>NC_135184.1:16284466-16594466 GCF_041146795.1 Maylandia zebra
ACACACCCGCACCCCAAGGCCCTACCTGTGTGGGTGGGTGTGGTGGAGCAGGAAGAGGGAGGTAGCTGGGGATGGGGAGGAAAAGAAGGGAGGGGAGGATGCCCCTCCCTAGGGCCAGCTCCCCCGCTGACCCCAGTAGGCACCCCCGTAGGCACCCCCGTCCTCTGGTACCCACCAAGGCAAGGGAGCCCAGGCCCATCCAGACCGGGGCCTACGGCAGCAGCACTGCCAAGCCCCACAGGACCTGGGGCAGCCCACCCTACCCCACCGCAGAGGAAACTGTACCCACCCCAACATTCAATCATCTCCCAGACTACACAAGACAACAGACATCCAGGTTAAGTTTATTCTCCACCTCTCCTATGTCTCTCCCCCACCTGCAGAGTGGACTCCTGCAAGGATGGAACAACCTCCCTGCCAGTTGAAGAGCCCCCCAGTTAAGCCGATGCACAAGAGGCCCCCTGTGCCAGGGCTGAGCCCCTGTGCACCCACCCGCCCACAACCTCGGTGCCACACCGACGAGGACCGAAGCCCCCAAGGCCCAGCCAGAGCCCCAGCACGGAGGCGAAGCACCCCCGAACCCCAAACCCCCACGCCTGCCCCGGATCCACTCAGGAACACAACCCCCGGGTTAAGCCCTCCAGGGATAACGTCTCTAGGGGTCCTCCAGGCGCCCTAAGCCCGTCCCAACTCCACATCAACCACAATAGCTAAGGCGGGACCAAACCACGACCCCCTACCCCCGCTAGGTGATGGGCTCAAAGGAGCCCAGAGGGATTGATCTAATGTGGTGGCAGAGGCTATATCGAGACTAATGTGATCTATTAGATGGTTTCTATATTGGCTAGAATTAAGATTATTTTTTTATTTTTCCAGTTCATGAGGACCGTTTTCTTGGCGATGCATAGGGCAGTAAAAACCATGTGGACTGTATTAGTTTCTGTAGTGACATCATCCAATTTTCCTGTGCCGTTGTGTTCAATATAGTTGTTGATACAGTCATAAAAACAGACAGCAGTACTGTGTTCCAGGCTGATAGACCATCAAAAAGTCTGTGTTCGGGGTCCTGACCAGTGGTAAAGCTGCCTGTTGATGTTATTGCAATTAAGGTTTAAGCTCCACTGACCTGGAAAAAAATTAAAAAAGAAATATCTTGAAACAAAAGTAGAAAAACATCATTTCAGAGTATAATAGGAGCAGTTACAAAACCAGGTGTATTCCAAACCAACAATGGTAAATGCTGATAGTTCGACAACAGCAAGTTGCAGTCATAGTTATCTATTGATTACATTCTTATGTTTGAGTAAAAATCTATAGATTTCCAGAAAATATCCTTGAATATCTTGTATTTTTTTTGCTCTCAAACTGCTATTTTAAATGTGTTGTTTAGGAAACTGTTTAATGGATTTCAAAGGCAACATACAAATAACTTCATTTTAACTTCTTTTTTTCATCTAGCACCAAACTGAGATAAAGTAATTCCTACTTGAGTAAAAACATTGCTTTGATTTTGACCCAGAAATTCACTCTTGTCGTGGAACTGTGTGACTCCTAATCATAAGTACACAAAGACGGCAGGGGCAAAAATTAGAGGATTCAAGTAAAAATAGCTGGTGGATTTTAAAAAATATATATTAATAAATCTGAGCGGGTTCGCACGAACGAAGAGTCGGCCCCTGTTGTTAGTCTGGTACAACACACACCTTTACTGTCATGTCCTCTCGCTGTTTGTGGCTAATTAACACAGAATCCCGTGGTGAAATTTAGACACGTAACAAAAACACTTTTTATTTGATTGCTACCACCACTAGCCTGATGGTGGAGCCATAGGAAAAGCCTCTCCATGACCTGCATGTGCGCGGGTTGTACATTGGTCAGCAGGTCGTCATGGTGAGCAGCACACTGGACTCCAGGATCTTAGTTTGTCATGCAAATAAAAGATTAAATCTTAAAGAGCGATTACCATTTGCACCATTTAGTGTAGAAATGCTTAGATCTGGCCTTTTCAGTACAACACGAACAGGCTCAAATCAAAAGTAATCCTAAATGAAAATTCTCTCACCATCATTGCAGCTTCTCATGGGACTTGTGCAGATCTTGCAATGAAATGTATTTACTGTATCGTTAGGTAAACTTCACATGAACTAAGCAGATACAGACATGGATATGACACAATTAGGTTGAATCTTATTGGGTGCACTCTTTAAAATGGAAAGGTCCTGACATTGGAGTGCATTGGTGGTCTGCAGGTCAGAAATATCATAAGAGAGATGTGGCAAATTAAACAATCCTGGCATTAAATCTAGGGGAGACATGACAATGATGGTGGTAGAAGTGCAATTTCCCAGCGGGGGAAAAAGATTTTTATTGCCTTTTTATTTTGGGGAAAAATTGACTGATTTTATACGTGTAGTTCTGTATTGGAGACCACTGAAATTAAGTGCATCTTGCTTCCAGGAGGACTTTGTGCAGATGCTACGAAGCAAACCTCCATTTACATGCTGTAGTTATGTCTGACCTGGAGTCAAGTATGTTGAATGACCAGTAACGTAAGAGATCAGCTCATGCCACAGGGAAGATGGTAGTCATCCTATAGTGAAGTGAAACTCAGTGGAAAGACTGTAAACTGTTCACTGTAGCCATTTTAATGTGGGTTTTTTTTTTTTTCTTCTTCCTTGCACTTCCACTGTTGCTTTTTTTCCTCCTGTTCAAGCCAACTTTGTAAACTAATCAGCATTCAACCTATGCACAGCATCATTACTGTTGGGCAACGTGCTGTTAGCTTTGTGGAGGGCTGCATGCAAGTCCAGCCTCTGCCTTTGGTTGAATTCCAAAAATCTCTCTCTGCAGAGCAAAACAGACATCAACATTGTACTAATAATTACTTACATTAATTATTACATAAACACACAAAACGGGGCAGTAGACGTTTGATCCTAACTTTTTCTGCTGCAGTAAAATTGAGACACAACTATCATAAATTTGCCTCAAGAAACTTAAATTAAAACAAAAGTTGAATCATGAATGTCCTCATCTGTCACCAGTACAAATGAAGTACTCGAATACAACTTCTTATGCAGGTTTAAAGTCCAGCTTTACAAGGTAAATAATTATGTAGTTACATAGTGACCTTGAAGTTGGACTGCATTTTATGTCCAACTTTAGGAGCTGGTAGAAATTCAGTAAACGGGTAATAGAATTAACTTCACTATGAGTGTCAGCGAGCCTTAACATTATAGGTATCATAAAAGTAGACTTTATAGGTGAAAAGCTTTAAGTCCTCCTATTGAACCTTGTATTTATTTTCATTGCTTGAATCCTAGCTTTACAGCATCAGAATGACTCCGGCCTGCTCTTTATAGCACAATTGAGACTAGTTTCTGTACCTTTCTTACAAGATTTACCGATTAGTTTTCTGCAAATACAAATTCTGTTGGAAAAGTGCCGCGGTATTAAGCCACAGGCACATAGGCATTTAGTTTCTTGTTTTTTGCCAACAAGGCTGTAAATTGTCTGAGTTTACACACTAAATGCTATTAACCATCGGGATTATCAGTTTACCTCACATTGTCTGCTGATCGGTCGAGTGCTGGTGCACTGGTGCACTGCCTAAACAGGCCTGTCGTATTTGGTTGCAGCTCCAGAGCTGATCCTGTGTTGCTGGAGGATCTGTTACACGTTCAGTGAGGTGTTTATAACCGGGTCAAGCAGACACTCATGACCTGATACACTGACGCACTTTCAGTTTGTGGGGGGCCCAACTCGGGACGTCATGTGTGTGTTTACCAGTGAATACTTGTTACAAAGAGGTATTTTTCTTTGCTTAAAATAAGCTTATTGCCTGGCTGGTCTTTCTTGATTTGTCTTTAAAGGACTTTGTTAATAATCAGAGGTTTGAGTGTACAGCAGTGCCCAAAAGCACTTTTCTTGAATACCTCCACTGACCCATTTTTCTGGATTTTCTTTCAATGCTTACAGAGTGAAAAGGAGGATTAAAAAAAAAAAAAATACACCGCTGTGCATCAAGTGATGGTGAGCGAATCAATGGTTCCTTTTTTGCCAATGGAAAATTACCTTACTAGGCCTCCCACTACAAAGTCACCTCTGAATTTAATCTTTATTAGCTGAGTCAGATGTGGAGATGCTGAGGAGGCAGAGAAGGAATTCAGAACCTGTCTCCGTCGGCTGCATCACAGGGTGTGAAGGGTTTGATATTTTTTGTCATCAAAGCATTTATAAAATGATGAGAAACTGGCACATGTCAGGAGTTTTCTCTTTACAGCTACTGTGCTGTATTACATAGGAAATCCATCAGGTCATTATTTGTAATGTAAGCACCAAAACAGCAGTTCATATTTCAGCTGAAGCTCAGCCTTAAATGGCAGGTTTCACAGCTGTTTGGCTTCTTTCCTTCCTTATTCCTTTTTTTGACACCTCATCTTTAGTCTGAGCTTAGTTGTAAGAAGTTCAAATAAACAGCAGTTTTATTTGTGTAATTGTGTTAAGTGGCCAGAAGCAGCTTAAGTATCTGGTCAATCAACAGTAATAAAATATTTAAAGAAATTAAAATTAGAGCTGTTTTTTTTTTTTTTTTTTTTTTTTTTGTCTTTCTTTCTAAAGGGAAAACACTCCCACTTAATTTGATTCAAACTTGAGATACAAATATTTAAAACTATTGACTCTTTGTGTTTGATATGCTGGTCCTGTTGTGTCTTCACAAACTTCTTGAAACACTTTTGTTTTGCTTAATTATTTGACTTTTACCTTTTTCGTTGGCATAGAATCTCAGTCGTCTTGGCTAATGCTGATTGTAACCTGCTCGATGGTGACTGGGTGATGCATTTTAGGGCAGGGCAAAGATGCACCTGTACAAAAGATTTAGAAGACAAAAAATCCCTCCATAATATAACTGAAAATAAAAGTGGATCATAGGCAACATAACTGTATTATGTGCACATTCTTGCTTACAACTAAAATATTTTTATAGCCCGACTGATAGGCCGATATTATCAGTCGATATTGGCTATTTGTTTGTGATTTATCTACATAGAAATTTAAGTAAGTTTAAGTAAAGATATGACAGGATTTGATGCTGTGTAGAGGGCGCATGCACAACCTCTTGATCCAAGCAAAGTCAGGGAGAACAAGTGAATGAATAACTCCACACACGTTTAAAATTCTATATTGGTTGAGCTCTAAATGGCTATGTTTACAATGTCTGTCTTTGTAGATATCCATCCATTCTTGTTTGTTTATCCTTGTTAGGGTCACCGGGGGCTGGAGCCTATCCCAGCTACCATAGGGTGAGAGATGGGGTACACCCTCGACAGATCGCCAACCTGATGCAGGGCTAACACAAAGAGACAGACAACCATTTGCACTCACATTCACACTTATGGGCAATTTAGATTCTCCAACTAACCTAACTACTAACTGCATGTCTCTGAACTGTGGGAAGAAGCTGGAAGCCTTTGTAGATATCTCTTATCATAATCTATCATAAACAAACCTGTAAATTAATTAGCATCAGGCTAGTCTTTGGGCTTTGACATTTTGGTGATGTACAAACTGATAACTCTCACATTGCAGATTTTGCTGGAATGGTTGCATTAGGGAAGTTGTGTTTGGTTTTTTTTCTTTGAGATTTCTCAGCGTGCAGGCTTGTATAGCCAGTGCTGAGGATCAGGAAGTCTTGCACAAGATTTGGATATTATTTTTGGCTTGGGAAGGAAAAAAACCTCAAACTGTTGTGTTTTCTCATAGGGCTTTGGAGTTGACGTCACGCCGCAATGTATTGTGGGAGCGCGGCACCATTTTCGGGGTCTACGAATCAAAACAAACACACTGTGTTGGAACGACGATTACACGATGCTTAAAAGCAGCTCAAAAGAGAATGGACTGTATAGAGACCGATTGCGTCCAGAGGCGAAGCAGCGGTACTTGCAGAAAATAGCGTGCATCGGAAATGTGGACCCGTATGAAATACGGCTGTTTTAATGCTGTTTCTAGAAACTTTCATATGTGCTGTGATGGAAGCTTGTGTCCATCTTGCCCTCCTCTAATGTCAGCTTTCTGTTACATCACTCCACATCTGCCCTGTGGACATAACAGACTGCACAGTAGAATATGACATGACATTGGGGGCACAGAGTCTCAGCTGCAAATGCCTCGCAGCAGGTTTTTATTGTGAAAATATCTGAAAGTCAAAGGATCCAATGTGATTCTGAAAATATTGGTGATTATTTTTACTATTGATTTACTGGCAATTCTTTCTGTCCAGCACATTTTTGCAGGGCTCTAACAGTTTATAAATAGCATTTAAAACCTTAAATGATGAACTGTTGGCATTTGTCTTTTGGCAACAGCGAGCCATGTGTTATTCCACAGCCTCTGTAACAAAATTTAATTTAGGGTCACTAACTGTATTTGTGCTGTGACATGCCTGATATGTGTTGGGGAAAAGGGTCTACATACATTAGATAAAGCATAAACCACCAGTAGAGGGGAAGCCTGCTTGTCACTGTACTACTGGATTTGTTTCATCATTACAGCTTGATGGCCATTCTTTCACAAAGGCACTGCAGATTTAATACTTTGTAAATCTGTTTCATCCTGAAGGGATACTTAAAAAAATGGTAGTAAAATACATGTTTCATTCTTTTAGTCCCTTTCTCTCACTCATCAATTTTTCATCATAAGACAATCCCAGTTGTGGATTAATAAAACTGTTTTTATCAGCACTTTAAATCTGCACTTCACTTGTAGATTTAACCAGACACTGCTCCCTCACAGGCGTTAATGTCATAGTGTGTTCATCTCACTTTTTTGTGTTTCTCAGGTCACTTGCTGCCTGGACATGAACTCTGTCTGAACTGACACACGAGGAGCCACAGCGGCAGCACAGCCGTTCATCTCCATGCACCTCTGAGGACGAAACAGTCATCCTGAATACGAGTTCGCCCCTTAGGGTTCCTCTGCTCTTTTCACCATGGGGGGAGCTGTGAGCGCCGGAGAGGACAATGACGACCTAATTGATAACCTGAAGGAGGCTCAGTATATCCGCACAGAAAAAGTCGAGCAGGCTTTTCGGGCCATAGACCGCGGTGACTACTATTTGGACGGCTATCGGGACAATGCCTACAAAGATTTGGCCTGGAAGCACGGTAACATACACCTGTCTGCTCCGTGTATATACTCCGAGGTGATGGAGGCACTGAAACTGCAGCCGGGACTTTCTTTCCTCAATCTGGGCAGTGGAACCGGCTACCTGAGCACAATGGTTGGCCTCATCATAGGTAATCTTGGCTTACCCTTATTGTGGGAGGTGTTTAGATGTTCTCTAAAGTCTACATGGACAAATTTAGAGGAAATGATTAAGTAACTTCAATAAATGACATCACTGATGCTACTGAATATGGTCTTCATCGATCAATTGGTTTATAATACGTTCCCCAAAAATAGCACTAAAAACCTAATAAATGTCAGATAAGCAGTGTATATTTGCATATGTTCAGATTTGAGAAGCAGAAATCAGCAAGAATTGGGCTTTTTTTTTTTTTTTTTGCTTAACAGAGGCCATGAATTAATATGCCACATTTTTGTCCCCCCCCCTCCCCCTTAGGGCCATTTGGTGTAAACCATGGAGTTGAGCTCCACAAAGATGTCGTTGAATATGCCAGAGAGAAACTGGATGACTTCATAAAGAATAGCGACAGCTTTGATAAGTGAGTATATGCTTATGTTTTTTTAAGCTCACTTTCTGACTACACATTCACCTGAATCGCTGGTGGTTGCCTGGTGAACGGCTCTCGGCAGGAAACCGCTATGCACATGACCGCCTGTAAAACGACGAGTAAGTGTTCAGGCAGTTTTTAGGCTGACGTTAGCCCTGCACCCAAAAAGCAGCCTTCTCATTCATTTAAACGAAGCCAGTGAGTCAGTGCAGTGGGGTGCCAAAAAAAAGGACTCCAGCAAAACAAGTCATTTGGCACAAAAAAAAAAAGTTGAACCAAGCTCAACTTTTGCTGCAAAGCATTGTCCTTGGCAAGGTGCCGCACTGGTTCCTCTCAGTATGCAAGTGCTCATCCCTGGTAGATTTCTGCCTTACTGAAATACGGAATTTCTGTTTGTGATGCACCAATTTATCTGTCAAACATCAGAGTTGGCCAATTTAGTCTTATTGACTGCTGCTTGCAAAAAAGATTGAATACATTTATGCTTATTCAAAGATGGTAAGTTGAGGCACTAAAAGAGTCATGCAGTTATTTTGGTTTTTGGTGTGTGGGGGGGTTATAGTGCAGACTTCTTTGATCTTTTTTTTTCTTACAGAAAAATAGATTTTAAAAAACCCAAGTTTTATTCATTGCACATAATTTACTTATAATAGTTGTGGCTTTTCACAGTTTTTGAATGCTGTGTGTGACTTTTACAAAGTGCTCTGCTCTGTTGTGGCATCTCATAAGCCTTTAAATGCATTAATCTGTTACTAATTGTCACACCGGTGCAATAAATGGGTTAGCTGTGCTAACCACCTGCTGGCTCCAGCTGCATATTTATCATAAAGACATGAGAGTGAGAGTCAATCCTCTTATCTAACGCCCTGCCAAAAAAAAAAAGCTAATAAATGTATCCCCCAAAACATAAAGTGTCCTCTTGAAAAAGAAGTAGCTGTTACTGAATAGGAGGCACTAGTGACCGTTTGCCGTCTTAAATAAGTAATCTCTCATGTATATTTCTGCCACAATCTACAAATGTGATGGGCTTTGCAAAAAAACCCCAAAAACATGATTTTATTCCTTACCTGTCTGATTATTTCTTTCACAGGTTTGAGTTCTGTGAACCTGTCTTTGTGGTGGGGAATTGCCTTGAAATCTCCACAGACAGCCACCAGTACGATCGCATTTATTGTGGCGCTGGAGTGCAAAAGGACCATGAAAATTACATGAAAGTACTGCTCAAAATTGGAGGCATTCTGGTGATGCCTATAGAGGATCAGGTAAGTGCTGCAAGTCACCGGACTGATACGAAATCAACACATTGTGATTGCTGCTCAAAATGCTAACGCACAAGGGAAAACAAGGGAAAATGGCTTTGACCTAGTA
Source organism: Maylandia zebra (assembly GCF_041146795.1). Lineage (NCBI taxonomy): Eukaryota > Metazoa > Chordata > Actinopteri > Cichliformes > Cichlidae > Maylandia > Maylandia zebra. The sequence goes on from NC_135184.1 coordinate 16,293,568, forward strand.
GGCTTAGTTATGAAACTTTCCCATGCATTATTGAGCCGCGGCTGCACCTGGATTTAAGCAGCCGTGTACAGAGTACACACAGTGCTGTATAAATAAATGTTTTATTTAAAAAGTACGACAGGTGAGTGTGGACAGTCTGCAGGGCATGTGAGAGGGCACTGAGGATATTTCGGGATGTTGGTGGGGAAACGGTTGACAGCAACCTTTTCCAGTAAGAAGTTTAAAGATTGTGACGGATTCATGGTCAGTGCGTTTGGGCCATAAAAGGAACTGAAGTAAAGCGAAGCTTGGACTTGATAAGATATCGTGACCCAAGGGTTGAATGTTTTATGTTAGTAGTTATACAGGATGGCACTCTGAAGTCAGACCATAGAGGGAAAACATGCTTAAAGGAAATCAATCAGATTTTATACTTTTTTTTTTTTTTTTTTTTTTTTTTTTTAAATAAAGTAAAAAGGGAGGGGAGAGGGGAGCAGCAAAGTTATTAATCATGGCAGAGAAAATAATTAACACAATTCTGATCTAACAGCTTGAAAGCACTAAAGCCCCAGATTTACCCAGGCCATGTTCACACTGATGTGGATAATTTTCAAAATGCATCTTTTTTCCTCTGTTGTGGCCTTTCATCAGCACCAAGCTGACATCCCCCATCTCCATCTCCTCTGGAGCTTTTTGAAATTACTCCCCAGAGTGGACAAATATGAAACACCCATTCAGTAACCGGAAAGGCGGTGTGGAGCTTTCTGAAAATGACACCCTTCAGCACTGTTCAGATATTATGCTGTGCGGAAGCAGCATTGAGAAACTTTATTATCTGTATCCATCCACCCCCCCACCCCCCACTCATTTTATACATTGACACAAGGAAGTGAATTTTATGGATGTCCAAAGCAAACCATAAAAATCTTCATGCGTTCATTTGGGAATTACTGTTAGACTTGGAAAAATGTCAGAGTAAAGCCAAAGACTGCTCGGTTATGGCAAAAATACAGACATTGGGAAAATTGTGGATTTATTATGCTATCATAAAGAAGATGGTTGTCTTAATCACACAGAGACTTTGCAGTATGTCTGTGCCCCTTACAGATGGCTATGAATGGATGGACTTCACAGCCTCTTCTTTATCAGCCCCCCTCCAAGCCTCATCACACCTCCCCCTGCGAAGTTCTAACAGTGCACACTGAGTCAGCAACTTCAAATGACTTTAAACGTGTTTTGAGAACTGTCACAGTGCAGACTCGTTATGACCCGAGCCAACATAATGGGTGATTGATGTCTCATGTAATCATTTATGTCTCTTGGATTAATCTTCTGTCTTTTCATATTGATATGTCATGAAGCAAAAGGACAAAGACTTTAAGGCTTTTAGCTTTTCAGATGCAAAATGTTACTGTTTCAATTTTATCTTTCACATTAGAACCCGGCTGATTTATCAGCAGGTCGATGTTATCGGATGATGTCAGCTATGTGCTGCTACAGCACTTACAGTAGCCAATACATAAAATTTGGAAAAGTGTCAGGAGAAACTGTTCAACCAGTTTTGACATTGAATAGTTTGTCCACTAGAGGGCACGCCGCAACTTTCCTGTTGGCAGTACTTGTTTGGAACAAGCAACTGAACCTAGCAGAGTCGTCAGATCGTAATCAAGTAAATATGTTAGCGAAATCTGTTTGTGTGTCATGTGTCTGCAAGAAGGTAGAAAGTAAGTATAGGCTTATACATCGGATTTTAAATTGACAAATATTGGTATCGGCCAGATTCTAGTAAGAGCAGCAGTGGAGTGCTTGCATTGTGGCAGGCTGTATATTGCTGCTTCTTTTCTCTACTTAACTCTTCTTTTGCAAAAGAGATCTGATTAAAATAATTAATTAATAATTAAGAATTGAATCTTCTGTGTGTTAAATGTCTTTTTTCAGGAGTTTAAATGCACCAGATTAGCGGTTGCTTTTAAATAGCCAAACAATTTTATGCAATGCTCAGACATTTTTGAGTCTTTGCTGGAAGCTAATTGTATTTGGAAACTTTCATGTTAAATTTTTTCTTCTGTTTATTTAAAAAAAAAAAAAAGTATGGCAATGAAGTTTAACCCACAATGTAAGTCCATTAATAGCTCATTGGAAATAAATGCTAAAAGTCATAAAACTAAATGATGTTTCTGGCTTGAATACACTGGGTAAAGGTGAGAAAGAACGAGGAGCACAGACAGAAGTCGTCTCCTTGGTCCTCTGATTTTTATTCAGCGCCTGCAGGTTATAGCCGCTAGAGAAAGAGATTTGGGGCAGGGATGTCTAAGCCTGCAGCTAAGTTTACAAGAATAAGCCAAATTTGGAAGGTATATGCAAAATGAAGCTACCTTTAGCTTGTCTGTTCAATTCAAATGAGCCTAACAAGCATGCTGTGGTTGTGTAAGACTTGGCGCGTGTGGATGGAAGCAGTTAGAAGGATGACTTTTCCCCATGGTGGTGTGATAGAGGCCTCTTATTGGATTGGGATTTATTACACCCACAGTAACAGGTGTACATGTCGACTCGAGTAAAAGTCATCTTTTGATTCACCTGAGTCCAATGTTTCCACTCCTTGCTAAATATGAAGCATTTGATGTTTTTCAGTGTAAAGTTCAGTTTTTGTCTCTTTATACAGCTGACCCAGATAACCAGGACTGGCCAGAGCACGTGGGAAAGCAAAAACATCTTGGCGGTGTCCTTTGCCCCCTTGGTCCAGCAGAGCAGAGCTGATGGAGAGAAGCCCGACACTGTCCATCTGCGTAAGTTCCCACGCCTCATCAAACAAACAAACAAAAAAAAACCCTCCCAGTTTTTGTGTTTCATTATCTCTAACTCATCTTGAAATGCAAAGCAGGCAATATTTTAAATTCAACGCGTGATGTGTCGAGTCCTGTAGCGATATTGGCTTTGACATATGAAGCTCGCCCCGAGGCCGCTTCCTAGACCCAGTTATTCCTCTCCTTGAAATACCGAGACACTTTTCTCTTTCACGTCCTCGCTCGTTTATGCTGACCTAGTTGAAGGACTGGTGCGGCTGTATGGATTATTCTTATTTGTGTGGCGCACCGCCCTGAAGCACCGTGTCATCTCTCTTTGTCCTCAGCCCCAGTGACTGTCCGCAGCCTTCAGGATCTCTCTCGGATCTACATACGCCGCACTCTCCGAAACCTGGCCAACGAGGACAGCCAGGGAAAGGGGACGACGCAGAGAGTCCCCCAGAAGCGCAAACGCAGGCGCTGTCGCAGGCGACGCATCAACACTTACGTTTTTGTAGGCAACCAGCTGATCCCGCGGATGGTGGAGAGCGAAGAGGAGGAGCACACCGAGGAAGAGCACAAAGAGGTGGAGGAAGAGGAGGACAGAGACATTGGCGACATTGAAATCCTCAAGCAAGTGAACGTGTTGAGAGACCAAATAATGGCTTTACCGCTGCCTGAGTCACTGAAGGCATATTTGCTGTATTACAGAGAGAAATGACTTATTCACTTGATATCCCTTCTTAATGGGTGCAGCGAAATGCTGAAATGCTTTTCTTCATCTTTTTTCAGTACAAATGTAGCATTATTTCCACTTAATCTTGATGGCAAAACTGTAACGGAAAGAGACGTCACAGATAATATTGGATAATAATGTTATGATTGTCCTGAGTGTTAATTTTTTTTGTTGACATGTTTGTTTGTTTGTTTGTTTTTCTTTTGGTTTATAAATGGAAAAAAATATAAAGTAAATGAAAATAGTTTCAAAAATCAATTTTGGGATTCAGATTTTATCGCAATGTCAGAATTTCTGCAGAAATGTGCAGATTAAAAATTGTATTAAAAAAGAGTTCTTACTATATTTGTTAAAATACGATCATGCTAAGTTGAAGACTTTTATTGCACCTTTTTTAGAAGCTTTAACTTACTTTCAGTGTGTGATGATTTAATGATACTGAGAGGAGACACTGAAAGGCAAATAAAGCCACTTTCTCCCATTTTTTTTTTTCTTTTTCTCTTTTTTTTTTTTTTGTTAAAGAGAGTTAAAGAGTAAGATGTCCGATAAGCCCGAATGGGGCACGTATGTCATTACTCTTCTTGGTATTTCATTTCAGGTTAATGTGTTTTATAACTTCCTATTACAAGAGTTCACTGAAAGACCAGAGTGGTTCATAATTTTTTCTACAGGGCACCTTTTAATGAAACTTTTTCTACAGGGTGCTGACATTCTTGTTTCCTCACTACTACCTGATCTGATTGGCTGTCGCGGGCCTCCTTCTCTCTTTTTATTTTGCCCTGTTCTGGATTCTTATAATATAATATAATGATGTAATTCTTAGTATTTGAATAAACCACATCAGAGGTTTAAAATAAGGGTGACATGGATACGATGGTGATTTAAATATTCACCTAATTTCGAGGGGAACTGGTGAAGGCATGATGTTCATCCATAATGAATACATGCATGAATATATTGTATATGGGTGTTCCTGACTTTGCTCCTTGTGATTGGTCACTGGAGGTGATGTCCCAAGTGATCAAACTTTGAAATGTTTCTTTACAAATGACAACAAAAAAAGGTTTCAAGATGGTGAACCAGATTGATGGCCTTGACACAAATCTCGAATTCTGTATAGTACTTTTCTTTTTTTCTTTTTTCTTTTTTTAAACAAAATCAACGACAATGCAAAATCTGACGCCTTTTGTATCACGGACAACAAAGCACCTTAATCTGCAGTCCTCAAGACAGAGAAAAAAGGAAAAAAAATAAAAATATGACTTTTTTTGGGCTTCATTTGTATTGTGGACTGGACTTAATGTAATGTAAATCCTCTTTAAGTACAATTTGCTTGCAGAACCTTCCTGATAGTGATGACTTTTAAGTGCCAACATCCCTCGCCCCATCACATTAGGACTTCTGTGAGTTTTCCAGCACAGTAAATTTCCCCCATAAAGGATGATATATTTCTACAAAAACATTCCACAGTGAAAAAAACAAAAAACAAAGAAAAAAACCAACAAAAAAAAAAAAACAAAGAAGAAAAAAAAGGGGGGAAAAACCCTAAAAACAAAACGGCACATCACTGATCCGACAGGTCACCGTTTTTCTTCACGCTTTACCATCACAGCATTTGGAAAGTTCCTTCATCTTACTTTGAATGCATAAATTTAGTATTCCAAAAGCTGAGTTGAATGTTGTTGATATTAATTCTATTCAATATTAAAGTGATATATCTATATATGTATTGTTATCATATGATTCTGCATACAGTTGAATTAAGTTGCAGTTGATTTGTTGTAGCGCCCTCTTGCTGTACTGTATCTTGACACTGGGAACTCTGTAGATCAAATCTCCACTGCTGTCTGTTAAATAGATAAGATATATTAGTGCTGTAGGTCTTCATTTTGTTCTGGTGTAATGACGAATATTTTGTTTGAAAACGGGGCTGGTTATTCTATTTAGTAGTTTTTGTGTGTGAAGAGGTAACATTTATTTTCTGTAAGGCTTTTTTTTTTTTTTTTTTAATAGATTAATTCATTGCAGAGCTGTGCAAGTAAGCAATAATGGAATAATTTCTCAGCTTATAATTACCAATAACAACATAGTCCCATTTTATTTGCCTGGTATCCATTAAAATTCACATGACCAATTACAGCCATGCAACAGTTTATATACCATTATCGAAAATGTAATTGCTAATTAGTGAGCACATTAAGTATTGAAAGCAGGGGACCTACAACCTCGACTCTCAGGTCGCGCCTTGCACCAAAGTTAATGGGACTGCTGTGATTACATTTAATGTGGATGAGATTCGACTACAAAAATGGCAGCCGGTAAATACCAAGTCATAACCAATTATGTGCTCTTATATTAAGATCATTTGTTCAGAGCCAAAAGAGTTCTATTCCTGTTTTTTTGTTAGCTTTTTTTTTTTCTTCAGGCATAGGTTGATTACTCATAGTGTGTGCAGTTCATTTTGAAAATGTGGTGTTTCTCCGTAACGTTTGGCACAAAAATAAAGGTCACGATCACATTGTGTCTTCTAATCATTCTAATTACTCTGCTTTTCCAATCTTATTTATTTACCAATGATGTCTAAATGTTGTCTGTTAGTTACAATTTTTTTTTTTCTCCTCGTTAGATTTCTTGCCGCTGCTCTTGTGTCACATTGTAGTTGTGGAGTGAATAATATCTGATGACCCACTGGACCATGGTATATTTAAGCTAAGTCGGCTAATGTTGGGTTTAATGGACTTTGGAAAGTTCGGTAAATTTATTGGCAGCAAATTTATGAATGTGAAATTTATGAAACTGTAAACTCTGCAATTAAAAAAAAAGTGACATGAAAAAGATCCATCCATCCATTCTCTTCACCTTATCCTTATCAGGGACTGGAGCCTATCCCAGCTACCACAGGGCAGGGAACACTGTGGCAGGGCTAACACAGAGAGACAACCATTCGCACTCACACACCTATGACCAGTTTATAATGACCTATAAACCTCCAGTTTCCAGTTAGATTTCACTGTCACATATGACTCCAGAATACTTGCAGAGCAGTTCGTGGTCAACTGAATGACTGCAAGGTGTCCAGATCCTGTGGATGCAAAACAAACACAAATAATTACCCCTTCACCAAAGTGCTTGACATGTGGTATAAAATTTGTGCTAACGTGTCGTGTTCGGTTTCTACTAAGCATGGCGCTGTGCATTATGGCCAAACATCTCTGCTTTAGTCTCACCTGTTCAAAAGAAATTGATCAGGAAAGTCATGCAGTTAGTTCAGATGTAACACTGGAAACTCAGCTTTGCTGCCATGTTCTTTTTATAGAGAAGAAGCTTTTCTCAGAGACCCTCCTAAACAAGCTATCCTTGTTTAGTGTTTTTCTATCATATGTGACTGAGGCCTTTAAAGTCTATGATGTACTAGAGCTCTTGGGTGATTTTTGCAGCTTCACTGAGCATTGTACAATCTGACCTTGGAGTGAATTTGCTGGGATTGTGGTGTTGTATTAAAACACAACTAAATGCTCCAGAGGGGCAGCACGGTGGCACAGTGGTTAGCACTGTTGCCTCCCAGCAAGAAGGTCCGCCATCTGTGTAGAGTTTGCATGTTCTCCCTGTGTTTGTGTGGGTTATCTCTGGGTACTCTGGCTTTCTCCCACATTCCAAAGATATGCAGTTAGTTGGGATAGGTTAATTGGCAACTCTAAATTGCCCATAGGTGCAAATCGTTGTCTGTCTCTATGTGTTAGCCCTGCAGCAGATTGGCGGCCTGTCCAGGGTGTATCCTGCCTCTAAGACAGCTCTAATAATATAATAATGTCTATATTTAAAATATGTGTTAATATAATGTGTTTAGCACATTATAGTTGACATTAATAGTAGAAAGTAATGTGGATTTGGCTGCCCAGTTTAATTATGCAGCATCACAGTGCTGCTTGTTAAGAAAATGTACACTTTATGAATCTGCTTTACCCAAGGATTTTTATATCTAAGTAACACTAGGCCAAAAACAGTGTGGAAAACTGTTTTGGTTAACCAAAATAAAGGAGTTTAAAGAGAAAAATGAGAAGTGTATTCCCAAGACTAAAGTATAAATATGTACAAAGTGCCCTCAGTTGTGTGTGTTTGTCCCATAATACCTGATGTAAACGTCTCAAACTTTGGGTCTGACATACACCATCTGCATTATAATAACGAAAAGCTAAAGCTAACAATGGAGCAATGTGAAAGAATAAAAACTAAAGTAAATGTGAGCTGAACTGAACTGAGAACAAAAGTTTAAAATAAACTAAAACTACTGAAAAAAAAGTCAAGTATATACCATTTGTTTAAAACTGATTTTTTAATTTGCACAAATATGAAAAAAAGGCTTCTCTGACTTTAAAGGGAGCTCAGCGGCGCACTGTGGGGACAGACAAAAGGCAGACACAAAGAAGAATATGTGAAAATGGAGCAGCGGCAGAGAAATCTTGACTTTGAGTACTCAATGGCATCTTTTATTCAGTGTTAAAAGTTTTTTATGAACCTCAGCAAAGATGAGTATAATGACATCTCTATTGCTGACAAAAAAAAGGAGAGTTGACCCGGATATGTACTAGAATTTTGAAATACAACTTTGAGGACTTCTCAAGAAAAGTAAAGTGAGTTCTCTTCGTAAAATCAGCGGCGTAGCCAGAAACTGTAAAAAAGTAAAGCCGACCACAAGTGAGCCATGATATAAAAGGTCTCATTTATTCATTTATTACACAGGATATTTGTTAATAAAACATCTGCAAAAAATAAAATCAACCTCACTCTGTAGATCTCGTGTTATAAGGGTATATGCGACCAGGATAATTTTAAAGCACAAAAGCTCAGACTTTCTTTGCATAGACTGCACCACCATTAGTTCCCATCAAACACTCGTATCAGCTTAACAAGGCCGCACAGTACAAAGCACTGACCCCGTTTAATTCGCAATCCTCTAGAGTTTACTTACCAACGGGCCCCTTGTGTTTGGATTCCTCTTTGTAAATGGAAGGTAAGAGCATCACTAATTGCGCTAATTGACCTGAACTCTTTTTGACTATGATAGTTTAGCTGTCGCTCTGCAGCATTACAAACAGTTTGTGCAGAGTTTAAAGGGGTGTCTGGAACATCTGGAGGCAACGGTGCTACATATTTCTATTTTCCTCCTACTTTTTTCTCATTTGTGAATGTAAAGTTCCTCTTTGTTTTATTTACAGGTCAAAAAAACAAAGGTAAAATATTTTCAAAAATACACCATAGCTGATTTTATTCCTCTAAATTGGTCCATAGAGTAAATGATGAAGAGAGCACAAGGTTATGAGCTATCTACCTAGTTGTCTAGGGTGCACATCAAATTAACAAATGCCTTAATCCCTACAAGTAATCCCTCAAGTAATCACCATAATTCATAATTCTTTGAGTTCATTTGAATGTCAGTGTTTATTTACATAATCAGGTTTGGGGGTAAAAAATCAAAAGTGCTATAAACATCGTGGAAGGTGTTTCTAATCATGTTTCGAGTGTTTTCGTCCCTTTATGGTTGAGCTGATGGTGAAGCTGATCATCAAAGTGCCTTCATAGTCAGTAATCCAAGACATAGACATATTCTTACCTCACACAGGTATATAAAGAAAAGAGGAAATTAATATAAAGAAATCCATTTCATCCAGCAACGCTGCCAGCGAACATCTGTGTAATTAAATTTTGTCAAAATTAAACTGATTTTGTGTTATAAGACCAGACTGATGTTGCCATTTAGCTTTTAGTTAGACTCTAATCTGAAAAATGGTTTTTCTTTCAGCAAATTGAATTATGGATAAAAGTTTCCACCTCAAAAACACACCAAAAAAAGAAAACGTAAGGTATCAAGTATCACAAATTACACACCATACCATCATATCCAGTGTCCACGCTTTACCTTGCAGAAATTCAAGTGATGTACCATCTGAAGTGGGGAAAAGGCTAGAATCTATGTTGCTTAAACTGCAAGTGGTCAATAAAATTACATAGAAAAGCAGACTGGCTTGGGAAAAGAACTGCATTTTCTTTTGTAAATGATTATAAGGATGTCTGAGACAAAATCACATTTAAAAAAAACCCTTTTGAGTCACACCTTATGTGTCCATTGAGTCTTTCTGTGAAGTTTCAGCCCACAGTTGTTCCAGAAATCTGAGAAATCTGCAGACACGTCAAGTAATCTCTCACAAAGAGGTCTTTTATTCCAGCAGTGCGCACAGCTGCCCCCCATAATGTCCGAGTTTGTACGTGTTCCAGGTCTCCTGTCCACCATCGACACAGGCCACATTCATGATTAAGTGCAGCGTCCTTTTTTAAAAGGGGTCAGTGAAAGCAGCACCTGTCAAGTGGCGTATTTCAGCTTAGGTGTCTGTGAATTACAGGAGAGACTGGAAAGAGAAGCGATCCCAGTGGTGGTCGCGGTGCCTTGGCTCTCCACAAACATCGGGTCCAGGCAAGCGACTTTGGCAGCGAAAAAAGCGTGAATACAGTGAAGCACTGCGAAGAGGTTTGAGAACTCCAGCTCCTGAGAGAGACAGAAAATCAATCCTCAAATCACACACGAGCGATTAATTTTTATAGAGCCGTGCTGCTTTGAAAATCTTGTTGACTTATTTTCTGGCATGCAACATTAAACATCCGTCAAATTTAATTACCTTTGCTTCGATGGATTTGGAGTCTTGATTTTGGAATAAAAACTTGATCTTGCTTTTCCCGTCGTCAGACGACCCTTTTAGTTGGGAGAACTTGTATCTCCACAGCACTGCCTGAAACGCAAACGCAACAACATAACTAAAGCAAAAACAATATGTCTTTATTTTCCGCGCTCAGATTTGTGAATCATTTCTGGTGTCACTTTTTTCATGAATAAGTCATGTTAAAATCCACGCGGATCCGGTGAGAAATGGGGCACGTCAGCAGATCAACCAGAAACTGGAGTGTTATTTTTACCACTGGGGAAATTTAACCAGCCACAGTAATTTCACCTGCATAGCAGAGCTTCGGTGATTCAATTAATGCCGAACCGAATAAACAAAAGCTGTGCATTGACTCAGTTTCATGGCTCCTCTTGTAGACAGCTAGCCAAGTTATTTGCACATTCCTATACTGTTGAAACAACTCCCACCAGCCTAATTAAAACTGCAACATCAGTCTGATTAAATCTTTTAGCCCTGCAATACAGATGAACATTTTTCATTTAACTTAAAGCAGATATTCACGAAGCATTTTCGGTGTGCAGCCACAGAAGTGTCACCTCTCCTCTGCTTTGCCTTTAAAATTCAATCTGGCTCCCGCTAACCTTGTCAGAGGTGCCGATATCACCATCTCCTTCATGTCAATCACTGCATTTCATATTCTGTATCTTTCTTGCATGAAAGATAAAGAACAAAATCAGCTTCCTCCTAAAGCCACACCCGACCAGTGCAATGCTCATTTTTATTCCTGCTTTTACTTTTCCTCTATTTTGTACCACAAAATCAACACATTAATTTGCAGTTCATTTACAGATGAAAAGAAAGAAGTAAATATTGATACTCTGATATGATTAAATTACCACAAATCCTGAACTAAATCAAAGCATCTCCATTTTGACTGCATGAAGCATTGAACCAAGGCTTGCACATTACTGTGTCAGTATTACAATCCAAAATATAGCAGTACGAGTGCTTAATGACCTGTATAATGAGAATGTTTGTAACAATCATTTATATTGCTTATTTGTTTTAAATATTCAGTTTATTGAAATCAGATATTATTTTTCATTCACAGGGCAACTGTAATGCTAGATAAGGAAAAGCTGCTTGCGATGAGTAGGTCATATACAGACTATATGAAAACCTATCATTTCAGTCTTGCTGTTCATTTCAGGGACAAATGATCTAATTAACTGCAAAATAACTCACTGCCCACTTTATTAGGCGAGTGTATACCCTCCTAGTTCCTTTCAGTATTGCACTAATTCCTCAGAGATTTGGTCTGTATTCACATGACATCATCACACAGTTCGGCAGAGTTGTCGGCTGCGCATCCATGATGTGAATCTGCCGTTCCACCGCCATCCAAATGTGCTCTATTGGATTGCGATCTAGTGACTGTGTTGTGGCCATTTGAGTACAGAGAACTCACTGTCATGTTCAAGAAACCAGTTTGAGCTTGTTTGAGCTCATGGTGTGTTATCCTGCTGAATCGATCAGAAGATGAATAGACTGTAGTTATAAAGGGATTGACAGGTTTAGCAACATTACCCAGGAAGGGTTTGGTGAGTAAATGATCAGTTGATATTAAGGAATCCAAAATGTGCTGAGAAAATACCCCCCAGACCATCAACACCACTACCACCAGCCTGAACGACTGATACAAGGAAGCATGGATCAATGCGTTCATATTGTTTACGTCAAATTCTGGCATTACCATCTGAATGTCAGAGCAGAAGTCGAGACTCTTCAAACCAGGCAACGTGTTTCCAGCCTTCTCTTGTCCAGTTTTGGTGAGCCAGTGTGAACTGTAGCCTCAGTTTCATGTTCTTAGCTGACAGGAGTGACACCTGGCGTGCTCTTCTGCACGCTGGTTGTAACGCGTAGTTATTTGAGCTACTGTTCCTGCTGCATCTGCTGCATCCTTTGATGCTCTTTACCCCAAAGAACTGCCGCTCACTGGATATTTTCCTCTTTTTTGGACCTTGTACTATAATCTCTAGAGACAGTTCTGTGGGAAAATCCAGGTTTTTGAAATACTCAGAGCAGCCAATGCTCAAAGTCACTGAAATCACCTTCCTTTCCTATTCTGATACTCAGTTTGAACTTCTGCAGATCCTGTTATGGGCTGATTAGATATTTTAGCTACCAAACAGCTGAATCTAATTAAGTGGCCGGAGAAACAGAACAAAATAAACAGCAAGAAGATTTTAAAGATGTGATGTTTTCAACGTTTCTCATTGATTGCATACTTTGTCTCCAGTAACCAAAGTTATCTAACATAGTGACCTAGTGCTTGGTATTTGCTCTGATTATTTTCTATTGTTTTGTATAGGTTAAACAGCACTATAAGTGCCTCAGTTTTTTTTCTCCAAAAATAAGCACCAGAGTGACTGCATCAGTCATCAGTTTAACAAGAGAAAGAGTGTCAGCGGGAGTCATGATTTCTTTGTTTCCTATATAAATCACTGTTACAACTGTTTCTTCCAGGGTGTACTTCTTTTTTATGATACACGAGTGGCCCTTTGATTTAAAATCTCCAAAAAAAAAAACAACCATCAAGAAAAAAATGATGTTTTTTTCTCATGTGTTTTTTTCACTCAGCCTGCAAAAGTGGAGGATGTGAATATTTGTGTTGCATGAGTGTAATAGTGCACTGTAGGCTGAAAAGAGACTGTCTTACACACAAGTTCTAGCCACATTTACATTATACATGTTCCTGTGTTTGCCATATTGTCTCCATATCTTATCTTATCTACTGTACTGATATCATACTGATAGCTTTCACCTTTTAATTGTATGTTTCATTAAGATTTTTTATGGAAAGGCAAATTCTGATGAATAAACACCTCAGTTATATTCCTGCCTTTTTTCTTCCTCACTGAAATTCACATTAACCCGGTTTTTAAATCCTGCCTTTTCCAGCTTTCAATCATGGAGTAATTCTGCTCCATGTATTTGTCTGCACTTGCAGTTTACATTTGGATTGTAATTTGTGCATTTCTGCCTGTAAACAATATTCTGGCAACATTTTTTATCATCCCTGGGGGACACTGGAGCTTCATATTGCAGGAATTAGGGCCAAAATCTTACAGAACAATATGTCAGTGCTTGTGTCCTGCTCATCCACATAATGTGCACCAGTTGAGTAGTCTGCTCTAAGACCTGGTGAAAGGCCAAAATGAACTGCAGGCAGGAGTGAGACGTTTGAGCTTGGGGGAACCAGCTGTCAAAACGAATGTGCTCAAACTCAAAATGCACACAGTGCAGAATAAGTTAGCAGCACCATAAAAAGGAAAAGGGGAAGCTGGGGTGCCGTGATTAGGTTCATCAAACTGGGTAAAATAATGAATCTCCTATTGTAAGTGTCCCATTTTTGTATTGATGACAAAACACTGTCCTTCACTCACCTTTGACGCAGCATCAAAGCACACAAAGCCCATGCCGAAGTCAATAGTGAGTCCCATAAGGTGGCTTTCCATAATACAGGCGTACGTTTTACACTGCATAACAAGAAAAGAAGATGTCAACCACAGGAGTTACATAAGGACACAAGAGCATCTTTGCTCTTCTGCTAAAAGTCATGTGGGCGTTATCAATCTCTGCACTAAAACAACTGAGAAGGAACCGCATGCAAGATTTAAACTGTCACAATTCCCGGTACATTTCCTGCCGTTCAGGCGCAGACCTGTATCCTCTCCACCTCCAGGAAAGTGGCCATCTGGAAAGCTTTCTCCCAGATCAGCAGCTCACACTCCAGCTCCACGCTGAAGAACATGTCCTCCCCACTCTCTGTCTGAACACTGAAGCAGTGCTTCCTCTTGTCCAGAAGGTCACTGTCCTAAAATAAGTACAGCAAGGCAGTCTCCTGAAGCGAATTACTAAAGCATTTTAGCAGACAATGTTTTCCTCTTATGGGTCTTTGCATAGCTTTACATAACCTAAATTGTACAGGCAGTCTAAGGTCAGCCTACTGTATATCTGATTGAATATGTGAATCTATATGAATTAGGTTTGCCATAATGAGTTTCTAGATAATGAACTCAAGATAAATTCCCACTATGAAATTCAAAGTGACCTCGAACCTGGAGAGAATGAACAATGAAATGTGAACCTTGAGTGTCTCTGTGGGACTGGAAAAGAACACATGCAAATTAATAAGTGAGTTATATAAGGGCATTCCTCAGATTCAGTTTGCTACTTAGTATTCTCAGTGTATCCGATCTGAGAGATGCTTCTGTAAATGTTCAGGGAAGCAGATTAAAAGAAGGACCGACATACCTTTAAAATCTTGCACATTATCTCGTACACAGTAAAGCTTTTCTCTGCTCTCGTCCAGTCCCATGTTGTCACCTGAAAATGTCACATCCAATTTTCAAATTTTATTTGAGGAATGTATTTGTTTTGGTAGAAATACTTTTAAATAATATTGCAATTATTTGCAACAAAAAAAACCAAAACAATGTCAGGACAACATAAAGATAAGTTTGTGTTTCATTCTTGAAATATAAAATCAAATAAAGAGCCGCTATATTTACTATAAACTCCAAAAACTGCAGTTCCTCTAATGACCACTTGAGGCTATCTCCAAAAGAGGGGCCAATCCCCATAGAAAGTTTACAACAGAAAGACACATGGATATTGACTTGGCCATTTTTCAGCCATCCTGTATTAGATTTGCTGATGTGATTGGGATCCCTGTCCTGTTACATGATCCAGTGTAACAGGACAAACTTTAGCTTCCAGAGTCAGACTGACATTCACGATGACTCAGTGACTGCAGGGTACCCAAATCATCACCCCTCCACCACCGTGCTTGACAGTCAGTATGAGGTGTTTGTGCTGATATGCTGTGATGTTGCACATTGTGGGTAACGTCTCCACTTTGGACATTGTCCCAGAAGTCTTGGAGTTTGTTCAAATGCAACTTTGCAAACCTAAAGCTGCCATGTTCTTTTAGAGAACAGAGGCTCTCTCCTTTCATACTTACTGAGTCTTTTTCTATTTGTATTATCATGAACATTTTTTGCAGTTTCTCTGAGCATTGCATGGTCTTATCATGTAGTAAATTTGCAGGGGCATCCACTCTTGGGAAGACTGGAATTGCTGATGATCAGTTCATTGTTTAGCAGCACCTGGCTCCTACCTATTCTATAGATTCCTACAGTGATACTAATAGGTAATATCATGCTGGCTCTAAAAAGTTTATATAGTCTGTTGTACTGAGCAAGAATTGTTTTTACTGTAATCTTTTACCCACTGATATAAAACAGTTGGTTAATGTTATGTAATTTAGAACAAATCCGAAGTTACACTGTAAGTAATAACACAACAGATAAACTCATTTATTAATCTTTTACACTTTAACGTTTACATTTTTGGTTTTGAAAAGTCTACAGAAAAGAAGCCACCAACCTATACTCTTTATAGTTTCATAGAAATGTTTGAAATCCAAAGCCCTCAAGGCTTGCCGTGCCCATCCACAGATTTCTAAAACATGACTGTACAATAGCCATTTGTGTCCACAGTTATTGATGAATGGTTGTCGGACTCAGCTGTCTCCTTGCCACGTGAATGGAAATATTTGTCACAGGTAACTTCAACAATAAAGAATCTGGTCGTCACTGCTGAATAGGCAGGCTCCTACATCCCACCATCTATTCACATTAGCATTTTCCATTTATATCAGCACATTCACATTGAGAAGGCAATTTCAGTTATCTATCAATCTTTCCTCATCTCCCGGACCATCGACAGCTTATCCCTCTTGTCATAATCACCTAAGTGGCTGGCAGAATGTAAACAGATTTAATGATCGCCATCAATCAAGTGAAAGATCAATGCAGCACAAATGATTATGAGTGAGCTGCTTCCTTTTTGCCTAAGCATTTTCTCCCTAAACAATACATTAGCATCAAATGAAAATCTCCCGATGGAGCTGAATGACATCCATTCAAATGCAGACGCTGGCAGGAAAACTTACAGGAGGTGCTGAAAACTTGAAGAGGGAGGAACCCCTCAAAGCGAGGAACTTTGGTGAATACATTCGGTCCTGAACGGAGTCCTGCTCCTTCTCGTCAACCCAGCCCATGTAGATAATCTATCAGAGGGTAAAGACAACAAAGGCATGTTATTTTATGCCACTCTGTAAAATCTAATGAATAGTTGTTGAAAAGCTCTAAAAACAGACTTTAGTCAGTTTAGTTTAGTGGTTATTCGGTGCTGCTATATTTGACCGAGTACAAATGGCTTGTACGGTAGTCATAAAAGCAGTGCACTGTAGTCTTTAAGAGAAATACTGATCTAATATTAAAGTTGAATAAACTTTATGGGTTTTATGATCCTTTAATAACAAAAGATTTAAATTAAAATCTATTTTCCATCGAGTTCAGATGTCTCAAACGTGTGGCTCCATGGCTACATACAGCTCTTTTTCCCATCTGCCTTTGGTTTCCTGTGGCTTTCACAAAAAATTAGATGAAAGGGAAAATAGCAGAGTTAATTGTTTAAAATTGTATTTCTCATCAAAGTAAAAAAAAAAAACTATAAAAAAAACTTTTAAAAAACTTAAAAAAGTATGTCTATATTCAAGGGTGTGTCCAGAACCCCACCATGGGGTGGCACCAGCCCCCCTGGATTACTTGGTGTATCCTTCCCACCAAAGCACTAGATCAGAGTACTGTTAATCTTGTGATCTCCAACACCATTAGAATGGAGCATATTAGCTCTTTAACGAGTACTTTAACGAGGTTTGATTTCCACGTTATTCTGCTTTTATTTTGAAAGCTTTAATTACTTGTTGTTTCGTTGTTAAAATGTATCATAACAGATCAACAACAATATAAGTGATTAAAATCAGTCATCAACAGCAGCAATATGAAGATTTACATGTCAGTAATTCAATATTCAGTAAATATTACGTATATGGCCCAGAAAGCGGTCATTCCACCTAATGAAAACATTTACTTTAGCTACTTTAAATATATTTTGAATATGTGACCTGTGCACTATTAAGCTACGTAAGTAGGATTGTAGCTTTTCTTATTATTATTATTATCTAAATACAGTTTTTTCACTTTACAAAACAATTTCCCAACACAAAATTATATTTAAACCCTTGTGCAGTGCCACTTTTCACATAATAATACATTTTTAATATGTCACAGAGATGACGGGGGGGGGGGGGCTGTTTCTACACTGACTCAGTTTAAATACTCGGATTTCCTGTGGGCCCCCCTGCTAACTGAAACAGCCCCTGCCTTTAAATTAATTTGTTTTGCTAACATAAATTTATTTGCTGGCTTAGTGCATCTGTCGCTGGGTTTTAGTCAAAATGCGATTAAAACTGGCTAACCCCACCTAACCCCCCTTTTACTATTTTAAAGCTATTATATGTTTTATGCTATATATTTTATTTTTGAGCATTATTGATTATTATTGAGTCGTTTATACAAACACGTGCAGGACTCATTGAAGGAGTACACCCTGAACCTAGAGTTGCCAACGTCTCACAAAGCTAACTCTATAATTTCTTAAAAGCAAATAGAACATGTTATTATTCTAATAAAAATCCAAAGATAAAGTACCAAATTATCAATTATTATAAATAACCCAGTTCAGAATTTCCAAATTGGCCAAGATCAGTGAACAAACTGGTGACTGGTTTTCAGGGTCCCTGCATTTTGGACCCTGAGCTCTTTCTGAGTTCATGATTTGTTTTGGTTTTAAGAGATGATTTATCAGGTCTCTCCACTCTGCCTTCTTCCCTCATGTGTGTATTTAAGTCCTCAGTTCTTTGTCACGTCGTCCTCTTGAGCTGCATGTTCCCTTTTACCTGTTTTCTCTTAGATTCTGAGTCTCCTGCATTTTTGACTCCAGCTATCTTAGTTTTTGCATTTTAGTTTTCCTGTGAGTTTTCCAGCAGTAAAGCTGTTTTGAGTTTAGTTCTGCTTCTAAATCCTGCAATTGGGTCCACACTCTGCCTGGTGCTGACGCTGGCTTGTTGTTTTACACTGTGGTTTTTTTTGGAAAGATTAAACACATAAGCTACAAGGTATTAATCATTAAGCTTTAGGGATGTTGTAGGATTTTGTTATTTTTGGAAAGACTATCCTTTCCCCAATTTCCTGTCTCAATGCTGAGGGTGGTAGCTTCACGTTTAGCACAGAGAGTGAAATCAGAGTCTCAGAAAGGACAGCGAATAAGTGAATTTACTAAAATTACAAACTTTTCTTTTAGGATTGGAAATCAGTAGTCTTTCTTTTTTTCCAACAGATTGAAAAACCTGATAAATTAAGGTCACAAAGTAAACATAAAAACACAAGAAAGCAACAGTTTATTAGATTTGCCCACAAAGGTTTACAATGCCTATAGGTGTTTAATACTGCAGTATGACAGGTTTAGTTACCTATTAAGCTTTTAAAAACAGCATTTAATAAATAGTTTATAGCATTTTGTCCCATTGCTTTAAGCAGACACAAGACTTTTTTTAGGGGTTATATTTAATAAGGGGCCATCATTGAGCTTTTGTAGTGACCTACTGCAGGTGTTAGTTGTCGTGGCCCCTGTTGTTAACCTAATTTGCCTTGTAGGACAATAAACTATTGAATTGAACTGAGCTGAAATATATATTTGACCATAGCTTCATATCACCTGTAAAGCTATAGTGACTAGTATTTGATTGTATTAGTGCATTTTTTCTTCTCTGATGAATTAGTTTAAAGTTTATTAATGTGAGTCAAAAAATTAACCCGAAAGTTTCATTTCTCACACTTTACGGATCTGTTTATGTGTCCAATTACACAAGTACACCTTTTCAGTCCTTTATATTGTAGTCTGACCAAAACAATTACATGTGATGTGTATGGGTGAGGAAAGTTACAGAGAAAACTGACACTGATTCATGATGACACACGGCCATCAGCCACGAGATTAAAACCACCTACCACCTGCTACGGTGCAGCGTTCTGCTCGGAAAGTTTGGTGCCTGACATTCATGTGATGTTACTTTGTCTGTTTTAATGTTGTGGCTGATGTGTGTACTTCATTCTTTTGCGTACCCCAGCAAACGCTTTGTAATTTAGCACTCGCAGCAAGGACAAGCAGCTAGACAGACGGGGAAATGAAGAAAAAGAAAGCAAAGCCTCAATCGGCAGTGCTGCAAGACATCAGTTCAGATATTAAAGATATCATAGCATCACTCTTCAGGAAGCCACAGGTTGACTGTGCCAAGAGAAAATTATTTGTTTGCTTTTCTTTTTGCAGGTTTTTGTTTGTTTATTTGGGTTTTTTTAAAGAATTTGCAAGCAAGTGAAAGATTTGGGACAGGCACGTCTCACGCTGTTTCATTTCTTGAATGAATTGTCAAGTGGATTCATGTCTCTTTGTGGGTCAGAAAACCAGATTGAAAAAGTAACAAAGAAGAGCCTCGCTGTGGTTTTTTAAATGAAAGATGACGCTCTGCGAGTTAACTGGCTGAAAGCGCTTAAACAGTTTTCTGATCATGTCTCAGTGGACGGACAAAAATGATGCAAACGCTCCTCTTGTGCTGCAATAGATGGCTTCTTTTTAATTTATTTATTTTTCTTGACTGGTTATATTCACTTCTGATTGTCAGGATAAGGATGAAATGAATGCCCGACAACGCAAAATGAAGATCTTAAGACGCAACCGCTGCAGGAGGAAAAACATCTTACCTGCTGGTTAACTGGAAAATTCCGGTTAATCTTCTTCACCTGTGAAATTTTGTGAGAATGTCAGTAACTCATTAAAATATCTCCCGCTAACAATCAGACACAGCTGACAAGGTCGACATATTTGCAGGAGCCCACGAGGCCCGCCAATCAGTGACAAAGCTTCCAAGAATAAATAAACATGAATTACAGTTTCCGTGCTAACATACTAACCACGGCACTGAAGGAAAACGGTTTGAGATACTTCATTTAGTCAAAGCATGCAAATTTCAAAATGAGATAGAGTCATTTCCACAAGGACCCGAGGCTGTTCCTAAAAGAAATCCTTTTTTTAAAATCCATTCTCTCTGTGGTAATAAAAGCGGGGGGACTACAGAGTGAGCAGTCAGCCTTTAAATTAAAACATTCTCCTCAGATCACAGGTATCGCTTGCACCTAATCCACACTTTACTATCAAAATAACTCTTCCTTAGGAGCTGAACACCAAATTAAGCTGTCCGGTCCTCATGCCGTCCTCCTATAGAAGGAGGAAAATGTCGCAGCAGCTTACTGTGAGATGTAGCTGAAGTTTGGGTCCAGAGAGAAAACACGATTTTTGGTTTTTTTTTTTCCAGAAGATGAACTGTCAGGATGTGAGCCGGGTTTGAATATATGTGAGCGGTGACGGTGGGTTTGTTCAGATGGCAGGTCTATCCTGTTCTAACACAAATTAGGAAATTCTGAAGGGTCCGGTTTTTCAAGTTTTGCAGGAGCTTGTGCACATTTCACCGTATCTAAAAATACAAACAGGAGAAGTTTGACTGAAGTTTGTGGGCGCCCTGGAGGTGGCGTTTTCACACCTATAGTTTGTTCATTCTGCTTCCAATGAGTTGATGAGCTTGTGAACTTGCAGATTTTCCTCATTGTTTGGTTTCTTTTTGCACAAAGAAAACTCCAAGTGAGCTCCAAGTGAACCAACATGCGTCACGAATAACCAGTCTGCTTACAGTCCGGATGTGTCTGAGGCAGGAGCCATAAAAGTAAACACAGGAAGAAGGAACCATATTCTGGATTAGTGGAAAACATGGATAATTTACTCCTAATGAGTTTTTATTTATCTGTGTGATTTTTCAGGCACCCGAGGCAAAACAAACAAACTGCTCTGGAGTTTGCACTCTGAGAACTGAGAACACCTTCAAACGGACTCAGTACAGTTTTTCTGGTCTTTACCTGAGTATGATTACTGTGCCCACATCTGTACAAATGAACCACACCAAGGGGGAAAACAAAGCAATGTTTAAAGAGGCTAAAAACACCCTACGTCACAACAGGAGCTGGCAGTGGTGAAAGGAGTACTTGGACCCTTTCTTTGAGGGCATTTTCACACCTGCAATTTAAATCAGCTGATCAGTTTGTAAAGTTGCAGGTTTTTCTTGTGGGTTGGTTTCTTTTCACACAGAGAAAACTCTCAAAAGTGAATCAAAATGTGTCACTACACACCACATGAGAACGCTCAAGTCCTGTTATTGGGCAGATCTGTCTCAGGCGGGAGCAGCAAAAGTAAGTACAGGAAGAAGGTGCTGTGTTCTGGACTAGCAGATATCAAATGAGCCCTTGGTTCATTTTACACAGCTATGATACTTTTCCACATCTGGAAAGAATACCTGGCAACAGGATAGCGTACACCTGGTAGTTGGGTTGGATCAGGCTTTGATCACATTCTCACCTGAAATAAACCACTTTGGAGTTTGTTTGTAACCGCACAAAGACAACCCTCCTCCAAAGGGTCTTTTGGTGGTTGCTTGGTCCACAAATGAGTGCAAGTGCTGCACAAATGAACTGCACCAAAGGCTAACGAGCCCAGTAGCAAAAACACCCTATATTCATATAGTTATATAGTATAACTGCACAAATTTAGCCAGTAAGTGTAAAAATAAAAGTTATGATGAATTTACTGGATTACACATTACACAGGATTGCACTTCATAGTAGAAGAAGAATAGTATCCACTGGGTACCAGACTCTCCAACAGGTGATATATGCCAGTATATGATAAATATCAGGGGTTTTTAATAAATCTATATAATAAGCATCACTGTTCAGCAGAAGTGAAAAAAACACCTTTTTTTCTTCCTTGTTGATATCTTCTAATTTACTTATTTGAAATCTTAAAGTTAACAGCTGCAGTTAAAACCTTTAAATGAATAAATATTGTTTAGTTCAAATGAAAATCATCAGAGAAAATATAAATAACTTTATATTTAAACACAGTACTTGTATAAATATACTTCGGTGCTTCCCACCACTGGGAGCTTGTGCTTTATTCGGTTGTTTCTAGAAACTAAATAACAGAGCAATTCAGTCTTCGGCTGTTATAAAAACAACTAAATTGCCTTCCAATTTAAGAAAATTGGCCTCAAAATTCATGACAGCACACTGTAAACCAAACAACTGCATAATGAAAGGTGAACAGCTCGCTGACAGAGGTGGACAGACACTTAACAGTGGAGCTGCTCAATGCCACTGAGCTACAGCTTTGAAAATTGCCTCGGAATCGAATCAGCACCTCTGAGCCCAAGTCTCGGCAGAAAATACTGGAACGAGCTGGAAAACCTGAAGCACAGCTGTGCTAAAGAAACCACAAGGTCAAGGCACAAAGACATAACCTGGTGTGGGGAGCAGTAAACAAGAAAGAAATGAGTCATGACGAATGAGTCACGATTCAAGCTCATTCTTACTTCTGATTTGATTCACAATTACATTTGGAAGGGAGGCGGCAGGACGAGTTCAGCCTACGATATCTGTTGCTTCGCTGTGCAGCTGACTAGTGGGAGTTGTTAGAAGCAATGGAGTAAAAAAAACTTCCCTTCCTAATGTTTCCACACTCCTTCAAATGATGCCTTAAAGTGCGCTGCTAAATAAATTAAAGAGTGGTTTCATGAACACTGGGATGGCCTCTCCAGTCACCAGACCTGAACATCACGGAGTCTTTATGGGGATTTGTGCAGTGCTGAGTGGATTTCCTCCTCCATCATCGCCCAGAGAACTGGAGGCACTTTTTTCGTGACGAATGCTTCAGTGTTTGAGTACAAACAGATCAGCTGAAATGTAAGCGAGCGAAGGATGACCCCCGGCCCCCATTAGAGCCTTAATTTTAATATATCTCTGTCTCGTTTCCATGATTTTCTCCGGTTCTTAAGTCACTCTATTAACATTTACTTTGAGCTCACGATGCAAAGCCACAAATAAGTTTGGCGGTTTTATGGTGTTTTTAAAATCTTTGTAGGACAATTTGTGGCTGATGTGCAGCACAATCAAGCAATCAATAAATCCTTTATTTGTCTCTGGAGCGTAATCAGTTTTATAGTGGTGGAATAACAACAGGATGAAACCACAAAGCACATTAGCATGTAATATAAATACAATTATTATGCAAATTCTAAAATATGCCAGACCCTGACTGGTTAAAGTGTATCTGGACTCACAATGTAGCTGGAAAACGCAAATTAAATAGTTATGTAATACTCTCTAATACTTACAGTATGTGTGGTTAGCTACACTGTGCAGACATGTTGGTCTGGTGATTTGCTCCAGACTAAAATATCTCAACATCTGCATCTGGATTTAGATTTTGGACAGATTTGTGATTCCCAAACATGCATGGAAGGAGTCGCCATGATGTCACCTAAAGCTTTATGTTCAACAGTTTCAAAGCACTAGCAGGAGGAGCCTTGATTTCTCCCGTAAGACAATTTTTTTGATTTGGATCATTTTTAAATATATTTTCAATGTAGTAATTCAACAGCATAGTGGTTTACACATGTGCCAACCATGGTTTGATGCTGTGAGGAGACACAAATTCCTTTGGGGTTGCGTCAGGAAGGGCATCAAATAGTCCTTTCACCATCACACTGCTTACTCAAAGGGGGCTGTTTATTGTTGGAGGGTCTTAACCTTACAACATAAAGCATCTTGAGACAACTGTTGTTATAAATTTGAAGCCATAATAATTAAAATTGTACTGAATTCAATTGAAAATATGCAGAGCTACCCACTGCAGTGACTCCTTCTGAATAGGGGACTAGAAGAAAGTGTTCTTGGGTTCAGTGAGTAGTGGGCTACTTTTCTTGTAGCCCTACTGCAACATTCTCCTTTTTGTAATCAGATGAGTCGCCTCCTGCTGGCCATTAGAAAGAATGCAGCTTCCACTAGCTTTACCGTTCAGACCTCGAGGCTATATCTTTCAGTTAGTATAACAGATTTGTAAATCCCAAGAAAACAGAGTGCAATTTTAAGACAGGGAACCTCTGACATTTTTTCAAAGCCCATCTTCATCTTCTGACATTTGTGTTAACAACTGGACAGCTTGCACTCTCAGCCTTTTAGTCATCATCCTCTCATCATGAACTGTAATCACATTGATGATCGCATAGTTTTAAATGTGGAGTTTTAATTTATTTGTGTGCAATATTTCACTGCATTTTCCTCAATCTGCTCACTCCTACAACAGTGAAAGGTTGTAAATGATGCAGTGTAAACAACAACAATGCAGTTTGTGACCATGGTGAGTGGTGAATGGATGTGTATTTGTGTAACACTTTCTAGTCTTGCTGACCACTTAAAGCATTTTTACACTGCGAGCCACATTTAGCCATCCACACATCATACAGTGCTTTTTTCCAAGCACTTAAGCTATCACAGCAGCTCACACACCGGCGGAAATATCCAGGGCAATCTGGGGCTTAGTATCTCGCTCAAGGACACAAGGCCACCACCAGCAGTACCGCTGAAGTCGGTGATGCTTCATGAACAAATCAGTGCAGAAAAAAAAACCCCATCTCACATGGAATATTACACTGCATCTGGACATTCTCTGCATTCACATTCACATGCAATTCACATGCTGATGTGAATTACTCAGTCACATCAGCATGTGACCAAAAGACAAGTGACAAGCTGCAAAATGAACCGTAAGATCACTTTCTGATGAGTGAAGTCAAAATAAACATTTTTTTAAAATGTCATGCAATAAGACACATTTTATTTCAGCAAATCCATCTACTGTATGTTACCAGCTCACTCACATCCTTCACTAAGTACTCAGGCCAGAACAGGAATACATTCTCAACTGTTAAAACTGCTGGCAGTGAGTCATCAGTGTTATGTTTAGTATGTCCCTCACTTCGTCCACTCTAATTAATCAGGGCTCCATTATCCCCCCAAGACACTCTCTCTCTCACACACACACACACACACACACACACACACACACACACACACACACACACACACACACACACGATAATTACAAATCCCTGATTTTTACTGCTGCTCAGTCGGTCCCGTGTTTTTATCTATCTAGTAATTCCCAAAAAATACCAGAAGTTTCTACATGGAAATGAATGAAAATAAACCAAAATACAAAATGTTAAATGTATCAATTTTTCATATATGAGCAATGATGTGCAGCAATGGAGCTTGTTAAGCAGTATTGGTATTTCAGACCCCTGCCGAGCATGACCACTCATCTGAAAACACATAAACAGGTTTTCCACAAAGCTGAAGTAGAGCTTGGAAAATTGTATTCACAATAAGAGAAAGAATACAACGCAGTCATTTCTTTGTTTCTTTCTGCCTTGTGGTTTCATTTTAATGCAATATTTTTGGATGAATTATAGATAATATGAGTGCATACTGGCAGCTGGAAGGAATAAGTGTAGTACAGCGAGGCTGCTGTTATTGTGACTTCGAGCACTCAGGAATAAAATTTAACTTTATTCGTAGTGAGAAGGCCCACTAGTACGTGTCTACGGCCCTTAATGTTGTGACATTCAGAAAGGAACTGTTAGATAATCCACAAACTGCAAGCGTGTTGCATGAACACCCAAACCAATTTCCTGCTGGTTTACATGTGGGACCACGAGAGCTAACAACTGTTATTGCTTCTTACTCACATTGTGCTTGGTGAGGCTGGAAATGTTGCTTGCAATTGCCTGAAGCCAGTCCAAGCATTCTTCTGCTGTGGGAAACTGTATAACTCCACTGCAAACACCATCCACTGCTATGACCTGGAAAGCATTTTTCCTGAAAGAGTAAAAGAAACACAAGCCAAAGATCAGGGGAGGATTTCAAATATTTTACACATTCATATTTAGTTTCTGTTTTTATTTTAAAAGGGGATTAGAGACAGTTCATTGCATCCCAGCATTGGAAACTCTTCCTCTGGGATTCCTGTGATAACAAACTAAGCAAAACTGACTGTGGTGAAAAATGCTGCTGTTTAATAACTTGAAAAACTGAGTGTCCAATTTTCCAAGATTAATTAATTTAGCAACGTAAGCTAAGTGCAAGCTCACTAATTAGTTACTTTGCTTGTTTAGGCGATCCACATGCATAATATGAAAACAGATTTGGGGGCATTTATATTTCTTTCTCTCTTTTAATTTTTTTGAATACTGCACTACTTTTGGAACAGGCTGGTCAGGTGATGAAAAACCTCAAAATATTAAATGTTCACTTCTTTTTTTAATATAATCCAAAAGCTGTGCCTGCAATATGAAAAATAAATGCAAAAACATATTCAGCAATATGCAGTTATTGAGATAAAACCAGAACAGTTACATACAGTGGGGCAAAAAAGTATTTAGTCAGCCACCGATTGTGCAAGTTCCCCCACCTAAAATGATGACAGAGGTCAGTAATTTGCACCAGAGGTACACTTCAACTGTGAGAGACAGAATGTGAAAAAAAAATCCATGAATCCACATGGTAGGATTTGTAAAGAATTTATTCCTAAATTAGGTCTGAGTGACTCAGGTGAGGTGGAGATGGGGAGGAGGTTGGTTGCGCGGACACAGCGATTAGCTTCATTGGAATGCTAGTGGATACCATCATCCCCTCGGCTACAATCCGGATTTTTCCCAACCAAAAACCTTGGGTTGACTCTACTGTCAGGAGAGCTCTCAAAGCACGGACCACTGCCTATAAAAATGGGCTCACATCGGGTGATATGACCAGCTACAAAGCAGCTTCTTATGGTTTAAGGAAGACTGTGAAAGCGGCTAAGAGGCGCTATAAGGACAATGTGGAGTCGCATTTCCAACACGGTGACTCCCGACGTATATGGGACGGGCTACGAAAAATCACAGATTATAAACCCAGCACTGTGAGATGTATGAAACCAGAATTAGCTGACGACCTCAATGCCTTTTTTGCGCGTTTCGAGGTGCCTGCTGTGGCAGCAATTCAGAGCTCCGCACCTGCCCCCGCTGCTGAACCAGCACCATTGATACTCTCTGAGCATGATGTGAGGAGAGCTCTGAGGGCAACAAACTGCAGGAAGGCAGCGGGACCAGATAGCATACCGGGACGTGTGCTAAGAGTATGTGCAGATCAGCTGACCACAGTTTTCACTAGCCTCTTCAATGCCTCTCTGGCTCAGCAGGTAGTCCCCACCTGCTTTAAAACATCAGTGATTGTTCCGATCCCGAAGAACACCCGCCCAGCCAGCCTAAATGATTATCGCCCAGTAGCCCTAACATCTGTAGTGATGAAGTGTTTTGAGAGGCTCATGAAACCCTTCATCAGTTCCCTCCTTCCTCCCGACTTCGACTCACTGCAGTTTGCATACCGGACAAACAGATCTACCGGAGATGCTGTAGCACAGGTCCTGCATACCACACTGAGCCATCTAGATGAGGGATGTGGGAACTATGTGAGAATGCTGTTTATAGATTACAGCTCAGCATTCAACACCATAGTTCCCCACACCCTCTCGGGTAAGCTCCAAGATCTGGGATTCAGTACATCTTTGTGCAGGTGGATTTATAGCTTCCTGACCACGAGACCACAGTCAGTGAGAATAGGGGATGTGTACTCCCATACACTCTCATTGAACATAGGGGCCCCCCAGGGATGTGTACTGAGCCCCCTTCTCTACTCCCTCTACACCGCGGACTGCACGGCCAGACACCCCACTAATTCCATTGTGAAGTTTGCTGACGACACAGTGGTGGTGGGACTCATCTCTGGGAACGACGAGACGGCCTACCAGAGTGAGGTGGATGGACTAGCAAAGTGGTGTGAGGCAAATCACCTCTCCATGAACATCAGCAAAACAAAGGAGATGGTGATTGACTTCAGAAAACAGAGAGGTGAGAAAACTCACACCCCAATTCAGATCTATGGAACCCCTGTGGAGAGAGTCTCCAACTTCAAATACCTCGGTGTCCACATCAACGAGGACCTCACTTGGAGTACACACACGGACTTCCTCATTAGTAAAGGCAGACAGCGCCTCTATCACCTGAGGCGTCTAAAGAGGTTTAAGATCTCCAAGAATATACAGAGGAGATTCTACACTGGTGTCATTGAGAGCATCCTGTGCAACAACATCATGGTGTGGTACGGGAACTGCACAGTACAGCAACAGAAAGCCCTGCAGAGGGTTGTGCGCACAGCTGAACGCACTATGGGAACATCTCTACCAGCACTGCAGGACATCTATGCTGAAAGGTGCAGATCCAGGGCCATCAGGATCATTAGGGATTCTAGCCATCCCGCCCACAAACTGTTCAGGCCACTGAGGTCAGGGAAGCGCCTCTGTAGCCTGAAAACAAGAACAGAAAGGTTCAGGAGGAGTTTTTACCCACAAACAGTGAGACTCCTCAACCAAAACACAAACCGGACAACATGATGGACAATCTCACACACAGTACATAATTTGCACTTTATCTTTCTTCTCTGAACCTTATCCGTACCTTATTATATACATCTGTACTATGTAAATATGTATATTTTTATAGTCTTCTCATTCAACTCATTACAGTGCAATATCTTGCACGTCATGGATATATATTTATAAGCACAAACATATGGACTTTTACATTGTTTTTTTTATATATTTTTTTACTTTTAACTTTTGTTTCTTTTCCTTTTTTTCTTAGCTTATGTAAAATCCTTTTTAGCATGTTTGCACAGTCGGGGGGAGTACTTTTTTAGCCAGAAAAAACATTTCACTGTATGTTGTACCAGCTATAACTACATGTGACAAATAAATAAAGAATTGAATTGAATTGAATTGCACAAATGAGAGCCTGAAAGGAAGAATGACAGAGAAAACAGACTTAAACCATATAGAGTAGAGGCTGATTGGCTCCAAGAAGGTGATGTTGGCATTGAGTTTGATAGTGTGTGAAAGTGGCAGTGATGTAATGAACAGACTGGCAGCCTAGGAAAGCGGCTCGGTTCACTCTGGCACAGCTGGCTGCCGGCAGAGCCGGCGGGCACGCCACTGCAGCCCCCTCTGGCTTCTGCTTCGTGGCTACTGGGTGACCCCTCATCTGGGGCTCTCCTCAGCTCTTCTCAGAAGGGTGGAACGAATGTCCCTCCGGTGGTCCGACTTGGGCTCTCTCACTCTGGGGCCTCTGGATGTCTGGAGGCTGGATCTCCTCCATGCCTGCTTCATGCCCTGGGGGACAGGGTTATGGCTCTCTACATCCTCTAGCAGACCATTACACAGGGAAACCTTTTGAATACAAGCGCACTGATCCACACAGGTGTGCACACGGGTGTTCACTGTTCATAGACATAAACTACACCTTTATTGGCTGCTATTTCTAAGCACATTATGCGCTGTCGGTCCTGCTTGCTACACAACAACATTCAATATTTAGTATTTACTGCTGTTTACACTTAGCTAGATTAACGTGATGGTGTTGTGTTTAGTATGTTGCTCTGGTTTTTTTTTTTTGCTTGTTTTCTCTTCTTTTTCTCTCAACAGGTGATCCAGGAGATCTTCTTTTCTTCTTTCTCTTTTTAAGTGCCCTTTCTCACTGTCCCTCTTCCCTTCTGTTTTTCTTTTCCTTCCTCTTTCTTTCTCCCTTTCCTATCCCTCAGTCATGTCTGTCCCATCTGTAACAACTGAAAATAAAATAAAATAAACAATAACAACAAAGGTTGATCAAATGGACCAATACGGCAATGCCGTGATGATCCATTTGGCAAAGTAAATCCATTGGGTCTCCTTGTTGGTCTTCAGACAACAATTCTGACGGCTAAAGAACCAAATGGGACAGGCAAAAAAAAAAAAAATTTTTTTAAAAAGCAGGCTGCTCAGTGATTACAGATCTTCCTTATTGAAGTTATATATATAGAGCTTTTCTGCTCTAACTGAGCACTTAATACAAGCTTTGGGTGCACACAATCTGGGGTTCAGTATCTTCCACAAGAGTACTTTAAGGTGTATTTAACAGCAGCCAGGGAATTGATCCACCAACCTTCCGACTGGTAGATGATCTGTTCTACCTCCTGAGTCACAGGTGGCACCGGGTGTTTCCTACAGGGACTGTATGATTGTGGGAGTTCATGCTAATACTGCAGGGTTTTACTTTACACTGTAAAGCACCATCGGACAGCTGTTGTGAACTGGAACTACAAATACAGTGTATGTACTACTGTGTATATAAAATCGTTTCTTTTGCTTTGTGGTAAACTTCACTATCATGTCCCTTTTCTGTTCCAGACAGGCGCCAGGCAACGAACTATTGGCTTTTTGGTTCAGTTACTATAATCCTTTTCTCTGCGTATCCAAAGAGTTGCCCAAACTGACACGAGCAGAGGAACATAAATCTGGCTTTACTCACTAACCCAACCAAATCACAAGACACCAGTGAGGCATAAGTTAAAGTGTTAACCCAGCCAAATACTGATCGTGTGTTTAATGGTACACTCTACACAGTCTATTTATAGATGGAGCATTGCAGTGTGCTCTATTTGAAAATCCCCAAGCATTTAAAATGTAAGAGATCTCTGCACTAACATCTTAAGAAGAAAGAAACTGACACTTCAGCACGAAGTCCCAGAGCTCACCTGGAAACGTCAGAGCCGGGGATATACTGTGACAAGCGTGAGTGTAGCAGAGGAATAAGGCGCAGGTCCACCCATCTCTTCTCCCAGCGAAGCCCTGGGGACGTGGGCCAGGACGAGCAGGACAGGGTGTCCTGCAGAAGTGTGAAACCGAAGTTAGAAGAGGTAGCCCCTTCCCACCTCCAGCATTTGAAGCTGTTCCCATGTCAAAGAGCCCGAGTCCTGCTGCAACTATACGGTTGTTGCGGATGCACAGACAGCACAAGCTGCAGATTAAAAGTGATTTGCCGTCCTCAAAAGATAAAGATAGAACATCCTAGCTATCAGCAAGCAGTGACAGTTGCATGGAAACAACTTTCTGGCATCTGCTGCTGCGTAGTTACAAAAGGACAGCTACTAAATCAGCCAATCAAAAGAAAGGCTAATGAAAAAGTACCGTGTTGTTAGGATGGTAGTTCAAGTGCAGGCCACTATCACACAGAGGAGAGGAGGTCCCACTACTCTGGTCACTGGGGATGCCTGCAGCATACAGGAAAACAACAATAAACCCACAGCTACACCCCCGTCTATTTCAAGGTTTCTAGCAGCAATGAATCACAGCCATCATCTAAAGCGTGTTACTTTGTTCTGCTGCTCAAGTCGGCTCCAGCTCTCTGCCAATTTGTATTCCGTTGACTGGCTGGATGGCCAGTCAACCTGCCCTATATACGCAAATGAAAGGATTTCATGAAATGCTTTCATGTCTCACAATAAAGCTCTGACATACGAGAGCAATCAATCCTGAGATTTTGTTAATTACTGCAGTTTAGTCTTTAGCATCTTTTCTGAAGCTTGAGATGGGTTTACTCCTCAAAGCAGCATCTTTACTCAGTGCTTAACAAGACAGGAAGTCCAAAATAAATGGAGCAGGAGCTGGGCGTATTTTTCTTTATTTCTCTCAAGTCGACTCAAATTTATTGTTTCCAGGGCGACCAATTCTAGACAGGAAAAAAAAACCCCACCAGCTATAAATACTCTTGGCCAATTATTTTCCACAGCGGTAATAGTGATTATGTACTTAGACCTAATACCGGGGTGAATGAGAGGGTTCTCACATGTACAGTCCTCACAAAGGGGCAGTTTCAAAAAGGCTGGAGTCTTCTTTAAGAAAGAGACCGTGAGAGTCACTTCTTCACCAGCATTTCTTAAAACCTGGACCTGGAAAGCAGAAAAACAAACAAACCTTGGGAATATTTTTTTTCTTTGGTCTTCTTTACAGAAGCTGTAAACTGTGAGGTTTTTCTCGCTGAATGCTTGCTGTGATGAAACATGGTGTGCCAAAGCCTCGCTAAGAATGGAAATCCAAGATAAGGGATTTACAGAGTGCAACTTTTATGCTCCTTACTCACACATATTGCTTACAGATGAATTTAGGCAGGAATGAAAGAGAAAAAAATGGCTTTACATGTCAGAAAGATACAAATCATGAAGTGAGACAAGATAAGCTGTTGAAAGAGTTGTTGCAGCGGTGAGAAACTATGAGATATGAGCTGACAGCTTACCACTTCCTCGTGGCGATAGCTCCTGACATTTATTCCATTTATCTGGAAACAACAATAACACGGTTAGCCTAAATGATACTGCTGGCATCATATCACTGTAGCTTTATCTTCAAAATGATTAATGGGGCCAGCATAATAATTGTTATGACATCTGCGGCAAAAACTGTTGCCATGTGGGAGATTTTCTTTAATCGATTTATTTATTTATTTTGGCTGAAAGAGATGCAACAAATTAAAGACCTTTATTAGCCTATAGGGACGCATAATTACGCCACACAGTTTTATGGACATGTGGCGCATGAATTATTAAAGAAACGTGTTAGCTCGCGGTGTGGGATGAGATGTGTAAACGCGCATTAATGCGGCGTGTTACCTGAAGGATGCCGTCTCCGATGAAAAGCAGCCCAGACAGTTCAGCTGGAAAGAGAACAGTCGCTTTAACGCAAACAAACAAGAGGAGGGGGAAAATGACGGGAAGTGGGGAGAAAAAACCCTGACGTTATACCTTTCTGCTCCTTTGATATTTTTGATATCACAACAGGGATTTTGTGCTCTGCTCCACCCTACAGAGAGAAATCAAAAAGAATTGGATTACGAAGGTATCGCAAATGGAGAACAAGACTCTTGAGATCAACATCCTTGGCTGACACAGTTGTTGCACATTGACAAGGAAATAATCAATGCCACTTGTTCAGACTTAATTCTAGGAGCTTGGGAGGAGCGGCCCTAATCTGCTGGGATCTAAATTACCTTGATGCTCAGACCGAACCCTCCAATCGTCTGTCTCCTGATCGTTACAGTCCTCTCCTGCAGTTAGAAAGACGAGTTTAGACTGCAGGACATGATTTCAAGCTGTGGAAATGTGGAATTAAAACGATCTAACTCCTGAAGCTTTTCTTTAACTGTTTTAATGATTACAACATTTTTTAATACAAAACAGGAAGGTGGTTTATTGATTTCAGCATAAGTTTGAGCATTTTACAAATATTTGCCTTCTTTTGGTACTTTTTGTTGCATTGGGTGTGTTTTCTTTTCTCAGGTGTAGTTTATGGATTTTCTTTTACAGTGCCTTACTGGCCACTTTAGTAGGTACACCGGTTCAACTCTTCGTTAATGCAAATATCTAATCAGCCAATCACATGGCAGCAACTCAGTGTCTTTAAGGATGCAGAAATAGTCAAGACGAGCTGCTGAAGTGCAAAATGAGCATCAGAATGCAGGGGAAAAGGTGATTTTGAAGTAGTCTTGATGTAGTGTGGTTGTTTGTGCTCAGAAACATGTTTCAGAAACTGCTGATCTACTGGGATTTTCAAACACAGCCATCTCTAGGGTTTACAGAATGGTCAGAAAAAAGTAAAAATATCCAGTGAGTGCTGGGTGAAAATGCCAGGTCTGAGGAGAATGGACAGACTGCTTCCAGCAGATGGAAAGGCAAATATCAGCTAGTTACAATCAAGAACATTGAAAGACGTAGACTACAGCAGCATAAGACAACACCAGGTGATATTCCTGTCAGCTACAAGCAGGAAACCGAGGATACAGTTCATGTTCTTAGCGGGCAGGAGATTGGAAAACGTTGCCTGGTCTATCCATCCATCCATCCATCTTCATCCGCTTATCCGAGGTCGGGTCGCGGGGGTAGCAGCCTAAGCAAAGAGGTCCAGACCTCCCTCTCCCCAGCCACCTCCTCCAGCTTGTCCGGGGGAATACCAAGGCGTTCCCAGGCCAGCCGAGAGATATAATCTCTCCAGCGTGTCCTGGGTCTGCCCCGGGGCCTCCTCCCGGTGGGACATGCCTGGAACACCTCGCCCAGGAGGCGCCCAGGGGGCATCCTTGCCAGATGCCCGAACCACCTCAGCTGGCTCCTTTCGATGTGGAGCAGCAGCTGCTCTACTCTAAGCCCCTCCCGGATGGCCGAACTTCTCACCCTATCTCTAAGGGAGAGGCCAGCCACCCTTCGGAGGAAGCTCATTTCCGCCGCTTGTATCCGCGATCTCGTTCTTTCGGTCACTACCCACAGCTCGTGGCCATAGGTGAGGGTAGGGACGTAGATCGACCGGTAAATTGAGAGCTTCGCTTTTACACTCAGCTCCCTCTTCACCACGACTGACCGGTGCAGCGTCCGCATTACTGCAGCCGCAGCCCCAATCCGTCTGTCGATCTCCAGCTCCCTTCTCCCATCACTCGCGAACAAGACCCCGAGATACTTGAACTCCTCCACTTGGGGCAGGAACTCATCCCCGACCCGGAGTGGGCACTCCACCCTTTTCCGGCTGAGAACCATGGCCTCAGATTTGGAGGTGCTGATCCTCATTCCCGCTGCGTTACACTCGGCTGCGAACCGCTCCAGTGCGAGCTGGAGGCCCTCACCCGATGAAGCCAACAGAACCACATCATCCGCAAAAATCAGAGATGAGATTCTGAGGCCACCAAAGCGAAAGCCCTCCGCCACTTGGCTGCGCCTAGAAATCCTGTCCATAAAAATTATGAACGTTGCCTGGTCTAATGAGTCTCAATTTCTGCTGCAACATTCAGATGGCAGGGACAGAATCTGGCAGAAACATCATGAAAGCGTGGATCCATCCTGACCTGTGTAAACATTTCAGACTGCTAGTGGTGGTGTAATAGTGTGGGGGATATTTTCTGTGTTTTTAAACACCACAGTCTACCTGAACACTGCCACACAGAAGACCACATCCATCCCTTTATGACCACAGTGTACCCATCTTCTAGTGGCTGCTTCCAGCAGGATAACGCAGCATGTCACAAAGCTCAAGTCAGACTGACAGACAATAAGTTCACTGCAGTCAAATGGCCCCCACAGTCTCAGTAGAGCACCTCTGGGTTGTGCTGAACAGGAGAGTCACATCGTGGATGTGCAGCCAACAAACCCGCCGCAACTGTGTGACGCTGTCGTGTCAACATGGTCCAAAAGATGATCTCTGAGGCAATGTTTCCAGCACCTTATTCAATCGATGCCATGAGAATTTAAAGAAGTGTAGGTGAAGGTGTACCTACCGGTACTAACGTCACCAGTGAGTGTATTTTATGTTTTGCAACAACTTTTGAAGTTAAAAGTTGTCTCGGGTGGGCTCTGATACATTTTTCAATGACAGTCAGGTTTGTATGGCATCGAATATGAACACTCTGTTGCTCAAGGTGCATGCATGCAGCGTATTCAGCAATTTCTTAAATGAAATGTAAAATTCAATCCAAATATTCAACTGAACTTGGTCACCAGCACTTGGACTGATACGTTGCAGTTGTATTTGCATACCGGTGCCTTTGCCCTTTTCGCTGATTATTAATGATGTTTCACAGGACACAAACCTCCATTTGTCATTTGAGGATTTTTATCCAGGAAAATGTTATTGAATGAATAATTCCATTTTGGGAAAGGTCACGGTCTCGGGTCTCAGCTGAATATTTTTTTTCGCACAAGAAACCCGCGAAATAATTAATGTGAAGGAAAAGTTGTCAGGGGTGATGACAAGCGAGAGCTAAATGTTAAACTCAGTAGGTGAATTATTATTTAATGACTACACTTGATTTATGAGGAATAGATTCACTCATGTAGGCTTTTCATTAACACAGACACTGAGCTGTGTTCTCAGCACTTTTGTGTTGTAACCTTCATTACCCCGCGCTGCTGTATACGTTACTGATTTCAGCGTCTGTAATTATGACTGGGTTACTTACGCTCGAATAGAAAGGCTCTCCTGACACACAGATGACATCTTGCTCTTGAATGGTCAGAATATCTTTGGCCAAGTGTAGTCGAATATTAAACGGCTCCTCATTACCTTCTTGCATCAAATAAATCCCAGTCTTTGTCTGTGAACAGTCAGAGAGATAAAATCATTCATCATCCCTCCATGACTAAATTAACTGGCCATGAAATGAAATGTCATTGAGAATACTCGCTGCAGAATGAACATGGAAATTAGGAAACAGGGTTTTGGTGTCTATTATTTTCTTCTTTTTTTTTAAAATTACTCTTCTTGTTAAGGCTAATGTCGGACCAAATAACCACAATAGCAGCTCTGAGTAATAAACAACCAATTTGGATAACAAAATATACAAGAAAACAATTGATATATGGCTTATAAGCCGCATTCTGCGAATCCAAATAACACTTTTGTACCCTCTGTTCCACGCTGAGACACAGAAACCCAAATTATATCATCACATTGTATTATTATATCAAATGGTGACAAATTAAGAAGCTGTGAAATTCAGTGGCTCAAATCAAATCGACCTCTGCATTTGAATCTCCCTGCTTTCCACGAGCGAGTGTGAGAGCGGCGTGTGTGTTTCCAGTGAACCGTTTAAAACACGCTAATCTGCATGCATTTGCATTCTGCGTATCCTTCCTCATCCCCAGCTAATTGTGATGCCTGTCCTGTCCTTGACTTAAAAAGGTCTATATGAAAGGAGCACCTTCACCTGACAAGACTGCTAATAGAAGAAAGCCACCAGTGTCAGCATCCTTGTCGCCCAGGATACGCCACTCATCGGTTCACAAGACAGGCTGGTTGCATGACTGCTATTCTCAGACAGAGAGACAGCGAGAGTATCTCTCAAAATTGCGGGTCGAACTTGAATCAAAGTCAGTTTGCGGAGCATATTATCTTTCACCCTAAATGAGGAACGTGAAGAGCCAAGCCCTCGCCTGCAGCTGCAGCGTGAGAAATGAAATGAGGGAGCCATTATTCACGTTATTTGAGGTAATGCGTGTCTGTGTGAAAGTCATTAGCCAAGCGAAATGAGGGTAGTAGTGTTTGTATATTAGCCGGGTCAGACAGCATCTCAGGTGACTGAGCACTATTTGACCCGCTGCAGTGCTTGTATTGTACATAATGAACCTCATCCTTTATCCTATTTTATAATTCACTATAATTCACACCAACCTCCGAAACACCCCACCATTATCAGCTGTAGTCTGCTGGCGTGCATGTGGCAAACTATGAGGGAATCTTCTTTTAATCAAGGACCATTACAGCGAACGCCAAACGAGATTAATTTTTTTTTTAAAGGAAAATAAATTTTTCTGATGTTTCCTATCAAGAGGACCTGCAGTGAACTTTGTTGCATTTTGAAAAAAAAGACGGTCGAGGAGCAAAAACGGACAACCAGCTTGTCAACATCGCGTGCCTCACATCTCAGCATCTCCCAGCAGTGAGATGCGATGCAAGGCAGAGATGCGAGGAAGCTGCCCAAAGAGAAATCCTCGGTTCCTCGGGTCAGTCTTTAGCAGCATCAGTTACTTGTGATGTGCTGCAAAACTGTCAACCCCAGCTGGTACGAGTGCCCAAAGAGCCTCTTCTCTAACATAAAAAAGAGGTCTTTATTCGTTTCGATGCACACTTTGATCAACATGGCTGCTCTGTAACAGCAGAATCACTGTTAATGATTTAGTTATCATTGAACATTCCTTTTAATCTTCTAAGTCAGTGTTGCTGGGGTGGGTTTTTTTGTTATGATTTCTGAGCTATTTATTTACTTGCAGCACCATCTGCACAATGATGCACCATACAGCAGCGTCAGATTGCAAATTCAAAAAATAGATAAATAAAAAGCTGTGGCTTTGATGATCTGTATATTTTACATTTCCTCATTCATCCATTAAGCGAGTGAAAAAAGCTGCGACTCTGTGATGCCAACACATTTAGCAAGTAATCAGCCTGTATATTCTGAACTGTCAAGATTGATCACCCTCCCATGAGTGTGTACTGTGTTGCATCACAACTGCAACTTTGTTCTGTCATAGGCGCTGCAAGAAAAAACTTGCAGCATGTATACATCATTCCAGCATATAAAAGACTTCAGCACAGGGTACACCTGTGTTTCCTCACTCTTACTCATCCAGAAGCCTCCACTCGCCGTGCATTTTCCAGGTCAGGGAAGGAGAGAGGATGCAAGTAAGCAGAAGTTAGCATGATGAAAAGCACAGAGGGTTTTGGTGTGCCTTTGTGCCGGCATGTTACATGGCTAGCCTCGCTAATTTATGATAGCTGGGTGATAAATGAAGCGGCTATGGTCTCTGCTTGAGAAACGCTATCAGAGAGTAAATCAGCTGCAGATCCATCATCACCACCTTCCCTTGTTGCTCAGGATGTCAGATAAGATGAGCTCATAAAGTGAAAGCTAAAAGACATTAAGTGGTGTGTTTTGTTGTGTAGCTTTACTTGGTTTTTTTTGTGGGGGGAGTTTGCAGTTGACAGATTAAAGGGGGATAAAGGGGGCCCAGTGAAACTGCACATGCACAAACTGCACTGTATGTGCCCCGCTGCTGTTGTAGCCACAGGCCCTCAGATACCTTGCATGCTTTAACACTGTTTCCAAGTGCCTGAAAATGCCTCGCCGCTTTCTATAATCTTGCTCAATTGTTACATTGATTGAATTCTACCAACCTCTTCATTTGAAGTCTTGAAATCCATGTGCTACTATGCAGTGAGGGATACTGCAATAGAGAAAAACAAGACTGAGTTAGTCGGAGGAGACAAATGCTTAAAGACACGACTGGCCTGCTGCAGCAAAACCACAGAGCTGATTTAAACCAGCATTGTTAGCGGGATGCCTATTCTCATTATAGTCTCATACAAAACACAGACAAAGGAGAGAAATGTTTTTTTCATCGAAACGTGCCTCTTCTAAGCGACAAGAACGAAAGAAAATCCTCACTGAGCAATGTCAGGAGACAACCGGAGACCATTAAGGGTTAATGAATAATTGATTACAAAGGTGAGAGCCCAGGTATCCTAATAAATGTTTCAATATTGAATCCAGTGTTACTGGTGGAAGCAGAAGACTGTGGAAAGTGCTACTACAAAACTACTACAGATTATGTGTTTAGAAAGTAAAAGTGCGCTCTGCCCAAAATAACATGCACGCATTTTTAAATTATCTGACTGCTTCCATACAGACGCAAGTAGTCTTTGAGTAATGTTGTGAGAAAGCCGCATTTACATAAACCGGTTCCACTCAGTTATAATCAGACATGACTGCCACTTGACTCAACAAAACGAGCGCAGAGCAAAAATGGCTCATACTTGAATTATAGAACCTGTGCTGCAGAGGGAGTCGGAGACTTACCTCAGCAGAAAGGCCCCCAGCTCTTTGTACGTTCAGCCCTAGCCATCGAGCAGTGAGTTGATCCCCGATCTGAGTCGTAGCAGAGGGCCTTCCCGGATCATGGCTGTCAGACTTGGGTGGTGGGGGAGCAATGCTGTCACCTCTCCTGCTACTCTGTAAGTGCTGCAGGATTATTCCCAGAGGAGCCGGTGCTGGAGAGCAAAAAGAGGCTATCGTGAAGTGAGGTTTCTCTCCTCGAGGTCCCTTATCGGTGGTCGTGCTGCAGTAACAGGAGGAGGATGTGGCTATGGTATCATCCTGATCCTAGAACCACTCGAGAGCTGAAACAAACAAAGAAAAGAAAAGAAAATGCAAGTCTTCAAGTAATGCTCTGAAACAAGGCTGACTGTTGATTACATGCTTTTGGCTACGACTCAAAAGATGTAATCTTAATACAGACAAGTGTGTTTTCACTGCAAATGCTGCGTTTATGTGGGATGTTGAATCAGAAGCAAATTCACAGCTTTTTTTTTTAAAATAACCACCTGGTTAAAAAAAACAAACAAAAAAAAGCAGAGATGCAAACACAAACTCACAACTGTGAATCTCGTTTCTCAGTCTAAGATGAAGGATGCACTCAAACACCCCACTGTCGATTCATGAACGCAAATGCCGAAATGCAATTAACTCATATTCTTCGCCTTTCTTGTGTTTTTCGTATGCTAAGCACACATGACTATCTCAACACGTTTATTAACTTCCAATTGCTCATCCTTGAGAAACCCTCCTCGTTAGTATGTATTTTTGGCTCGTTGCCACCCTTTTGTTGAGTTGCGGCGTTGCTACTTTGATCATTGTTCCGCGCGATTAAAAGAACTCACAGTATATGCATTTGAGGCCACATTTCATGCATAAATCACTGACTTCTGATTATACTGTAAAAGTAGACTTAGTGAAACTTGCAAATGTTTGTTAATCACTGGAGAACAGAGAAGGGAACAAGAGCGCGAGCACCTTTAAGGAATATGGGCTGAATCGAAACAGAAGAAATTTTCAGAAAACTCTCAAATACTAATATTATGTCAGAATCAGCGCAAGAACTCAATATAGCTGTGTGATATCATTATTCTTTTAAAAAATGATCAGTCTCAACAGATCTCCAGCTGCTGATTCAAGCTGTTGGACAGAAGTATTGGGCCTCACCTCTTACTTGAGTCTGGGAAAGAACGGATCATATTAAAAGGCTTAACATAATCGAGTGTGGTAGTGTAGGACGCCACCAGTGCAACAAATGAGTCTGAGAAATCTTCTTCTCTCCTAGATGGTCAGCTATCAACTTTAAGAGGTTTTATTGCCAAGTGGAAGAGTTTAGATAAGCACCTCAGCAGACCACGTAATGTCACAGAGCAGGGTCGCTGGTTTTGGGTCCCAAAAACCTCCTCTGACATTAACAGCAGAACAAAAACTGTGCGCTGGGAGCTTCGTGGGATGGGTTTCAATGGATGAGCAGCTCCTACGGGTGCAGCGTCGATCTTTTAGTCAGTTTCTTTTAAACTTTCTTTCTCATGCTGTGTTGCATTTTGGAAACTTGAATGTTGAACTCTTTAAAATGAATAATGTCTGTTTAGTGTTGATTCTTTTTTACTATAGCTTAGCTACACAGTTTTCTTTCACCTTTCATTGTGATGATGTGAGAATGTTTTTCTGTTACATGAGTGGACACACAAACAGGTAAAGGCAAAGTAATCCTGAAGAAACAATCATTTACTGAGTATCTACTGAGCAAGATGCTTTATTATCTGAGGCGGCGTGAAAACAGTAGCTGATAATTAAAATAAGTAGCGGATCATTATGATCTAATTATTAGCTAATGACTCACCGATATCTCCTCGCTTGGTCTTCCCTTAGAAAGTGTTTCCAACACAGAACAATCAATACACCTAAAATAGATTAAATACCAGCTAACACAGTGTAATAAAGCCCACAGTGACAGTTTCAGTATTTGTTTTCTGTTGAATGTGATTCAAAAAGGTGTTGATTTAACCTCTCCCAGGAGAGAGGAAAAGTCCTCACACAAAGTCTGAACTGGTGACGACTGATTTCCAGCATTAAGCACCTTAATGCTGGAATGAGCTGCAACACAGCTTGAAGCTGTGAAGACGTTCATTTCTCTGGGTAGCTGTAAAACTTTACTGGCCCATATTTCTCATACATTGTGTGTGTGTGTGTGTGTGTGTGTGTGTGTGTGTGTGTGTGTGTGTGTGTGTGTGTGTGTGTGTGTGTGTGTGTGTGTGTGTGTAGCGGATTATATTACTATAGAGGTTTTGTGTGCAAAAGAGGTCTTCATCTCAGTGGGATGTCCTGCATAAATAATCCTTCACTAACTAACTATAAATGAGGTGGATTTTTATTCACCTCTTGTTTGTGTGCATGGGCCCAAATTAGCCTGTGTTTATAACACAGTCAGCATAGCTTTGAGTCTTTCAACGGGAAGCATGTTTCCAGCCTGAAACATGTATGTTGTGTGGTCTTCATAGTTACCCTGGCAACCGAGAAAGTGGAGATTTGAAAAAGTGGCAATCATTTTTGGACCTTTCGTTGTTTATTTGAAATTATAATTAAGTACTATTTTTCTTTTGCAAATGTTTTATTTGGAAATTTTTAAAAACAAAAAACAAAACAAAAAAAAATCCTTGTAGTCCTAGCTGGTTCCCATGAGCTGTGAAATGATTTAAGCCACTTCCAAAGAGGACTTTTCCTCTTTTAAAGGTGGGAAATCTTCAATTCAAGTTCATGGACATGAATGAATGAATAAAGCACTGATCTGATGCAAACTCATGCTCAGGTTAACAAAAATAAGGAGGTAAGATTCCCGTCCAGTAACATGAATCACACGTTCAGGCTGTTTCACAAACTGCAGTGAGACTGTGTTGCATGAGAATATACTGCACTACATTTGCTTTAACAATATGTTCTTAATAAACTGGCATCTGACTGTAGTCTGAAACTGTTCTTTACAGTGTAGCGTGAACTGTATTGCATTATAGTACCACTACTAGTTAATAAGAAGGATTTATCTTTACCAACTTTGATTCGATTTTTTTAATTCCATCATTTAATGATTTTTGTGCTTTTCTCTATGTTTTCCAAAAATAAATTGATTATTGGTAAGATTGAATGAATGTTTATTAAGATAAAACCAGCTTAAATATGCAAAACCTGGATCTTGTGACTCCCAATATTAGAAATTTCCTGATGCAGTAAACTGAAAGGATGAGTGGGAGATATGGAAAGCAGTAGTAAAGGTTGTAGTAAATTAGATTTTAGCATCTATGACATGAACTGTTCTGTTTATTTCTGATTATTATTACAGAAGAATAAATGTTGTTGTTTTTTTACCTATGACATGTTTTTTTTCTAAATTTGTGAAAGTGTGTTAGTTTCACTGATATACTGATTGTGCTAAGCGCTGTTGCTAACTTTAAAGGTTGAACTTTTTAAGGCTTTTGCCTCCACTTGCTCTCCAAACTGTCAGAGTCAGGCCGGCTGTGTGTAACGGATGTAAGAAAAATCCTGACATCATTTGCAGGCCTGCTTTAAAAATGAATGCCTTCACATGGTCAGCTGAAAAATGTGTCTGCAGCTCTGATATGAGCACTTTGTC
The DNA here is from genome assembly GCF_041146795.1 of Maylandia zebra. Classification (NCBI taxonomy): domain Eukaryota; kingdom Metazoa; phylum Chordata; class Actinopteri; order Cichliformes; family Cichlidae; genus Maylandia; species Maylandia zebra. The sequence goes on from NC_135184.1 coordinate 16,336,592, forward strand.
TTCACAGGTGCCCTCCTGTATATCCTGTCAGATGCCAGTGCTTCTCCAAAGATGAAATAGGCCAAACCTTTTGTGCCTTTTAAGTCGAGTCAGCAGAACTCCTTTTACAACCACGCCATCAGATATTTTCAGTCCTACCAATTTGCCAAGCAATGTTTTTCAAATAACGCTCTTGTGTCTGACACAATGGCTGAAAACACAGCAAGAGAGCAGCGTGAGATTAGCTAGATGGTGTGGAGATTGTAACATGACATCTCCATCTCGTAGACCTGAGGACAGCTGTGGCCCATACAGGATGATAAATGGCCGTTTGTGCGTAGGTGGAGCAGCTGTCTGCAGAGTGCTCCGCCACACGTAGCTTTCCCTCTCGAAAATTGAGATGGGTTTCACTTACTGTATGTTCATTTGTTCTGCAACCTGGAACATATGGTGCCTGAGAGTGCAGCTTTTTTAATTTGGAGAGCGATGATAGGAGGTATTATGTTACTCAAATATTATGGCGTCTCAGAAGCAGTTCCACTCAACAGCAACGGCATTGCACTGATGAGATTTCACAAGATCTGCCAGTTCACGTGAGAAAACAATGACACTTCTGTTATGAGCTGGCAGCTTCATCTAATGCCTGATATGTTTACCTTCTGAATCCAGCCTATAACTTTTAAAGCTGTAGAGTCAACGTGGGCAAAGTATGAATTATATTTAGCTGCTTTGTAAAGAAATTTACATCATCATATCATCATCCTCCAACAGTTATTTCTGATCTGTGATCATAACTGTTTATCATTACAGACAAGCAAGCAAGAAACATGACTTGTCTTGTTTTTTAGCAAGGTAGAGTCATTCATTACCACCAGCATTACAAAATAATATTTGGATTTAAGAACGTCGCTGCAGCACAGTCATGGAAACCGTCTTGTCAGTGCTCTGTGCGTTGAATATTTAGCAAGTGACAAAAACACGACACTACAAGTTTTATAGTTTTATTCATGTTTACGTTCACTGCTGCTGTCTTGAATTGTTGGCTCAGGGTTAGTGGAGCAGCTCTGGCTTTCTGAGAAGGAAATCCGAGGTTAAGGGGGCACCAGAGAGGTAAAAACTGACTTAATCTGGAAAGCACCAATATTCTGATATACTGCCAGATTTATATTTATTTCAGATTCTTGAAAGCTAAACAGTTTTTTCTAGCATTTGTTACGTGTGGTTATTTAATGACTCCTTTACGCTTACAACTGCTCGGATCAGTTGGTTGTTGTAATTGTGGCACTCCAAACACGTGTGGCCAAAAGGGAAGTTACAGATTGCCATTTGGTGGGCAAACTATGCAACATTAACAGTGATAAGATATAGTCCTTTTCCACTAGAACCTTCTCTGCTCGGCTCGGTTCGTTCCACCGATCGGCCAGTCAATAACATCACTCGATGGATCATGAGAGCGACTCCTTAAAACCGCCAAACCCGGCAATAAAGCAAATGCGTGCACACAAATCACGGGTAACCAAATCTGACAAACGCCATACACAGGTATACCATCACCTCCTCGTCCTCCATTGTTGTGTTGTGTTTGAGTCGCATACAATGACATAACGGGACTTTTGCTCACACTGCTATAACCAGGGGTGCACATACGTGGTCCGCAGGTGCGCATTCGCTGTCAAAATAAAAGACGCGCACCAGATAAGCAGTTGCAACGCGCGTTTGCGTACATACGATTTTCTGGAGGAGTACAGACATTTTTTTAGAACTCTTAAAGATGTCGAAGAAGCAAGCTCCTGCAATTACTTTGGTGTTCCTCAACCTCCAAAGAAATGTCAGAGGGAGTCCGAACCGCAAAAGAAGCACGTATTCTCAGAAAAGTGATTCCAGGAGGTGAGCTGGCTTCAAACAAATGATGGACGCACAGAGATGTGATGCAGAATATGCCGTGAAAACTCTAGCGGACAAAAACAGCGCCTTTTATATGTACGCAAACGCACGTTGCAACTTCTTATCTGGTGCGCGTCTTTTATTTTGACAGCGAATGCGCACCTGTGCACCACTTATGTGCACCCCTGGCTATAACAACCCCATGCACATTTGGTGGTACTTAACTGTAACGGAAAACAATCAAAATCAAAGTGAGCCAAGTAGGTATTTCTCTTGTCTCTTCTTGTTATATCCGTTATAAATGCCGATACCAGTAGATCAGTGCACAGTATCGGTCTGCTGATATCAGCCAGGCTCGATCAACTCAACACAAACAAAAAGACAATCATCTTTATATTTGGTTTGGTTGGGTCTGTTTCCTCTAGGTAGGTACGAATTAAAGTTTTAAGAGCCAGCACAGTGATCGGCTTTGACTTTGTCTTCTGGTGTATGAACTATATGCTTCATAAAAAACCGAAGAGCACATAAAGAAAACCTTCACCTTACTACACTTGACTTTATAGCTATAATTTTCTTATAAAATACAAAAATTAAAATACAAAAAGCACTGAAGTTTCTGGGATCGATGATCCATCACCCAAATAAATTCCATTTTCTACCAAAGAAGACCAAAAATGCAGCAACAATTACATTTAAGAAGGTAAAATCTACGAATTGTGATCATCTGTGAATCAGCTGTTACTTTCATAATAACAGCAGGCAGCTCGAAGCAGTAACAACAAATGGACACAACTCTGAAGCCAGAATAATTCTCTGCTGACTGATTATTTGGTTTTGACACGAAGAATTGTGCTAAAACTGTTGTGTGCTGGCTTGTCTGCTGCTGACACTAATAAGCTCACCCCTCAGCCTTACTCCAGCAGTGAACAGGCTCATGTCAAGAGGCAGCTGTTTGAACAGTTGCGTATTTACAGAGTACATCTTGTATTCAACAGGGCCTGTTTTAGTGTAACGCTGGAGGTGCTACACTTCTTTCTTTTTTCTCTGATTACGTTGGAGATCGATCATTGGGGCGAGATGTAAAGAGCATCTCCCCACGTTTTCAGTTCTTTTAGCGTATTTGTCAAAAAAAAAAAAAACGTATTTTATTACCTCGTAAGTCGATACCTGAGATCTCCAGTTACAGCCAGCGGCACTCTTCATGCCAGATGCTCGTGAATGATAGGCAGAGGAGTAAATTAGTGATAGACACATTTATAGACTGAGCTCATGACCTTCCTGACTATGATTTATGTTTTTTGGCAGCAGGGAGCCACCAGATATCAGGTAGGTGCCAACTTAAATCAGTGAGAATCATCTCACAAACTGGTTCCCTATTACATCGCTGGATATCTGGGGGCAGAAACAGGCACACGATGGATAACAAACTCTAAACTAAACCGATCCCGCAGCATGTTTGCTGCTGACAGGTTCTTTAATTGAATTGCATTTTTTAAATATATATTACACATGACATTATGATGCAATGCCTAAGGATAAACAGGCTGGGCAATTCAAGCATGATATCGTACACGAGGGTCTTAATTGGGTTCATCAAATGAATGCCACAGCTTTTATACCACACTGAATAATAGAATTCACTCTCCTAATTATGAACAGATCCTAAATATATATACAATGTGCATGTCATCATTTTTAGATTTTAACCAATGAAGCCTGGAGTGCCTCACAGGGGAGGACTTTGGGGCCTGGAAATGGCACCATGCTGTGTGTTGAGTACATGAAAGGATTAAAAAGCTCAGCATATTGCTGAAGGCTGGGCTACGCTGAAATGATGCTACACAGTCGAGGGACGCAGCTGTTCACTTACTAAATATAAAGTAGAAAAGTATAGAGCCATCTCTCAAACGCTTGGACAAATTATTTATAAACTCATAATGTGTGATGTGAAAATTACTATCCTGGGATCGGGTAGGGGGATTGATGAGCGTATATGTATGTTGTGCATGGGTAAATCTTCTGTTTGGAAGATTTTTATATGAATTAATACAGGAAAAAGCCACAGAGATATGAATGATTCCTCTGTGGTCATTTGATCTGCAACATATTTACCAGAAAACTGCTCTTAAAAAATCCCTTTGCATTATCCACAAACATTTAATTCTATATAATATGGGGAAATAGTTTAAAATGCTCATCAGAGTAATATCTTCAAAAATGCATTAAAGTCAACATGATTTAAAACACAAGAAGAAAACAGTAAATCCTCACAATCGAGAAGCTGTAGCAGTATTAAAGCTTGATTTTTTTTTGGTGATGTCTCACTACTCTGGAGAGATCTATAAGGCTCATGCTTGGTGGAGCCTTTGCAGGAGTGCAATGATCTAACCTTGAGGTCTCTGCTGAGGCATCTTTAATCAGTAGGTACCAAAGACCAGCCAGGCTTCCAGGCTGCTTATTATCTAATTTTAGAGAACCTATATGTTCTTCCTTTTCTGCTCTTTGTGGAAGGATGTACTCGAGAACCGGATGAAAGTCCCTAATTTTCCCCTTTGATATCACGTATTCCAGTAATAAATGTATCTATATTTTATCATTTACAGCTGCTGAAGCTCTTGAAGTTATTCCTGCATGAGTGGACGCCACGGTGTTTCATGGCTTAAATAAAATAACTTTGGCTGACTAGCTGCTTCACCCAGACATAAACTTGTGGTGCGCACCGATCCACAGTTGTTTAAGTTGGGCCCATAAAATTGTTCCACAACTGTAAGTAAAAACTGTGCAGCTGAGGGCTGTTTTACTATGTTTGCCCTATTTTACTATTCACATGTTGAATGAACTGCAAATCATTCACAAGGAAACACAACACCGCAGTTTACAGTGCACAGGATCTGCTTCCACTGAGGCTGATTTGCGACTCTGGCGTGCTGTCAGGGCAGCAGTGCTTAATGAACAAGCAGATTCTCCACATTAATCAAATGTGACCTAAAATTGTCCAGCCTGGGCTCCTTACAGGTTGTAAAGCACAAAGGAAACACTGCTCACCCTCAACAGAAATCCACTCGTGCCGGTATAAAGGTTCTCTACACTGGGTTTTGTTACTTCCAGCATGCTTGTCTCATTTTATCATTATTGGTATTATAAGTTCTTATTGGTTTTCTCAAAGCAGTCATCATCTAGGTGTAGCTTTCAGTGAGTTAAGTCTACATTGCAGTCTCAAAGCTCTAAATCAGATGGGCTGGTATATGAGGTGCATATAAATGAGAGTTGTGTCTTCTGTCTTCCCCGCCATGAAGAGTTTGGTGCGCATTTGCTTCATTAGCCATCAGTCTCCGCTAAGCCAGACTAATAGTTTTCCTGTTGCATGACAGTGACTTTGTGGCACAGCCCACTAATATATTTTCCCCGCACGCTCCCTTGGAGAGAAATATATACAGTTCTCTTTTTATTTGCGCTGCTCATACATCACGCTGCAAATAAAAGCATATGGCTCCTCCTCTATGGATTCAACATCTGGAGCAGTTCGTATGGATGGCTGGACAAACAGTTGCTGTAAAAGCCCCACAGACACATCAGGTGTGATACATTTTTCCTCTCTGCTTTTTGGGCTCTGGGGCTAGATTGTAATGAAGATGTCCGGCCTTTCAAATGCCTTTCAGATAGAACAACTGCTGGAGGTAAAATGTCAGAAGGACTAAAACACTTCCTTTAAATGTTTTTATTTTCACCTTCTATTTTCCTTACCCTGGCTGCCACTATCTGAGTTTCCTCTGCCACCGTTGTCAAGAAATTTGTGCTACGTTTTCAGCCCGGCACTCATTTTTATGATCAAAATAGGTCACTGAATAAAGCCATGTGGCATTTTAAAGAAATGAACTTCTGCCTCGCTTAGAGTACAGAAAGTGGAACCCTTGAATATGCAGAGTAACTCTTATTACATATCAAGCTGCTGGCTAATGCTGGGGGAGTATAACAGCACTTCGAATGTGTTAACATGTATAATTAATGGCAATGTGTACATTCCCTGCTTCTAGTGATGCCTTAGAACGGCTTCTCCCACTTGTGTATTTCAAGACGTTTAACTAGTCCCAATTTTTAAATGACCCAGTGGGATACAGCTGCAGGAGGAACAGCAGATTATTGATTAGTGTGTGGAGGAACACTTGGTTGTGCAGTGCAGACATTGTTTCCAAATCAATCAACAGTGTGTGTATATGTGTGAAGGTTTTAGATCATGATTTTGTTGGGTACTACTCAGTGTCTAGTCTCCAGTTATCAGCAGATCCGGAGAGCAACACAGCAGCGTGGAGGATTCAAACAACTTGTCCCTGGCTATCTCGCGCCTGACATATGGACCAGACATGAGCGACAGCGTTTCACTCAGGCCCGATTTCCTGACAGTGTACCTCTGCCGCCTTGACCCAACACCTTTTTGATTTAGAACATCAGCACAAACGGGATGGGAGGGAGGCATGTGCTAGGACATAAAATCATCAATGACATGTCAATGTGTGTGTCCCCTCCGTAAGAAGTGAGACCCACAGTATATCAAACAGATTGCACCTGACCTATGACCAGGGAATGGAGCAGCTCAGCTCAATATGCCTGTACGAGCAGCGAGCTGGACACACTGAGGCTACAAGCCTGAAAGCACTGAGGTGAAGCCTGATTTCTACATCTCAGTGAGCTCCATAGATGCACACTGCACTGACTGTCTGTCAGCCCATAATGGATTAAAAGCAAGCCTTCCTTGTAAGCACCCTGCCACACCAGCTTATAGTGAGAGAGGCATCGTAAATTTTGTGAAACACTCAGGGATTCAAGAGTTTTCTGCGAAGCTAATAAAGCACACAGGGCCAGCAGCATCATCCTCATCAGCAGCAGCAGCAGCAGCAGCAGGCTGAAATACTCCTCAGGTTTACCACAGATGGACGTTTGCCTTGATGCTTTCTGTAAGAAGCAGAAGCTGGGAAGGCTCGAGAAAGAGGATACAGGGATGATGATGGATTTGTGAATAGTTGAGTGACGTTTGAGCTGTAAAAATGGCCTTTTTTTAAAAAGAAAAGTGGGAATGTTGTCGATTACTGGCATCCAGGGCAAAGAGACTACTTTAACGCAGCTGAATAGCACTATGGAGGTCTGCTGCCACTGCACTGGCTGGAGGAACTGCGGGTGCTGCCTGTGTACCTGCACCGAGCCAATGTTAAAGGTTTCTACAAGCCCATATATCGCATGCATGTCATCTATTAAGGAAACTGATTTATCACGAGGCCCATCGCAAGTTCCGCTAACTGCATCACACAAACGTAACTATTGGTGGATGCCACGGTTTATTATCCATTACACCATAGGTGACTGACAGATACATCTCAGCGCACCATTAACGCAAATAACATCTCCACCAAGAAAAAGTGCATTGCGCGTGGGTTAATGCTTCATTTCAGAGATGCTGGACATTATAATTAAGTACCAATGCTCGTCATGGGCTGTGAATGTAAAAGCGACAAAAAGGTATGTGAGGCTTACCTGGTTTTCTAGTAACAGGTGGTGATGTCCTATTAGATTCCTTTGGACTCCAATCAATCAATCAATCAATCAATCATGTGATTGTTTTTTTCTCCTTCTTCTTCTTCTTATTTTAATTTATGCATCGGTTGCTAAAACATCTCTGCGAAATCACAACGTATCCCTTGTGGCAGCATCGCCCACACGGCATCCTGGTCCACTACACTGTAGCAATATGCAAAAACCGACAGAAAACAGCCCGCACTCGCACGCCGAACCAGATTTGTCCATATTTCCTGGGCAGCGGTGGTTTCAGGGATTCCTCTCCGTCGACATCTCTGGCAGAAGGTCCGCTTTCATAGCTCCGCGTCTGTCTCTCTCTCTCCCTCTCTCTCTGTCTCTCTCGCATCGCGCTGCCAAAATGACTGAGGCTGGAGATCACATGCGGCTGGTTCAACTCGCGCGTCAATCGCCTTCGTTTACCCAAGGCACCCGCACAACTCCGGATCCATAAATATTACATGATTCTACTTTTTCCTTTGCTGTTTTCAGGGACGCCCGTCGCTCTGTCCCACATTACACACACTAATATATCACAAAGCATTTTTTAAATTATTTCTACCAATCACATTTGCGTGCACTGCGGTCCTCTGTGCTTGCGTGTGCTTGTGAGCTCGTACGTCTATCTTTGTTAGGACCGGTTTGAATTTTAGACCTTGGGATGTGAGGACATTTGTGAGGACAACGTGGCCGTTGCTCACTTTTAAAATAGGGGGTGGGGGGGTTAGTATTTGGTTCATTATTTGGAAACTACAATCCAAAAGTGTGTGTTTATTAGTATTGCACATGTTGTGCAGACATAAATCTGTCCAAACTGTCACATTGTGGGGATCTGGCTAAGATTTGCAAGCCCCTTTGACATGAATCACTGATTTTTTTAGATTGAAGCTGTGGTCAGGATAAGGTTAGGCTTAGATTAAAGGGTCAGGTTTCTGATAGATTTTTCTACCAAGCTATGCCCTGGTGCAGATGACCAAAAGAAAAACATAATTTCATGTCTGCTTACATGTGTAGACCATTCTTAAAAATGATTGGCGCACGTGAGTTACAATGCTCTGAGCTGAATGGTTTATAAAAGGGAAAAAAGGCATGGGTGGATTTTCTCAGTCTTGCACAGTCAGACACTGACTCAGTTTTTGCTGTCAGTGAGCACATGCACATACACACACACTGTATATGCATTCAGTCACTTGGTAGTATTTGGATTCTCTCCCTCAGGCCCTCTCGTGAGCAGCTGCGCAGGCTGACCAGGTGCTCCTTATTTTCCATGCTGTCATCATGCCAGCTGAAAGATCCCGCTGTTTCCCCACATGAAGCAAGTTGACTCCTCTGACGTTTCAAGCTGCCTTCTCGGGCAGCACTTACTCATAAACTGTGCAGCACTTGTACCACATTCCAGTCTGAAGTCCACATATACCGGATTTCCAGCCTGTTAATTAAGGCTTGTTAATTAAGGGTCAAAACCTGCTGCACTGGACGGCACAGTACTGCTGCAGCAACCTGCAGCTGCTCTCTTGGTTCTCTATGCCAAGGGGAGACGTGTGATTGGGAGATAATAAATGGAAGTGCTCACTGACTTCACACTTCACTATACAACAGCAGCCTCTATAGGTGTCTTCAGCAGTAAGGCTGTCCTCCTCAAAAGCTTAACTGTGATCCATTATCACCAAAGCTAATTCACACCTTTACTAATGTTGTTATATATTCCTCAGGTAGGTCCCAACAGAAGCCTTGGAGATATTTTGACCTCATTACAACTTTAATCTATTTGACTTAGTTTCTTTGGCTATGTCATTAAAAATTCAGACTTTCCACCATCACTTGCAGTAATTCTGTCATAACTATTATGGCAGCTGACTCAGCTTTACTGCTTTAGCAGGCAGGCCATACAAGTTATTTCAATGTATGCCACTCCCTAAAGACTTTAAAATCAAGAAAAATTGGCCGCTGTGTCAGATTAATCTGCATTTTAGGTACACCATCAAAAACTGGACTGTAAAAAAACAACAACAACAACAAAGGTGGAGCAATGGATCTATACCCATTTTCTTAATCAGCTTCTTACTATGAGCGATGAGGGTCTGCACGAACAGACAGTTATGTGCCAAAACGAGGACAGCTGCAGTTATTTCACATGAGAGGTTTCTGTGCGTGCGTACGTGTTCTCGTCTGTGCTCTCCTCATTGGTCCAAAGTGGGAAAGGCTCATTAGGAAAATGGTGATAACATATTCGTGCATTGGTTGGAAATTGAATTTGAATTCAAATGTGATGAGAGTCATTGATCGTTTCCTATTTGCTGGGGAAAATTCTTTGGTTGTGATATGAAAACGTGACACTGGGAAAACAGTTTGAACCTGCACTGTCCTGATGGATCGCACTCAACTGCAATGAAAAACATGACTGTGTGGCAGAAAACACCTGTGCTTGACCACACGGTCCTGTTCACATTTTAACCGAGCACATTTAATTATTTATTTATTTTGCTGGCGTTACACTGTCCTGATTTGACATAATGTAGGGCCAAGGATTCAAGGCTTCCTCTCCGTTAATTAATTTTAGAGCTCATGAAGTACAGCCTCTGCTTTTCAGAATTAGCGATATGATTTCAGTTGAGCCCCGAGCTTCTGCCCACCCTCCTTCATTACTGTCAGTAGAACAGCATCCTCATGCTCTGAATGCAGAGAACATAACTGAAGCATGAAAACTGCAAGGAGACATCTTTCACCTAAGCATGCACGCAGTGCTTCACTTGCTTGCTGGGTAATATTGATTTCAAAGCATTACCTTCTACAGTGCACAATGTTTTCTGCTGGATCACCACCAAACACCACCATTTCTCACCCATCCTACGTGCCTACAGAGTGCTGAATGTGTGACAGTAGCCGGGAGTTATTATGCACAGATAACCTTCCCTTCCCTTTATAATCCAAGCAGGCACAAAGGGAAACTATTCATGATCTGCAATTATGTTTTCTAGATAAGATAAGCAGTTCACAATTAACTTAAGGCTTGCCCCAGACATAAGGAGCTTTTCATATCTGCTGACCCAGCCAATCAAAGTGCTCCAGGAGCTGCTTTTCAATATCACCATAGCTAAGCCTTTGCCTTTGTGGCTTTCTTTTTTTTCCTGCCCTGTTAGTTTAGATGTAAGACTCACACCCTGTCTCTTAGAACTGACTCCAACACAAGGGGGCGTACACTGCTAAGTTTGCCTCTCCCTCTCCAGTTCAGCAGCAGCAGGGATAAATTTGATTATGGTATGATGCTGACCTTGAGAGGGAACTACACTTAAATTTACATTTAAAGGATGAATGCCTTATTGCATTATTGACAAGGAAATGTGTGGCTTTCCCCGCAGAAAACTGCATTAGAAAGGGACCACTCTTTGCCTTAGCCAGTGAATGAGAATGTGGATGGCAGCATGCAGTTTTGCCATTCGATGGTTTGCACTCTCCTGGAGTCACTTGCCTGGTTAATAAACATGTATATATAAATATGTGTGTGCACTATAAACCTCCCCTTTCCCTTCAAGCCATTTATTATCATCATCAACATTATTATGCATGCTGGTGTTGGTGGGAGCTTCCCCCAATTCAAGCATGCCACCCATAAAGGATAATCAAGTCCCCAGAGGTTTATAACACAACAATCATCAGTGACACTGTGCACACTCCGTGCAGTGATTGCATTAGCGATGGCATTTTAAGTAGCTAATCTATGTCACCCTGAAGTCCTAATTCCTTTTCTTTCGTTACTTCGATATTTTAAAAAAAATACTCTGCTCCTTTTCCTCATCTCACTGCACTTAACTAACCCACTTGCACGCTTGAATCACAACCAAGTTTTTGCACATCTATGCACAAAGCACCTGTCTTACTGGAATAAATGGCACTAGCCCAGCCCCTTAGGGGTGTGCAAGCACTACCATAGGCTACACGCGCATTTTGCAGTTCAGCGGTACACACGAAATGTAATTGGTTTGAGCTTCCAGTTTATGTAAATAGCAGTCGGTGGCTCCTCCCATGCACCTGATAGGCAGTATTTACAGCTCTTTACAGCTACACTGTTTCCAAGTGCGCAGCGACGCAGGATGACACTCCACTGGACTTAAGCAATAAGGATTTCCGTCTTCGCGCAGCAAACTGACACTCATCTCCTTTTTACTAAGAACTAAAAAAAAAAAAGTTTGCCAAAAGTTGACTTCTTGTTTTCCAAGATGCCACGCTCCTTTCTGGTCAAGAAACACATAAACTCCGCAAAGAAGCCAAATTATAGTGAGTTGGAAAGCCCAGCAGGTAAAGTTTCGTTTGATGTTTTTTTGTTTTTAGAAATAAAGCAGCAGTGTTCACTTTCTAAAAAGTTTAAAAAGTTGTGTTTCCCACAGGCAGACGCGTTTCATGTTTTTTTTTTTTTTTTTTAACTTTGCAGAAGTTAGTTTCGTTTCAAACTCACTGGACTACCTGCTTTGAAATCTGTGCTTTTCACTGAAGTCATGACAGTCTCATAACCCTTGCTGTCTTTTTTTTTTTCCAGTGTTCATCACACCGCACATCTACAAGGCTCTTCCCCTGTCAGTCATCCCCCAGCCAGAGATCCTGAGCCCGGCGGCGTACAGCCCCATCACAGTGTGGACTACCAGCAACTTGCCACTATCTCCGCTCCCCAGTGACCTCTCTCCCATCTCTGGATACCCCTCATCGCTCTCCGACACCTCCTCTAAAGACCACAGCGGCTCCGAGAGCCCGAGGAGCGATGAAGACGAGCAGATGCTGCCCAAGCTAACAGACCCTCACGGAGTTGAGGCAGAGAAATTCCAGTGCAGTTTGTGTAGTAAATCCTACTCCACGTACTCTGGACTGCTCAAGCACAAGCAGCTGCACTGCGACGCCCAAACGAGGAAATCCTTTAGCTGTAAATACTGCGAGAAGGAGTACGTTAGCCTGGGGGCTCTCAAAATGCACATCAGGACTCACACCTTGCCTTGTGTTTGCAAAATATGCGGGAAAGCTTTCTCCAGACCGTGGCTGCTCCAGGGACACATCAGGACGCACACTGGTGAGTTGACTTGGTGATAAGAGTGGGGCCTGCTGTGTGAAGAAGCAGCTTTAGATTCATCAGGATCAACATGCTGATATATGATGTAGTGGTTCTAACAGCTCCCCACTGTGTTGTAGTGAGACTGAACTCTCAGACTGATATTCTTTTTTATTTTCTTTTTCTCCTTTTGAGTCATCAGCAGTGCTTGCCTTCTAAACTGTGTTGCAACCATTACAAAAATATATAGTCCACAATGTCTCTGTGTGTGCAATCACTGACAAACTTCTTCCCTCATTTCTACTCCAACAGGAGAGAAGCCCTTCTCCTGCCCTCACTGCAACAGGGCGTTTGCGGACAGGTCCAATCTCAGGGCTCACCTACAGACCCATTCGGATGTGAAAAAATACCAATGCAAGAACTGCTCCAAAACCTTCTCCAGGATGTCTCTTCTGCACAAACATGAGGAATCTGGTTGTTGTGTAGCACACTGAACTGGGATACCTTTTCCACCACCACCAAAAAAACAAACGAAAGAGAAAAAACACCCTCCTCTCTTTCTTCTTTATTGTTTTTTTTTGCCCAAACCCAGGAGAACTGTCAGGGAATCACACCAAAGTGGGTTTGTTCACAAATTTACAGACTTTTTTTTTTTTTCTTCTACTACCGGCCGATTTCATTTCAGAGTGCGAAATAGCTCAGTGCTCGCAAGCCTCTCGTTTCAAGCAGTGTTTCTGTGATTGCAATCAGTGTCGAGCTTTGTCAAACCATGTACTCACCTACCTGTGCTATTCATGCACTTTTCTGCATGTCTAGAAGTTTTATATGCCTTCACAATGTTATCTACAGTGTTTGTACCAATGTCTCTCTCAATGGCTGTTAAGCAGTTTATTATTGTTTTTTTTTAATACAAGCAATACCAAAAGGTGCATTTGGAATGAATGGCAGTATAACCAGAGGAATATGGAAGCCATTGCTAGATAGGGAACAAGTGCAAACTTAGACTTAGGGTGAATTTATTATAACTTTTGCACAGTCTTTAGAAACAGTTTGCCAGCACTCAGAAAGCAATAGAAGTGCCTCAGATTTACTCAGCAATAATATGCATTTTCCAGCGACAGGTTCCTTTTTCTATTTTTATATATTGAATGTAAGTGTGACTGAGATGATTGTATATTAACAGTGAAAACTGTGATGCTAAATGATTTTTGATATTTTCATATTATCATGACACTTTTGAAAATAAAGTTTCATGACATTTTGTATAATTCCTTTGGCATCGTGCATGAGTTGCTTTTTCCTCTGTCAAGCCTTCTTTGATTTACGAGCAGCTCCTTAGACTGATCGTCGCACGCTTCAAATGGAATAACGTCCACAAAAGTAAATGATATATAATCCGGCTTGCGCCATCCCGTGCTATGAAGATGTACAAAAAGGGAAAAAATGAGGAGAGAGGTGACTCAGCTCTGAATCAGGCCTGAACCTGTTCCCTGTGAACCTGTCCAGGCATCAAACAATCTTGAAATTTAACACATACTGGCTATATTGATCTGCACTCACTTGTTATACCCTCCGAGGGCCCGCGACACCCTCTTTGCCCGAGTTTGTGTAAGCTGTAACTGTGAGGGGAGTTGTTCTTATAGAAAGCCGTCCTCGCTTTTGAAACCCGTGCCATCAAAGTAGATAAACCAAAGCAAAGTTGTCTTTCTTTTATGTTCCTGCTCAATCACAACAATCACTGCAGGGTGCCAGGGCATACCGATCTCCAGGTTCTAATATGTTTTTGCAGAAAGATCAAATTTGCATCTGCTTTGACGACCTCCTTGAATTCTGGGATGCTTGCCATAAAGGATTAAATAGACTTCCCCGGGCTACGTTTTGTTGTCTTTTACCATATGCCGTCTTGAAGCAGATAGAGATTAGAGCCCGAAAAAAGAAAGTGCAATGCCTTCAGGGATACAGTCAAAGCTGAACTCTTTCTAACAAACCCCAGAGTGTGCTCCCATTTGCCCTAATGCCCCAAACTTGCGGACCAGAAAGATGTGATCTGACAAACAGACACTTGTTTTTCTAGCTGCGAGTGGCTGAACTCCCCTGTAGGTAGATTCTCCTCGCTCTGAGTCATCGTCAAGCTATTCCAGGTGCTCGCTGCAGCTCTTTGGACTGGGCCAGGTGGCTCCAGGGCTCTTCAACCTCGCTGAAAAGCAGGTGCAGCTAGAAGGACATTAAACTGCAGTCACCACAGGTCTGCTGATACTGTAGAAACCACAGCCATGACCTAATGTGCAAACGTTACAAGCGGCGGGCCCTGTTATTCAGATCATTTGCCTCATAAAAGGAAAGTGCCATCAAGAGGGCACTCTAAACTATCACAAACACCGCCTGTCCTCGCTTTTCTTTGGAGAACCTAATATCTTCTTTCCATAGGCAACACTTTATCATTCTGGTGTCAGCTAGGAGAGGGGAGGGGGGAAAAAAACGATGCTTGCATAATGACTATTAGCTTCATAATCTTGCAAGATTTTCCTTTTACAACAACAATTAACTGCATGACTGATTTCTCAGATAACAACAACGTGTTAAGCGCTTTCCCCTCCAACACGAATATTTGATTCAGCTGCTGTGATAGTAGTGGGTGGAGATGGGGAGGAGAACGAGCAGGAACTCATTTGTTCCAAAGCATATGGCTATTAGAAGATGTGCTAAAGGATGTGATATCAAGTATTTGTTAGGTGTGGAGACCGTTACTAGGCGCGCTAGTCTGTTTTAAGCTGCAAATCTACTGAGGATAAATGCAGGTAGATACCCTGTGGGTGTTTTTGCGGGTAGATTCAAAGGGAAATGAAAAAAATGTAATGTTTTGAAGGATAAACTAGAATAGTCATTTCTTCCCGGTCTGTTCTTCTTTAGCTTTCACTCAGTTTGGCCGTGTACTGCTTTCATTTGTTTCCCCAAAAAATCGAATAAAATGAAGAATTTAATTAGGCAATTTAGCACATTTAAAGCAACCTATTAGCCCCATTTAGTACAAATCAAGGCTGCGACTGGCAATTGCATCATGTTTTATTAATTAATCTGTTGCGTCTTTTATTAATGGATTTTTTTTTTTTCAAAAAACCTAAAACTAAATAATTTTCCTTTAGCCCAAGGTGATGTATTCAAATGGTTTGCTTTCATGGACCAAAGCCTCAAATCAAAACGTATTTAATTACTTTGATAAAGGACAAAGAAAAGCATAAAATCCACATATTTGAGAAGCTGTCACCAGAAAATCTTTTTTCCTTGAGAAATGACTAAAATGATTAACTGGATATCAAAACATCTGTAGTAATGGATTCATCGGCTAATCCTAAAATAAGATTTTGCCACTCCTTTTCTTCAGATGTTATTTAATTATCACTTCCCGTCATTTTCATCATTGACCACCTTTAAAGCCTGCATTCATAAGGCTGTTTATTTCATCGCAGGCATTAAATCACACATAAAATAAATGTCCTCACTCTGTGGATTTACGCACCCACAGCGACATATTAAAGAAGCCTCAGAGAACAGTTGTGCTGAATGCAAAGCGGGGCATGACTCCCCCCCCCAAAAAAAGTCTGCTGACTTTATGGTGAATCGGGGAGTGTGATTCCTTTATGACAATCAAGTGGAACAAATACAGTTGAGGGCGTCCTCTGAGCTCCAACTGCGTTGGCCGGAAAGTGATCCCCAGCCCTCCTCTCTAACCCCAGCACATCAGAAAGGAGATGATTGTGTATTCCCCTTCGCTCCGACTGCCTCAAGGAAGGTTTGCCTGCTTATTGAGCTCCCGCGTCTTGTTAAAGACTATTCTCTTTTATTTCCGTTGCTTCCTCAAGTGACTGGGTAGCTATTTAGAATGATTCTGCTTTCTTTTAGCGCATTCTCCAGATAATACCGTTTTCCTCTAATTGTATATTGTCCTTTGTGTTTGTTGATAAATTAGATTCATGTGGATCAAGCCAACGTGATTTAATCAGCAGGGAAGATGAATTCTTTTGAATTTCTTTTTCGCTTTCTTTCAGTTTTATGTCTTTATCTCGTTAAAGTAAAATAATTAATTCAAACAGTTGTTTAAAGACTGAAGAAATTGGATTATAGTTCGATGGAATAAGGATCAGACTGCCTGTTTGATGTGCGCCAGGCTTGAGTCTTGCACCGAGGGATGGCAGCTGACCCTCCATGTAGGTCATAAATGATTTTTTTTCTTCGGTACGTCATTACGAGCAGTGAAGTGTAGAGTCCAGCAGAGACAAACGGCGCTCTGTTGTCTTAATCAATAGCTCTGTGGCCTCTTTTTGTTGCCTTCTTCTCGAGCAGAGGTCAGCTGTCAGAGAATCCTGTGATCATATTTACTTGATTGTGTTTCCTCCTTAATGTTTAGCACTAAACCCCATGACCACAGCTGTAAAAGAACATCACTGTAAACAACACGGCCCTTTGTGACCACAAAATGATCTGAAAGGCTTCAGGGTGCCCTTTTTTTCACTCTCTAACAGTTTTCGCAACTCACATGTTAAACTCTCAGATTCTCAGTTTCTTGCAGCATTTAAGCGGTAAACAAACCAGCAATAAATGATTTAAAAACACAGACGCATTGTAAGGCAGAGATAAGAGTTTATTCTTTGATCCATTAGAGACGATCCACAAAGTAGGGGAGCTCACTGTTTCGGTCCCTGCTTCACAGATTAATCTATTCTCTAAGTATTTTTAAGTAAACACATCTGGAGGGTAAATAAATCACAATAGACTGCAGCCTTGTTGTTGGAAAAGAAAACCAGCTTCACCCATGACTCAAGAAGATGTCTTACCACCAGCTTATCGTGTCACTTAAGACCGTTACTGACGAAGTATTTCTGCATGTGATGTTTGCACTTTAACTGCAGCATAGAATTATTTTTCGAGTTAATTTTAAACAGATGGGTTTATAATTCTGTTATAAATCAGCATGCATGTTAGAACAACCATTAAAATCACGGTGTAAAGAATTCAAGTGTGCTAGAGCAAGTTAAGATTACTAGTTGTAAAATTATCATAGTATAAAGCCTGACAGTTAGCATTTTAGACTGGTATTAGTACACTTTATACACTTACAGGCCTATACTTTCTGAGGAATGTAATTCCAGCAGTGATGGAGCCAGACAGTTTTATTGGAGTGGACAGGTTGAAGCCATTACTTACACTGGGGTGGCACGGGGAAAATTGGGACAGGTAAATGGCTCTGTAAAAGGTTCTGCTATAAAAATAGCAGTTATTGCATAAAACTTCTGTTTTAAGTTGGTGCACACCCTCCGAGCTCCTCCCCTAATGGGCTTTCCTATTGGTCACCTGTGGTGGAGCATGACTAGCCTCTGACCACCTGTTTGCTTGACCCCTGAATACCAGCAAGGCTGTTTTTGTTCTGATTCTCGTGGCTTCTGGATGAACAAGATACAGTTTAATACATTTCAAAATTAGATTCACTGTAGAGATTCACAGCAAAGTGCATAATTTTTACTAGAGTCAAAAACCGAGGGTAGTTATAAAGCTACATTGTGCTGAATTTAGCTGTGGCTTTGATCATGTTGTTGACTGTCTTGATGCTAGTGGAGAACCAAACAAAAATCATTAAAAATTATATTTTTTATTCATCAATAGAATATGGTTTAGAATTAAGCATTAGCTATCTGAGTAGCTCTGTTCTTTTAATGCCATGGGGGTTTTTCAAGCTCACAAGCTGAACAACTGCATCGCACGATCATACCTCAGCTCTGGGAAACTACCCTGACCGGCCACTTCACTAGTTACAAGTCGAGTACACTAGGTTGGAAACAAACATCCCTCATAGACTTTGTTCCATACTGACATGGCATCATCAGACATTGCTGCAGATTTGTTGGCTGCATGTCTGTGATATGAAGCTCTCCTTCCAGTACATCTCAAAGGTAATGCATTGGATTGATATGATTGTGGAGGCCATTTGACTGCAGTGAACTCACCATAATGTTCAAGAAACCAGTTTGAGATGATTTGTGCTTTGTGATCTGGTGCGTTATCCTGCAGAAGATACACTGTGGTCATAATGGGATGGACATGGTCAGCAGTGATACTCAGGTAGGCTGTGGTGTTTAAATGATCCTTGGCCTGAGCTCAGAGACTAAAAGTGTGCTAAGAAATATATCCCCCATACCATTACAGCATCAGCATTCTGAACCATTCATATAAAGCTAAATGAAATAAATGAGCTAAAATTGAGCCATTATTTTATACATCAAATATTCTATTCAGTTTGTTGAATCCATCTGAATTATAGCCTCAGTTTCCTGCTCTTATCCGACAGGAGTGACACCCAGTATGGCCTTTTGCTTTAAAGTTTAATGTGCTGTCTGTTCAGAGATGCTCTTCTGCATACCTTGGTTATAAAAAGTGGTTATTTGAGTTACTGTTGCCTGACTATCAGCTCCAAGCAGACTGGTGGTTCTTCTCTGACCTTTGACCTCCCCCAGAGAACTGAGCCTGGTTGTCCTGGAGGTTTCTTCCTATTAAAAGGGAGCTTTTCCTTACCGCTGATGGGGTTTTCTCTGTATTATTGTAGGGTCTTTACCTTACAAAATAAAGTGCCTTCAAGTGCTATATAAATAAAATTCAATTGAATTGACCAAAACTCAAGTATTCATACCACCCTGCCTGTCACCAACAACCATGCCACTTTCAGCAGGTCATCTTGACCATGTCTACATGTCTAAATACACTGAGTTGCTGCCCTGTGTTTGGCTGTTTCAGAACTGGGTGTAGCTTTTTAGTTTAAGACACTGAGTAGGTTTGTTTATGAGTGTAGATGAATATCATTCAAGATTATTCTATTTTAACAGTGTAACAAATGAAACTGCTGGGTTAACAGTTAAGGATGTTTCAGAGGCTGCTAATGTAGTTGATAAATAAACCCATGATCACAAATGCCTCTTTATCTCTGCAAAACTACATTACAGTGTGTTAATAACAACTGATTGAGTTTGCACACTTGTTAGCTTGAAAATAATGCTCTGCTGCAGTATTTTGTATGGCATCACTCCATTGTGAAGTCACTCTGAGAAACTACTTTTCTGTCATCTGTCGCTGCACCGACTCGACTTGTTAAACCTACAAAGAGCTTAAAAGCTTGTAGTGTTTTGGTGGCTAAATTACAGCCCTATACCTTTTAAATTCGGCAAGTTTTCAATACAGTTGTGCGAAATTCTCCACGACAACCTGTTCTTCATGCAGCTCAGTCCACTTCCTTTCCATCCTACAGGAATAGAGACCATCTAGGAGTCTCCTCTACTGAGTTTTAGGACGAAGTAATACTGGATGTCCGTCAGATGGAGAAAATTATAAACCCACAGATCCTCCTTGAATGGTTGTCAGTTTCACAATGTGGTGCAGGAGACTGGTGGTTTGACGTAAATCTGCTGTCACACTAAGTGGGGTGAGCCTGCTTTTAATTTGAATAATGATGATGACATTTTTTGAAAAGCGGATGCAGCAAATTGCTCATTTTTAATCCTTTTAGTACTCAGAGCTGCCTTTGACACCGTTGATCATCCAATTTAAATTTGAATGCCGTAAGCACTGGGTGGTATCACCTGTCCTGTGCTTGACTGATTCATCTCCCTATATAACAGAAACTTTTATATTACATATGGGAACTCGTCTTTCTCTTCAGTGAACATGATATTTGGAGTTCCTCGGGGCCTGTGCTCGGGCCAGCCCTCCTTTCATTCATGCTTTATTCAATTTGCAAACACAATGTTTGATTTTGTTTTCCACATGTTCTTTTAAAGCCTCCTAATCCAAATATTGGTGACATTTAAGTCCCATAACTGCATCTGGCAGCAGATCTGTGCAGATGTTTTAGCACCCTCTGAGCTTCGAGGTCAGCAGAAGCCGAATTTTGCTTACTTTGTTGATCCATTAAATTTTTCCTCTAGCGCTACCATGAAGTTCATGTGAGATTAAGAGTGAAATGACTTGATAGCCTTTGGATGGATTCAATGGAATTTGCTTCAGAGATTGGTGCTCCCATCAGAGTGAATAATAAAAACCTGATTTCAGTTTTAAAAGTGTATAAAGATGGTGTCCTGAAGGCCAAAAGACCTGCTCTTGTAATTTGTCCAATACTACTTACACGTCACTTATAAGCAAAAACCTGCACAGCTCATGCCTTTTGGATCAGCCCCAATAGTTTGTGATTGATGCCAAATGAAAAAAATCTGTAAGCTAACTTATTAAAGTTTCATTAAACTCATTAAAGCAGTTTTTAACTGACATGCCATCCATCTGTATTTAAGGAGATTTTAAGCATGCTAGTATGCTAAAAAATATCACAGAACCATATATGTGGCCAGAGTCATTGTAAAACAAATATTAGACCTCATTCACAGAAGCCGTAAGACTGGTCGGCAACCATCCAGCACTCACTGGTCATGACAGAAAATCTGTATTCGCTGACTGGTTGGCGAGCGGTTGCTGAGGTGAAATCATCCACAAAGAAGACACTGCACAAAAATATTCCTTGTGATTGCTGTGGTTGCTCACAGTTTACATAAGAGACACCAACTTGACTGCAAGTTGCTAACTACTGGGTTAGTGGTAGTAAAACTTGAAAAATCATTCAGAAAAAGTTGTGTCTCACTGCTACAGCCGACACATTGCAACAAGTTTTCCATCTTTGATTTGCATCATATTTTTCATAGGTGGTTACCACTCAGAGCAACTGTAGGAATCTGCTAGTGACCAAAGCAATCACAAGGAAGTTTTTTGTCCAGCACTGTATACCTCTTTGCAACTGGTTTCAACTTGTGAGTGCCAGCAACCTCCAGCAACCACTGGTTTTCAGTGGGTTGCTGATCAGTCTATAGGCCTGTATGGCTGGGGCGTAATGGCTTAGTCACATTAGAATAAAAATAGGATGACAAGCCATTTGCAACTAGGAAAAGTTGGTGATTGTCCAAACTGAAGCTTTTCGTATTAGGCGAATGACTGAAAATAAGTTGCAGTGACCAACTTCGGCACAGGTCACCCATCGGGGGGCAATGCATATCCAACCAATCGCAGACAGATTCATAAACACAGAGAGATTACAAACACATTTCAATCAGTCTCAGCCAGTCTGTTGCGATGAGCATCACGTGTCTCTTTGCAGTAGGGGATCTGACTTAACTGGTTGCCAACTGCTTGTATTCCTGTTATATTCTATGTAAAACCAAGGTTGCTGATTTGCAGTTAAATCGCCAGCCTGCAACACTTACATAACTAAATTTATGTTTCAAATTTATGAGGTTCTGGTTGGACTCTAAATAAGCTTTCAAACAACCATTCAAAGGCAACAGAACATAAGTTTATTGCGCATGCTCGCAATATATTTGGTCATGCTGTGGTCTCCAACCACTGTTTTCTCCAGTGTAACTGCAGCATAATCAGGGCATAAAACAGACTGAAGGTTTGAGGAAGAAAACAATCACAAGCTGCATCATCAGTTTAATTGTATTGCATAGCATTTCATTTATCTTTTCTTGTTCGGCTGAGACCGGGATATTTATTGCTGACCTTTGAAACAAACGTTGACAAAAAGATCTCACCACAAGTTTCATGTAGCTGTCCGGGACCTTTTTGATTATCACTTCTCCTGTGAATGGAGCTGAATTTAGATTTAAAATAAATTGAAAAGTTCCTCTCATCTGCAGAAACAAAACAGTGCTGATTAAATGTCTTTTTAAAAAGCTGCGTAACTATAAAAGAGTTCACGTGATTGAGCCATCGGGAAAAAGGGATACACCAGAAGTTTTCTTTGCAAGGTGTATTTTTTAAAAAGTCTGGTTAATTCTCTCTGTTTACCATTTTTTGACTAAGATTTTCCCAGTCTATATATATTGTCACTATCTGTATGCCACTTGTTTCATTTCAACACTATAAATAGATCATGTGGAGGTGTTTTGTTTCGCATTCGCATCTCAAAGAAGGTTTTGATCGTTATTTTCAGCAACAGAATTCTCAAAAACATGAAATATTAATATTTTCTTCATTTACTAAGCCAAAGCAAAACTTGGCATGCCTCTTCCAGAGGATGTTTTGACAGCGATCAGAAGCTACAAGTAAAGTGATCCCACTGGAGCTTCACATACAGTCTGTTCACACAGAATGGTAGGTTCACAGTAATTGGTTATCACAATAAATTTCAAGCGCTGGCTGTTTTGTCTTCCACCAAACTCAAAAAAGCTTAAACACTAAAAGGTAGGAGACAGGTAATAACGAAGGTAGTTCAACGGTTAAATGACAAATCAGGAGAACAATAGCGTGGGTTTTATGAAAGAAAGAAAAAAGCTTCAGCTGTAAATAAGCTGGTAAATGTTTATTGTGAAAGCACATGTGGGTGTTTGCCCTTTGGGATCTTAACTCAATCCAGCTAGAAGAACCAAATCTTGGCTCTCCACTTTCAGACGTGATTATACAATTTTACAATCAACTCTGCTCTGAGCAACAAATTAACGGTGGGAAGGTCCGAGCCAGTTGCATATTTACCAGCTGTTTGTGTCCAATAGCAACTGGGGCTGCAGTCATTCGCATCCAGATAAGGAGGAAAAATGAGAGAATAGAAACAGACGGACTTTAGAAGACAAATGGAAACAGGATGTCCTCTCTAATTGTACAGCTGTGTCCCGAGTCACTTATTGAAATTACTGTCCTCGCTGTTGTGGGCCACATGTTGCATGCCAGTGCGTTTATTTTTCAATCTATCTGTGAATAGATAGATAGAAAATCTCACAGGGCGCTTCTCATAAAATCCACTGATGAGGAGACACATAGTAAAAGCTATTATCCTACATTGATTCCAATCTCCAAATCCATAATAATCACACCGGAGAAGACTGAAACGCGGAGGACGAGATGGCGTCATAAGACAACAGTGGCACTAAATAGAGGGTTGCAGGTAAGAGGAAGATTACTGCGCATTCATTGTGTCTTATTTTTATCACTGATTATTTCTGAGCGCTGTAGACGGGGCACAGCGGTGTATGTGAGGGTATGAACGCGAGATGATCCCTGAGAGGCCAACAGACAGAGCCAGTGACCTAATTATGATGAATCAGGGCTGGGAGAAGCTGTCTAGCCACCAGCCGTGTCTAAGTGGTTGCGCACGCGACACCAAAGGGATGCACGGCCTCCACACACCAGCAAAACACAACAGAGATGTACTCAGCACCACAGAGGTGATCAGGGAAGTTTCATGACACTTACTGTTATTATTGAGCACAGGAAATGCAATGAAGGAGACGTGAGGTGATATTTTGGTGACACTTTTTTATAAGAGTAAGCGAGAAACAGAATTCCAATTTTGTGCAAATATGAAACAAGCAGTGGCTCATTTGCTTACTATAAAGCCTGGAAACAATTGCAAACAGCTAGCCAGACTGTGTGACAAAATCCACTTAGCAGCACCTGTAAAGTGCACCAAAGGCCCATGTTCAAGACTCCCTCTTGGCTGGGTGTAGTGATGTTCTCTGTTGTAGCCTGCAGTGGTCATCTGGCAAATTCATAGCAAGAACAAGACTCCAGAAAGCCACCGATCCCATTGGAAGATAGACATTGTTACCATGATGTCACCCACTGGTCTGTGAAGCTTCAGCAGTCTTAGGATTTTGGTCACTTCTATGTTTGTTTGTGTTTTTTAACAACAGAGTGGACCACATCTGGAGAGGGTGGAATGAGTGAAGTTTTCAGCTAATCCTAGAAAGCTTGTGTTTTGACTTTCAAACCTGTCGTGTCTGCAGTTTTTGTAATCAGAATCATGATCTAAATGCTGTTGTGCCAGAAGTATTCGCTTTGTCAAGACAAGCTCTCTAAACTCTTAATAGGCTCGTGTTATTAGTGTTTATCTTTTCTGTATTTATCTATTCATTTTTATTATTATTCATACGAGTAAACAGTCGACCCCGCCTATTCACGGTTCGGTATGTATAGCATATCTAAAATATTCACTAATTGCTTCCAATAGGATGACAGTTTAAGGTATATTTAGTGTTTGAACTATTAAAATAGGCAGCTATATCCGTTTTTAGAGAGAGTCTCAAGTATTTGTGGATATCAGCTAATCGCAGGCTGTTGTCATCACTAACCTCGACTGTATAGCAATGTCTAATATAGCAATGCCAGAGCAGCATTGCATGGGTGCAAAACAAAGCAAAATTATTATTTCACCCACCAAAACTGGAGCACACACTATGTGGACAGGCTGTAAGTATAGTTAAACATAATGCCATGTTACTTTGTAGTAATAAAGATGGCATCAACACCACAACAAGGCTGAAGCGGTCTAATTAAGTGAGTTGAGGTTAGCATCAAACTGTCATATAAAAGATGTATGTAGCTACCTTGACCGTTTAAAACAGTTTAAAACAAAATCCTTAGTGATTATTCTGAACTATTTCATATTTGCTTTGTAAAGCAGCTTCTACTTCATATTTGCGTTTAGCCTTCTCATTTTGGAAAGGTGCAATACAAATATAAAATAACATAAAATGTTTGTATTATTGTATTCTTGTTTTATAATCATTGTCGTCTTATTTTTTAAATTGATTAATTCATTATTTTTATTTATTTGGTTTTGAGTCACCAGGATAAGCAACAGGGCTCATACCATGCCGTAAGCATGCCCAGCTAAAGAAGTGACTATCCTCTTATTTATTTAACTTTCAACTAAAAAGTAAAAAGTAAAGTTAAACTTTTCACTTTTACTCTTTATTTTTAACTATAAATGGTTGGACTTTACAAAATATAATTTATTTTTAAATAAATCTCAAAAGTAGCAACTGAGACATTAAACTTCCCCCTGCTGGCCATTAAAAATAATGCAGTCTTACCCTTTACTCTACGTCCATCTTCCATATACAGTTAATGTCCTGACATGTGAACTTTTTAGACGTTTGCCTCTCTTTTCTGTCTTTTTGCTAACCTAAACAAACTGTAACTTCAAATTTAAGAAATACCTGAGTTGATCTTGTCATCAGACTTTTGACAACATGATAAATAAATGCATTTACAAAAACATCAAACTATTCCTTAAAGACAAAGAAAAGATCATATTGGTCCAAATACTGTGAGCTTGTGACTGGAATATACCTATGCCCATTGAGTCCTCGGTAGCAACATCAAAGAGCAGCTGTTCAGGGACACACACATTACCGCATGACCTCTCTTAACTTAGAAGTAAATAGTGAAACTGAATCTTCTTGGGGTCTTGAGAAAGGCCCTCTCTGTAGTTTGGCATGACATTGGGCCCCTGAGAGGTATTAAGAAAAAATCCACATGATATTTAGGCCTTGAAAGTGTTCTTTTGGATTTCTTAGCTGGATCTTTTAGCCCTAAAGCACGATGCAGTATGAAATCATACTATAATATCCACTATGACACATTCTGCAAAGAGCCAGTGGCAGCTAAGGGTTCTCTGGAGATGGTTTGGATTTTTTTTCCACTCTCCTTTTACTCGTTATCTGATCATCTGTGGAGGGAAAAGGTGAGTATGGAGTGTGAACAAAAGGTGCTTGAATAAACTAGCTCCCGGCCACATTATTCAGACTCCGGGTATTGTACTCGGCTGACAAGCCTCAACAAGACACGAACCTCCAGAGAAGCTTCTCTAGGGATGAGTGCGACTCCTTTGCTTGGAGATCTCAGTGGATTAAGGGGGAAAAAAGTGTGTAGATGATCTGTATCTTTAGTTCCACATAATCACAACTGTTGTAGTACATTAAAAAAACTACCTCGAGGATGTTATACAACTTCACACAGCAGCCTTGAAGTAAATACTTTCCATTAAGCTGTTACTAACAAAGCTGCTGTGCGTTGACTTAGCGGTGTGTCAGTTTGGACGGTTGCCTTCGATTATGTATAGGTGTTACGCTTTAAACTACAACAATGTAATCAAAACAGATATAACTAATCTAGACATTTAAATGGGCCAGTAGCGCTTTGCAACCTTTTTGGTTGGAGTTAAAAGGAAGCCAACAGGTAAAATCAGCCAGGAAAGCACAGGTGAGTGTAAAACTGTAAGCAACTTTGTTCTGTGTCTGTGTTTTTCCTCTTTTTCTATCACCTTGTTATTCCTCAGATTTACTTTGCAACCCACTAATTGCAGCGACCCCTTGACCTTTCCTCATGCCTAGCTTCACATTTACACAAGCCAACGCCTCAAACGCACTGTAATGCTATGGATATTTACCCAACACTTTCAGTTCCCAGCCAGGAAATTAATTTGGTGTTTGATGTCTGTTATTAGAGCGTTAATGAGTCGATGAGGCCTTTAATAGTCTGAACCTTGTTATCGCTTACAGAAAAGAGCCTCGTTGTTTTCAGTCTACCTTTTTACTTCCTTTTGGTGTGTTTTTATGTACACGGCTGCGTGGAGCAGAATTTGCCCCTTTCTGATTTCTTTGTTTTTTGTCCCAATAACACGTTTGTGATCATCAAACAAATTTTGATATTAGACAAAGATAGCCTGAGTAAACACAAAATGCAATAGGTATCCAAACATAGCTGGCCCTGTGTGAAAAAGTAAAATTAAAAACTGGTTGTGCCAACCTTGGCAGTAATAACTGGCAATCTTTTGCAGAATTGTTTTAATTATCCACATTGAAGGGTTTTCAAGCTTGAGCGGACTTTGACGAGGCCAATCTAAAACCTTCATTTTGTTCTTTTGAGCCATTCAGAGGTAGATCGCTGTGGTGCGGCACAACCCATGTTTTTAGTTTCTTTAGCTCGTGGCTCGATATGTTGAGATCTTTTAACTTGCTTCACTTTGTCAGACAGGTTCTGTTTAAGTGATTTCTTGATTCCACAGGTCTGGTAATAATCAGATCTGGATGTGGTTGGTGAAAGTGAACTCAGCTTTCCAAGAAGCGTGGTTAATCACAGTTAATTCATGATTTAAAAGGGGCAGCTTTTTTCCCTTAACAATGGCATTTTTTATTTACTCAGTTTGTATTTGTCTACTAGTGAAATTGGTTTGATGATCTGAAACAAGTGTGACAAATGTGTGAAAAATGTAATTAAAATAAATAGGAAATCAGGGAGGAGGCAAATGCTTTTTCACAGCGCTGTACAGATCATATTTTATTTTTTAAAGATTTATGGACTGAGCGCTTGTACTTCTCTGCCACGTTTAACAAAACTGTTGGTTACATAATCACAAAAAGACAACTTCAGTATGTGTTTTTTTTTCTTTTTAACACAGATCTCTCTGTGATCACTGGAACAGAATAGACATAACAATGTTTACAGCCGCATCCAATAAAACTGCCCACGGTGAAGTGTAAACTCCTCAGGGACTGCCGGTTTTTATTTATGCTGAACAAAACTTGCTTTTGTTATTTTCCTCTTTTTTCAAGAGGGATCGGAAATATTTCAGCAGTCTAAGATTTCAAACACAACCCAGCAAGCAGCTGAATATTTGTATGGAGCGATGTTTTGCAATTATGAGTCTTATAAACACTGCATCAATATTACAATCCCCCTCCGAGAAACAGATTGTTTGTCTTTCCAAGCTAGTAGTCACAGCCTTCCCTGCCATAAATATCTTCTGTCTTTGGTGCATTCCTCTGCTCTCACCGCAGCCTTTGAGTATTTTCGGAGATTGTCTGGTCTGCACCAATGCTCTCATTCCAGTGGACTGATCACAAGAGACCAGATCCAGCTGTGTCATGAGCCGCAAAGAAAACCACAGCTGATAAGAGACAGAGAAGACGCGGAGTGATGTGGGATAAGGCGTGCCTTTAAAGGCAACGAGCATTTGGATTGCATTAGGAGATAGGGCTAATGACGTTCAGATTAAAACAAATTTAGGCCGGTGTGATTGAAGTAACACTAAATCAACCAATGGCTGGAGATCACTGATGATAGCGTCGACATGAGACATGCCGCTGAGCACAGGAATGGATATGGATCGAGGGCCTGCAGGGGCAGAAACGTCATCGTTGAACAACAGCAGCGCTGGTTGCCACAGACAGCTGGAATGTTCCACCGGGATGACAGAAGGTGTGTCCAATCACAAAAACATCCCCCCCAATCTCTCTCAACACCACCCTTTCCCATCAACATGCCTCCTGGTTGACCCACACCCCCAGGCTCTAATCCCTCAGTCTGAGGTAACTGGTCAGTCGAGACAAATGGCGAGAAGCTGCCTAGTAGTGAAGACGCAGCAGGTGCTGCGCTGTCAAAAAGCCACTTCACACTTCTTCTCTCTCTCTCTCACATCTTCACCACTATCAGCCCTCTGCAAGCCCTGGCCACCCTCACCACAGGAGGGAAGAGCAGGGCTCTCCAGGGTTTAGCTTGTTATCAGCGTACTCCAGCTTTGAAGTGAGCTGGGACAAAATCTGGACTGTGTTTACTTGAAGCCATCTCCCTTGTTGTGTGTGTCAGCCCGAGGTAATTACAGCTCAGCGAGTTGCCCTGACCGTGATGACACGGTGTGGTAGGTGTGGAGAAGTAGGCAGGGCTCAGTGTACATCAGCGTCTGGAGCTGCTCTTACTCACTAGGATGTGGTTTAGACAAGAAAGCTTCCAGAGGGGGGTGGACGATTTGTTAAAAAAGACGACCATGGCCAATATTGTCCTATAATTGTATTGTTATCATCGAGTGCAGGCCTGCTGTGATTTTTTTTTGACTCTGTAGGGTGTCACATCAAAGCAGTAAACTGGAAAGTGCCATTTTTGTTGCATAATTTAAAGGGGCACAGTGTTAAAGTGGTTGTTTTGGCATACTGATGTTTGGTAAAGCACTTTTAACTCATTCTATTTCACTGTTGGACTCTTACATTTTGAAATCTTATTAAGCTTCTTACTTGACTTCATACCAAGAGTAAGTTTGTCATGCAAAATACAAAACTGATGGGAAACAGACAGGTTTTGTGTACGCTGCGCGCTGTTTATGTGCAGTTTATGCATCCGAAACTTTTAAATAAACTACATTTTTCTAACAAACACTGAAATATCGGAAAGTCCAGTTGTTCTTGATTGCATCACTGCTTAGTTGTTCATGTGCGCAGCTGGGAGTCTCCGTCTGTGTCTTTTTGTGTGCTGAGTCACATATATGCTGAATATATTTTACATGTGTCTAATACTTGCTGATCTTTCAGCTCCAGGTCTAGAAAACACAGAAGCTTTAAAAGAGAGTCATAAAAATAGACAAGTGACACATTAAATAAAAATCCTGCATCTTTGACCTCTACAATGAGGTCACCATCTAGGGTTTGTCCTGGTTTGCGTGCACTTATTTCCCTTTGAGAGTGGAGGATCATTGCAAACAGCCATCGTGTTATGATGAAACACATTTCTATCCTGATAGGCGGGGTCTCGTCTAACATCCACGGAGCACAAAGGGTCACTGAGCGGTCTGATGAGTGTGAAAAATGGTCAAATCTCAACCCAACTTAACAGCCGTGTCAGATTTTGGACTGATAACTACGACTGTGCTCTACCAAACAAAAAAAAGCAAATCTAAACACGTTTAACATAATGAAAGAGCAGGTTTTAGAGTTTTTCTGACAGTAATTTAGGAGAAATACGTGGCAGTATAAGGGCTTCTAATTACGCAGGCAAAACTTGCTGGTTTTGCTCAATTAATAGGATTGTTGCAAAAAATACACCCGTTACTATTCTTCACTTGGAGCTTCAGCTGCATCACAAGCGTCCTGTGAGATTATTTTTGCATTTCAGCAGCTCTATTTCTAATAAAGGACTCAAAAAGACAAGCCAGATCTATCAGCGTTATTCCAAATACACTGGGCACACACTGCTCAGGCTCTCTAGTGAGTGTTATATGATAATGAGGTTTTCCTCCCTTCAGCCTGTTTAGTAGCCAAGACATGATCTTGGTAGCTCTCAGAATACCAATTAACTGCAGAAGCCTTCAGAGCTGTTGGGGGGCAAAAAAAAAGGAGAAAAAAGAAGAAGTGAATATGTATATTAGAGTAGTCAGGTTTAAATGTCACAGCATGCGCTACGATACAGGTTTTTATCATCGATTGTGCTGTACAATCTTGTTTCCCCGACTCCAAACATGCTGATGATGTCACTGTTAGCATGAAGTCAAAGGTCAGATTCCACATAATGCTGCTGAAGCCTCGCAGAAGGGCGGACTCGCAGACCCAGGCGCACGGACTCTGTAATCTGGAACTAAAGTGCTGCTGGAGCTTGGTGCATTGCAAAAGGCCAGATATCCCCCTGCAGTCCTAATGCAGTTGTCAGAGAAGATGTGTAAGCGCTCCATCACAGTAATACCACAGAAAATAAGTCTTGCATCATCTGTAATATCCTGTGAGGTAGATTCTTCTAACCTCGTGCATCATTTGAGCGTATTACAGGGTGACATGTTATGAAATCCTGTCCTCTTTGTGCTGGCTGAAGATTTCACTTTATTTTGCTGGTGCACGTATAAAAAAGAAAAGAAAAATCTGAGCACAGTTAGGATATTTATCTTGTCACTCTCTTTCTTTTTTATCTTGCTACAATAAATTTTGATTGTTATCCCGATTTAATAGATTGTTCTCACATCTGAAAGACTAATCGTCCTTCTGCTCTGAACAGCGCTGCAGCACACGGCTAATTTGAAGAAAAACGTAAATGAAAATCTCTTTACCGAATAAAAGCTTTCATTTTAACGACGTGCGTGCACACAGGTGACGAATCGCACATGGCAGGTGATTTAATGTGACAGTGAAAGCTTTTCTCTTTTTTTTTACTTTCAAAGTGAGTACACACACAGATTAGGGAGGATCTACAAAGTGTATCGCAATCTGATAAGACTTGTGGTGTTTTCATTGGTGAGTGTCCCTGCTTTTATCTCCCACAACTGCCGAGTTTCTCTTATCATGTGCAGCACAGTCTGGAATTCCAGCCTCTGATAATTGTCTTGTAATCTTTGGTCAGCCGAGCAGAGAGTTAAACTATTGAGGACTGTAAAATACTTCAAAAAAACAGATCAGTGAGTCACTAAATTTACCACGAGGGATCTCTCACTAATACAATCTTTGCATTTTGTTGTTTTCCCCAGACCCCTCAGCTAGATCTTCTGGTTATGATCAGCTGAGGAATGCAATTGAGTTTGGCTGTAAAGGAGCAGCAGAAGATAAAGATGCTGCAGAGGGAGGCTCTGCGTACGTACAGCCTGAGCTTTAAGGCTTGTTTCGGTTCGACGTGCTTCGCTGACTGCTTTTCTCTAAAGTGAAAGAACATTTTAGGGATAAACATCATTACATCTATTATAATAATCACAAGATCATAAGTAAATCCTTTCTGTGCTGGAAGAGGTGGCCGATCATATGCTGCGCCTTTTGAAGTCTGTTCATTGCTAGCAATTTTGATAATCAATTCTTTGAACTAAATTTATCAAATAAGAATATCAAACAGTTGCTATTTTCCAGTTTCCCTCACAAAAGGATTGATGCCACTCACGTACGCAGCTTAGTTTCCGATTAGCGCAGACTATGATAACTAATCTGCCTTCCAGCACCTCTAAAGCCTCCTAATGAACATGCTGCATGTATTTCATGGATTTATTTGATCCATATACAAAACTAAAATGTGAAGACAACATGTTCCGCTTCAGCTAACTCACCTGCTGCAGGCTCTAGCTACACAGAAAATACAGATATAAGAGAGCTATTGGTCTTCTCATCTAAGTGAATAACCTTGACCATGTCATTACAATGTTCTGCTAGGAAATCTTGGGTCTTGTCATTTCTGTGGATGTTACTTGACACATAACATCCACCTGAACATTATTGTAGACCAAGCACCCCCCCCCCCCCAACCCCACCCCACCCCTCCCAGTGGCAAAGGCACTCACCCGACAGAGGCTCTGTACCGCAGCAGGACAGTGTCCCCATCCACATCGCAAAAACTGATCAGAAACGACTCGAGGAACACGACAGAGCGCCCGAGGTGTTTGCTTAGTCTCCAAACTCCCCGGATCCCAATCCGATCAAGTGTCCCATGGATGCTTTCTGAAACAGCCAGAGCCACATGTGGCCCAAAGTCAAACACTACAGGAAGGCTCCAGTGGTCCCTGTCAGGTCAGAGCATACACAGTACCAGGCAGGTGGTTTTAATGTTGTGGCTGATCTACAGTGATTAAAGACTACAGTGATTTCATATGTTGTACTCCTTGTGATCTTTGAACCTGCTGCCAGTGTATTGTTATGTTTTGCCAATAAAAAAAAAGTCTCTAATAAGAGTTGGAAAATATGTATTTCATAAAGTGTTTTTTGCAACATGTTTTTAAGGCTGGTTAGATTTTCGATCTCCCGCTGCAAAATAAACCCGCTAACAAGAAGCCCGGAGGAATACAGCTTGAGCGTGAGGTAAAGCTCCTCTGCCTTGATGCCAAGAGAAAGCCGAGGCAATGGCTGACCTTGTCCTTCTTTGCTGTTGGTCTGTGGGTTTGGGCCAGGGACAGGAACTCCCTGTACAGACACTGTGTCTGCGATTGCTAAAACTACTCCACAGTAGAACGCTTTGTTCACTGCCACCAAGGAAAACTTAGACAACAAAAACACACACACTCTGGAAAAATGAGCACTTGAGAGGGGCCGTTTTCTCCCCAAAATGTCTTGCTTGGGTTTCAGTGGTCAATAGTATTCCCTTCAGAAGGGGAAAATTCATGCAGCTTTTTCTTTCTTTTTTTAAAGGAATACCTCAAGATAATGCATATAAGACCTGTTGTTATCAAACCATTAATCCATCTTTATAAGTGTTGAAGGGCTGTGATTGCATGTGTTAAAAAAGAGCGCATAACCGCACAAGACTCAAGTTGTTTAACTGCGGGGGGAGTGTGACTTGAGGGGAAACTTATAACTGATACGGTTTGGGGGTCATGTGGTTATTTGTATCACTTATCTTAGCGATCTTAGCGTGAGCCAGCCAAAGGAAATAACAGCATAGCAGTAGAGTTTATTAGATAATTAGATTGTATGCACAAATATAATCTAATACTGGCTCGGCAACTCTTGTGACAGTATATTTAAACACCAGATATTTGGCAACCGCACGCTAAAATAAATATTAATGTTACAGCAAAAGTTGGTGCTGTGCGGGCATTCAGCATTTGTCATTCACTTCCAATCCAGCTGACCAAATATCGCTGGCAAATAGTGTCATTTCAATCACAGTGCCCTCAAAGCTGATAGGTTATCCAATTATGTGTGTTGATGCATTTCCTGTGAAGCTAGGACATTGCTCATGACCTTTTCTTGATAGAAATGAAATTTTCTCCCCCTCAGGCTAAGCAAAATCTCACAGCACTCCACCCTTTGAGTGAGTCATGCTGGGATAGTCAAACAAGCCTACACGATGATGAATCTGCAGACGTTACTCCTGGAGAAGAGCTGTTTAGAAATCAGCCACCGTGCTCTTCGATGTGTCGCATGGCTCTCTTTCCGCACTGGCGTGTCTCGGGGCGTTAGAGAGTTGTCGACTTTGGGGGGGTGGCGGCGGCAGCGAAGGTGGTGGTGGCGGAAAGTCCTTGCCACTCTTTGCTCAGCGTCTTAGAGCAGGTTATCTCTCCCTGCAGCAAGCCGCCACGCGCCTGTTGCACCTGATTGTCTCATCGGCACATTCCAGGTGAGGAGGCCTGACAAGCCAGGACAGAGCACCCAGACAGTGATACACTTGTTCAGCAGCCGCAGGTGTAGCTGTCCTCTTTTTCTCAGCTCTCCCAGAGGTGTTTGGCGTCGCGGAGGAGTGAGAGTAATTTGAAGCCAAGACAGGGAAAAACCAGTGACAAATTACTTTTTTTCTATGAAGCACAGTAAGAAAAGAGCAGCCATTTTTTATGTGGTCATCTTATTGACCCACATGCCCATCCATCACTCAAAGTAGAGTCTGGAGTAAAAAAAAATAGTAATAAAAAATACAATAATTGACTGAGTTCAGAAAACATCCGCTGCGAGAGGGAAATTTTCAATGTGCACATTCATTCTGCAACTGGGTCGAGCATTATGACATTGTTCAGTCAAGAATTTGAGTGCAGCAGACTATAGGGGCAAAATAATAGGAACACCTTATAACACGGTAAAATCCAAGCGGGAGTTAGCTTGAGCTCGCTGTTCTATATTGTTTTAGTCAAATTAATAAAATAGCTGTAATTTTCATGCACAAAAGCAGCCACCTCAGCTTACGAGACTTATTCAGATAATATAAGTGGGAACAAGAATTTGTGTCAACCACATCTACAAAAAAGAAAACCAATAAAATACCAGAAATCAACTCAGGATGGCCCTTTAACAGCACGCCAGTCCCCTTGTTCTGATGTTCTAAACCGTGACCGCTCAGTAATCACCAGTACTTCATGACATCAGCAGTCGTGAGTCAAACCACACATGTATTCACACTCAGCGTTCATCTGCAGCTCAGCTAACGACCTGTTTTGTGTCTGTGTCCTGCACATCTTTGACGCTGTGTTGTTTAAAATCTGTCGTAGACAAACACCTGCCAAGGTACTAAAAACCACCTTTTGTGGTTGTTCCCACTACAAAACATCATCATGACACACACACACACACATATATATTCACAAGCTGGAAACAATACCAGCCACGTTGCCATGGCTGCTAATTATTCAGGCCCCCCTGTTGACAGAAAACAACCGTAAATTATACATCGTATAATTATATCATTAAAAACATCATAAGAAAAACTAATAACGAGCCCATCTTCTTTTACAGGTTTGTGAGAGAACAAAAAAGTAGGTTTCGATATTTACACTAGAATATTTCAGAGGTTTTGTAATTATTTTTTTATTTTTCCATACTTAGTGTGGCCTTTATATCATATATCTGTCTGCAGTGGAAGCTCTGTTTAATCTTCTTGTGGTTTGTTGTTTTTGTATTCTTCCAAAGTTGTGTTAAAACAATTACTTGTGACGTCAATAAGTAGGAAAAGCACCAGCAATTTTCATCGTGATTTCATTACCTTATTTATCAAGTAAAAATGTCCAACATTTGCTGTCTGCTTTAAAATTAATAGATCGAGTTATAATATTCATATCTGTAGGGTGTTGCATATTAAAGGTGATAGGTTTGTAATAAGCTAAAAAAGATTTATTAATGAAATCTGTGAACTTAATTCTCTAACAAAGCATCAACAAAAACATGAGCATATTATACACCCCTATTATCTTTTATATAACGGTAAGGTGTTCCTGTGGTACCACTCCTCTACTCCTGCACCTAAAATAGTTTCTGATTAGAAATTTTATTCCACCCCTCCAAAACCAAATAACGATCCTACGCTGTGTCCTCCCCCCCAACATTAATAACGTCTGTTCATCCCCACTGGTACGTGCACCTTCTAAATTTAGGACTTCATGGGTCTGTTCGGCCGTCGCTGAGGGGCGATCAGCCATTCAGGAGGAGGGAGGAAACAGGAACTGAAGCATTCTGATGATGTAATTGGCAGCAGATGTGGGGGAAGACAGAGATAAAGGAGAAGGAATTCAAAATAATATCTGTTTGGGCATGCATGAGGGAGTTATCATGAGCGCAGTGGGATCGTGTTTTGACTTTTGTTTCACTGATTCAGTGTTGCCCAAGTGCTTTCATTTTACAGTGGTCTGAGCTGTGGAAATCTGACATTTCAGTCCAGAAACAGCAGTGGAAAGATACCGAAAGAGCCCTTAATGAAAACATAGCTATACTTCACTGATCAGCGCGCACAGAGGGCCTGGAAGAAATAAAGTGTATATACTAATACTTGTTTTGAGCTGTCGGGGAGCTATAACATCAACTGAAAGGAGGATTTTAAAACCTGGCTTCCTAATGCAGGAAACAAGCAAAAAATAAGCTCGCATGTGAAAGTCACGGCAAAGACAGCAACTGAAGAGGGTCAAGTAGCCACTTTTTTCTGCCTTCCTTGTGGTCTGACAATGAGGCGGTGAGAACAACAAGACAGGACTGAGTAAGAGGATGCAGAGGGGGGCGGATGCAGGCTGGGACCTGCTTCGGCATTAAGTTATGCCTTTGTAAGGCAGAAGCACTTGCCTGTGGCAGGTGCAGGTAGCAGACGTGACGCTGCTGAGATGTTTCTATTGAGAAGTACCCAACCTGCTGAGTTGTCGGGACAAGTTAGAGGACTCAGTCACCACCCTGCTAGAAAAAACTAACCAGATCCGCACACTATGACTTGCACTTCTAAAGATGCGACGGAGGAACTGGAAAATCCCAGGGCTTGAACGTAAAATTATAGGATTGTTGCGACGCTTGTCATGGAAGCTAATGTGGAAGATAATACATCATAACAGCAATTACAATCTCAGGGATTGTCTCTTTTATGTACCACCCAAAAAAAGCACTAAAGGCAGATTTAAATAAAGGCATATATCATCCACGAAGTGCTCAGCAGTTATATTTAAAATTCGAAATGTTAGCTTTTATGGGAGTGGACTAATCCTAAAGCTTGGGTTTAGAGGGATACATAATAACCAGGGCACTTCTGAAGCTTTCCAGGAGAGGATTCACATTTTCCACTGAAGTCCCAGTCAGAAATGTTTCTTAATAAAAACCCATCCTTCCTGTTCATCGGGGCCCTCGCCGTTATTCGTCCTTCTGGCCCTGTGTGCGAGGATGATTAAAACTCAGCCTCCCCTGTATTCAAGCCACAGAGAGGCACCTGTAGCTGCCGTCATACACTGCAGCGGATCGCCAACAAATGGAAGCTTGCAAGCCTAGCCATGTCAGGTGGGATTCCTGTCATCGCGGCGCAACAGTAATCATCGTCACAGAGGAGTCTGAGTGAGGGAAAAAACAGGAATGAAAAGGTTCAGTGTGTTAAAAAAATGCAAAGAAGAAGCTTCTGAAGAAGACGTGACTCACCATGTGCAGCACTTGCTCAAAACATTTTCTTGTTGTAGGAGTGGCAATGAAAAGCCTGACGCAATCGTTTCTCATCAAAGATGCTGCTTGCAAACTTGTTTCTGACATACTGCAGAGAGAGAGAGAGTGGGGGGGAGGGTTTCCTTGATGTGATGGTGTTTAGCTATAACTTATCAAAATTCCATATCAGGATGTTTGCAGTTGAATCTGAGCTCTGATATTTAAGATTCAGAGCCTGTTTCAGCCTGTGTTGAAAAAAAGAGAGAGAAATCCCCCCAGAGAGATGATGTGAAAGATTTTTAGCCCTCATGCTGGTTTAGAGAATCAAAGATCACGTCAATGCCCACCAACACAGAGTCACAGGAATTTAAATTTACCTCTTTAAGCCCTCTTTAAGCCCCACAGCCTTGAGCATTTTATCAGCAGGGAAGTTCAGTCTGGACTTAACACAATATGCTGGTATTTAAAAATTGTCTTAGTCCCTATAACTAATGGGGCAAATGCGATGATATCCATCTAAAAGCACAAAGTTTAGGGGCAATTACTGTGGACACCTGAAGGAGTGGAGGGTTTTAACAATGAGAGCAAAGTAAGCAAAAGGATCCGCCTTTCCCTCCCCTGTTTGCTTTGCCTGAATGAATAGCAGATCCACCAGCATGGCAGTGTCAGAATAGATTAGCGCCAT
The DNA here is from genome assembly GCF_041146795.1 of Maylandia zebra. Lineage (NCBI taxonomy): Eukaryota > Metazoa > Chordata > Actinopteri > Cichliformes > Cichlidae > Maylandia > Maylandia zebra. The sequence continues at coordinate 16,374,639 of NC_135184.1, forward strand.
GGTCCATCTCCCTGCCTTCACAAAATAAAATCCTCTTAAAAGCAGAGGATGTCACTCAATCTCCCGAGACGCATTTGCTTGGTGGACTCGGAAGCTCTCGCTTCTGGGAAATATACCTGCACAAATAGAGGAAGTTTAAACTGAAAATGAGCTGCCAAAGAGGAATTTGCCAAAGTATAAATCTCCCACACTGACTGTATTTCCTCAGACAGGAATACACGCGCTATTAAAGTTACTAATTTTTAAGGCAGCCGTGTATACTCATGCATTATGGAAGTGCAAACAGTCATTAACTTCAACAAATGATGCCCACTTAATCTTTCGTTTTAAAGAGAATACATTTAGGTGGCCATCTTTAAAGGATCTATACGCTGCCTGCAGCTATCTTTTATTTTATAAACATAGCCCAGGGCTGCAAGTAAAAGGAGGATTTTCCAAACCGTTCTGTGTTTTCAGTGCGTGTAACTAAGAAAACAACAGGAAGTTCCTCTATGAGAGCCCAAAGGCAGAGGTTAAGAGTTCAGCACTCGCAAACCACTCTGCTGCTTTCCTTACAAAATAAAAGCCTTTATTTATTCAAAATAAGAAACTTGCAGGATAATGAATTTACAAAAAGCGAAGCATGAAGATGAAAAAAAAAACCACTTAACTAATAAAACACACAAGGTGATATAAAGAAAAAGTGCAATTCTAAATATGCCCACATTGTGAATTACGCAGAGTATAAGATGGAAAAATCTTAGGCTTAGGGTGATGGCATGCTTCTCCATAGTGATTTGCACAGTCTGAGACTAGGAGGAGGCACAAAGTCCTTGGGGCTTGCATTATGAAGGGCATCTAAAAGAAACAAATTTGTGGAGCTACCTTCTGTGGTGACCTCTTGTAAATAAGGGAGCAGCTGAAAGTGGCACACAGTCTGTTCATTCAGGCAATTTTTTACATTTTCCCTACAAGGGCACCTAAAAGCAGAATAGTACTATTGGCATGGTCCCGGCAGGCCTGCTCCTTTTGCTCTCCCTTGTCTCTCCCTCTCTCTGCTCTCAGGTGGAGTTGGGCAGGCCTTGGTGCCTTGCCCCCTTGGGTGGAGCATTTCTGCCTTTAGTCCAGCCAGCACACCTTTCTTCCATTAACTCATTATCTCCTGGGAATAAAAGGCTAACTGAAACCACGCTTTGCCCGATTGTCATCACCTTTATGGTGGTAATCAGCCTATAGGTGGGTTTAGGGTTTTTTTTTGTTTATACCTGACCCTGTTCTCTAGTCTTTAATCCTAGTTTCCTCCCTGTGTGTGTCTTGACTGGACTCAAGTAACTTGCAATCTGAAAGTCTCACTTACTGTTCACCCAAAAAGCAAGGATATACCTGCAAACCCAAAGCTAGCCACCTTTCATTATGACTTACCTAGAAACTTCACGTGCCTCCCCCACCTGTACATCACAAAGGGAAAAAAAAGTCAAAGTTTCACTGGTTGTGGCAGCTTCAACACCAACCTGCCAACTCCTCTCTGGCACTTCCTTCTGCCCCCTTCCCCTGAGTTGGTGCACGCTCAGAAAGACCACTTACCTGAGATTAACTTACCAATGCCCTTGCTTTTAAATCCTGTTGACATAAAAACATTTAAAGCTTGCATTGATCTCAGTTGTTCTGCTTTTAAGTCAGTTTGTTCCTGTAACTGTGAAAAATATAATTTTAATCAAATTAAAACCAGTTTTAAAGTCATATTAGTCACAGTGTTAATTGATACTGTGCTTGTTCGTTTTTAAGGTTATGGTTCATGCAGTTTGAATGTATTATATTAACAAATGCATTTAAAATTAACTTAGGAATTGGCTTTTATAAAAAAAAAGGGGGGGGGGGGGGGGGAAATATTCCACATATTACATATATGTACATACTAAGCAATAAATAGGCCCAACACATGTTAGCTAAGAGCATCTCAAAAAAGAGTCGATGAAGGACTAATTAAGTTGGTGGGTGATATTTCCTTGATATTTCATATTTTTTAAATAATGTGAAAACTTTAAATAGACTGTGGGATAGACTGATAAATATGCAGAAACATACAGGGCTGAACACACTGATTCCACCACCTGTCGTAAAAACAAGAAAACACAAATATTTTCGCAATCTGTCAAAAACTTGTTTAAATTTGAGGCACACTGGACTTCAAAATTAATCAGCTATAACATGCAAACACTCTTCAGCAAAGCAAGTAAATATGTTTAGCATCTTACAGAATGAAAAAATAATAATCTGCTTTTTTCAGCTTTTTTGTAAAACTGGATAACATTAATAACAACAATAATTCTGTTTTAGCATTAAAAATATTTTAAATAAGTTAAAGCACTTGCACATACTGTAGTGGTGGACTAACCAGGTGGTGGTCTATATGTTGAACTGCACATTATGTATTATTTATACTGTACTCAGACATAGTCCCGGTATAAGTATCTGATGTAATAGTTGCTATGCCACACAATTTTGAAATAACTCCTGTGTTTTATGTTTTTGTTACCTACCCCAAAATTACAAAAAATCCAAAACAATAAAACAAACTTTTATAAAATGTAGAACAAATATGAAATTAGTGCTGACTTTATCTTGGCTACAAACACTATGAATCCTGGGTAATATTTAACATTAATCTCCACTAGAAAATATTTATAAATAAAAGAGTTGTTCAGCTGTTATAAAGATTTAGATTTATATGTTTATTTTGAGTTTTTAGCCCCATGCCTGCTTCTTGCTTTGAACCCCACAGACCTGAAAGATTCATGCACTCCATACTTTCTATTCATCTTCATCTTCCAAGGCTTTTCTCTCCTGTAAAATACTTTCTAAGGTCCTCTGGCCAGAATTTTTTTTTTATCAAACAGATGATTGGGATAAGATACATGCACTCGAAGCTCTTTATTTGTTATCGTCATAATTTGACAGCACAGTGTGAGGAAATGATGATTCAGATGTTTTGACTACATGCACACACAAAAAACCCATCCTGCAATCCATTTTATACAAGTCACACACAGACACTATAAAGGGGAAGGTATGCAGGAAAATGCAACAGCCGACTGGTTTTCTGTGCTTGATATGTACGATGTTACAACCTTTACTGTGTGTGTGTGTGTGTGTGTGTGTGTGTGTGTGTGTGTGTGTGTGTGTGTAGTTTAACACACTACAGAGTGTAAGGTGTGCAGGAATAGCAGGCAGGTTCTCAGTGCAATGTTATGTCGAGTGTCAGCCTGAAATGTTTTTTTCATTACAGTCAGCATCACTTTCAAACTAATGCACTGCAATTGGAAGAATGTTTTCTGCCTGCACGATGTATGTTTTTGAAACTTCCCTGAGGGGGACGCGTCACACTGGCAACCAAGAAAAGGCAGCTTTAAGTTTTTTAAAGATTCCTGCAGTTTGATCACAACTATTACCAAATAGCTGAAGGCCTGTAATTAACCAAGCAGGTTTGATGCCTAAATCTCACCGATTGTTGCCCCTAAACTCAACCAAACAGCACGTGGAAACAAAAGTAAGCAACAAATGAAATGTAATCCAAGAGAAACTGTTAATAAATAAAAGCCTGCAGACTGTGGTGTGAGCGGGAATTCATTAAAAGGTAGAAACAATATCAGTACACAAAGGTTGGTGTTCATGTATACATGAACTGCCATGAGCATCTGTGTGTACGTGGTGCACAGAGGAGCTGGGAGGACTATTTTATTTTTGCCACATTTTATTGTTTTCATGTACAATCATTTCCACACTTATTTCTTATTATTGCATTTTACTCTCAGGTCCAGTGAACCTGACTGTGTAGGGAATATACAATCAGTTTCTTTCAGTGTTCTCAGTAAATATATTGGTGGTTTTTTTTACAAGTAAATTTATTAATTTTTCTTTTAATAAAGACTGAGAACACCACACAGGGTTGAATGGCTAATCTGCTGTATGAATCATTTTCTAACCAGATAATTCAATCAAACTACAGCGAGCTGGATCAAAATTAAAAAGAAAAAAACAAGCTTAATGAATTCGAAGAAATTCAGTGAGTCAATACTCTTCCTCTCAGTCTGCTGCTGTGCTGCTGTCAGAAATGTTGATCTGCTGTGTTGCACACTGCAAAAACATATTTATTTATTTATTTATTTATTTTATTTTATTTTTTGTGTCCCGTTTGGATCTTTAGCCATCAGAATTGTTGTCTTAAGGCCAAGAAAGATGCCAAGCGGATTTATTTTACCAAGTGGATCATCATGGCCTTGCCATATTGGTCCATTTGATTGACCTTTATTATAATTATATATTTATTTTATTTTCAGTTGCTACAAACGGGACAGACATGACACACCACATCTAACAATAGCCTTCACTGACTTCCTAGCTCACATTACAGGATGTGATACAATGGTTAAGCTAGAAATCAGTTTTAAAATATACGTTCTGCACACAAGGCTGAGTAAAAATGTATTATTGTTGTTCTGGTAGAGACATGGCATTTCATTCAGTATATATTTCGCCATGTATTTCTGTGTAATGTTTGTTTAGATTTTATCAAACACAAACGTGTCTGCCAAGCACGATAGCAGCAAGTACAGAAAAATGTCTGCAGTGTAACTCTCAAGGAGCAAATTAAGCTAAAGCAGCAGCAAAAAGTGCAGTTCCTCTGGTGGCCACTTGAGGCTGGCTCCAAAAAAGAAAATTTGTCTCAATACAATCCGATGTTAAAATGCCTGAAGTTACTGCATTAAAAAAAGCGTGCTTAAGGCTACAGCTGTGTAACATCATATCCACAATAATACCTGTATACATTTTTAAGTATCATTATCATTGCTGTAATAACATCATGTGTTTATGTTCCCTAGTACAAGAAAAAAATGAAACAAGTCTGGGCAACTCAGGGAGTGAAAGCAGCACATCAGCCTAAGATGACAATTTAGCACCTTAAAAGGTGCAACTTCCACAACCTCCAATAAGATACGACAGTACTTTGCTACAAGAAAACTCTTCCTGTCGAAGGCTACGATGGAGGAGATATTAGCAACTGGTGATGTGTGACCCAAATGTCAACAAATGACTCTACCAAGCCTTGCTGGAGCACTCCCTAGCTGCACTCCATATGACAGGAAGAGCAAACAGTGGATGGAAATTACTGATGTTGTTCCACAGTGGAAAAACAAGACTTTAAGCAGCTGGTTAAAAATCCAAACCCAAGTTATAACATCCCAAGTAGAAACTATTTTTCTGTCTTGTTATGCAACAGCATTGTGCATCTCCTGGCAAGTTACACGGTTACGTTACTTTACTTAAACTAAAATGTTCCAGGGGAAACACTAGCTAGATAGGCTACTTTGGTGCTTACATTTAAATGACACTGCGTCACTACAACTGTGCTGCTGGTACACCTGTAAATAATGCTTCCTGCAAGCATCAATAAAACATTGTTCATTCTGTATTTTTGAAGCTATATAACCCACACCCCACTTTTAGCCTGTTGCAAAATATAATTTTTACCTCTGTGGAGAGTTAAGCTGCATGGGCAGAATCTTTTGATTGGTGTCTGCTAGTCCTTATCCCCAACTTTGAGTCAATATACTGGACCTCTTCATTGTCTGCTGATATATCTGGTGCCTTCCTGTGAAGTAGACGCATGTGCTTCAGTTTTGGTGGAGCAAGGCAGAGCCAATGTTAATAACCATTATTTGGTGCTTAGCTTAGCCAGGTCAGTGCTCTGTTTATGACTTATTTACTTACTATGACATAGTCAGAAATATCAAACCATGGTTAAGCAGTTTTACTCATGTTCGCTGCTGCCATCCCAGTTGGCGAATCAGAGTTGGTGGAGCTCCAACTTTCTGGGTTGGAGATTAAACTTGAGAGCGGCTTTCTGTCTGAGAATTCCTGATTTCCAACTTTCCACTTCAAATGGGACACAGCATAAAGAGCTGATATGTCTGTATTTGCGTTGCATAGAGTTTGAGACAGATTGCCAACCAAACTAGCATTAGCTGGTTAATTAGCATTCCACCTTTTCATCCTAATACCATGTTGATTTTTGGGGGCTTCTGTCTCAAAAAAACACAACATGGTGGGCAAGACACTAATGCTGAAGCTTAAATGAAGATTCCAAAACGAGTAAGGAGCATCGCTACCATTTTTTTAACCGTCTCTGTCTCAGTATAGTGATTGAAATACCAAGTTAACATAAATCTATGCACAAACCTAGCTGATCTACTCCACTAAGTTAAATATACTACTAATAGTCATACCTTACTGTTTGTACAAAGCTGTTTTGTTAGCATTGTAGCTCTGTATACAAACTTGTTTAAGCACTAGCCTAGATCAGTTGACGACCATTTGGCAACCAACATTCACACAGGGTAAATATGTATATTCCACGAGTGGTAGGTTGCAGGCCATCAATGTGAAAATGACTGCAAACATCCCAGTCACGCAAGGGCTGGGGCATAATTAATATAACAGTTAGCATTATGAGCTTTATTTTAAAAAGACCATTTGAAACTCTGTTTGGTTATTTTTCGGCAATGAGGTTATTCACACGTAATTATGATTAATATAAATGGCCTGTATTTGTATAGCACTTTACTTAGTCCCTATGGACCCCAAAGGGCTTTACACTACATTCAGTCATCCACCCATTGGTGATGGCAAGCTACATTGTGGCCACAGCTGCCATGGGGGGCACTGACAGAGGTGAGGCTGTCCGACACTGGTGCCACTGGGCCCTCTGACCACCACCAGTAGGCAACGGGTGAAGTGCCTTGCCCAAGGACACAACGACCGAGACTGTCGGAGCCAGGGCTCGAACCGGCAACCTTCTGACTAGAAGACGAACTGCCAACTCTTGAGCCACGATTGCCCCACAATATAATAGAACAGATTTATTTTATAAGCTGTTGAAACTGTTATTAATGCAATACTGAATAAGGTAAGAAAAATGCTAGTTCTCTCACCTCATGATGCCACAGACTGCCCCCTGAGATATCCGGGGACAGTGACCTGTAAGGTGGATTATCTGCCTGGGAAGGAGACACACTGCTGGCCTGTCAACCTGATGCCTACAGCAACATCCAGAGTCTGTCAAAATGATCAAGTCACTGCAAACCCAGGCTCACAAATTATGTAGAAGCACACATCAGATCTACACACTCACAGTGTAAACATTTCATCACCGTCCACGGTTTTTGTTTGATGTGTGGAAAACGGTTTTGGTCTGCGGTTTAGCTCCTTCTCATGAGCTACGGAGAAGTCAGATTTATTTTTCCTTTTTTCTGAGCTTCTAAGTAGGATCAGCTGTCATTTGAGGCAAGGACGTAATAGTCTACATTTTCAGCAGAGCAGCGTTTCTCTCTTCAAATTGATTGGAATCACTTTCTGTACCGCAACAAGAATCCTCTCCCGTTCTCCTCCTTTTCATCTCTTAGTCTCACTGATCATTGGTGCTACTGAGATACAGAGTACAGGTGTGATCATCATCCTAATGCATCTTTGAGCATGCGTGCGTGTGTGTACGTGTGTGTGTGTGTGTGTGTGTGTTGCACAGATAACATTTCAATAGTGCGATCTGAAACTACAATAAATGAATGTTGACACAGCATCCGTAGTCATCCATAATTTATATCAGCTCAAAAAACTTTGCAGAGCTTTTTGAATGTTGATTTCCATCATCCCATTGAATATAATGTTGTAACAATTTGGTGCTCAAAAATAGGCTGAATCGTGCTGGAGGAAGTGGACAGCGCAGTACGTACACGTGTTTATGTGCTCCTGTGCCTGCATGCATATGTGTGTGTGTGTGTGTGTTTCAAACCTGGCATAATGATAGACTGACGCTGAGACCGACAGCACCACCCCAAGCAAGTAGAAAAGCCCTGCATTCCTGGGCTGCGAGCTGTGAAGCACATATTGCAAGTTAAAACATGCAGCCCGGAGCCACCTATGTTTTAGTAAATAGTTTTAGAGGTAGAGCTTAGAAATCATAGCTTCAGGTCAAGGCTGAGATTGATTGAATGTTTTGTGGTTGTCCACTTTTATGGAGAAGTGTAAAATAAAGGGCTGGATATTCAATGTTTTCTGATGCTTTGAAGTTGTACTGAATGTAGTTGTGTCAGGAAAAAAGGCACTTTCCTTTTTATACAGCAATCGGAAGATAAAATTTTTGTGATTTTCATGTGTGCGCTGTATGATGCTACACACAGCACCCTATTAGCGTGGTTTAGCAATAGAAACTGAAAGCAAGGAGAAACAGCCAACCTACTTCTGTCCAAACATGATCTGGCCTCCTCCTGAAGCTTCTTATTAAACTGGACGTGAATGTGACATCAACGCGCTCATCGAATTCTTCACTAAAATAAACATTTCAGAAAGTGGTGAAATACGCCGTGCTAAAATAAAGTGTAAAAGCAAGTTTGTCCTTTTTTAAAACATGTCTTTAACTCATACATGTGTGCAAGTGGCTTAGAAACTGGATGGGTGGAGTTTCATTGATAAGTGCTTTAAAGTGGCTCTGTTTGTATTCCAGCATGCTGTAATATGAAATCCTGTTTTCATGGAGTGGCTCACTCTAGTCGCATTCATCTGCATAGATCACCACCTGTCACTCAAATCTGAAACACCTGTATTCTCCCAGCATCCACAACAGTTGGCTCTCTGCAGAAAAACCCTAAAATAGCCATAAAAAAATGACTGACTGAGCCCAGAAACAGAGCCTGATCATTTAAGCTCATAAATGTAGATAAGACTATCTCACAGCTCTTGCTTATCCCCCAATTTTCTAATATTTATTCCCTCTCTATGTGCTGTTTGTTCTTCTTTCATTCCAGCAGCCCGGGGGGTGCTTGAGCTATGAGAAGAACTTTCTGAGTTCCCTTCCAACATAATCAAATAGAAGACAGTCACAATAATAATACCCACTCATGGCATCTACTCCCTAACCTTTTCCCCTTTGTCTTTAATTGACACATTAATCAAACAGACACGTTAGTTAGATTGTGCCGCGTTCGATATTGCCAGACTATAACGAGGAGGAATGGTGATTGCACATCAGCGTGCTTTACAATTAGATGGCGGGAAGCTGATCAAGCTTCACGCTTGGAGGCCACATATAGGAAGGAGGATCCACTCCACCTGCAGGATTTCACTGGACACAACAGAGTTTATTTCCCTTCAGCTGTATTGGCTCATCCCAGCATGCTCTGCTGATTCCTTTCGACTTGACTTGATAACGAGTGTATTTGGCCTCCTGGTTCGTGTGTCTGCCTCGCTGATTTTCTCATTGTAATTCACTGCCGTTCTGCAGAATTCTGACCCGCTCTGTTGCATATGATTGTGTCTGTGCTCCTTTGAACGCTTTTCACATCTTCGGGCCTCTTCCTTGACAATTTTTGAAGCTTCTTATCACCTAGTTTTCATTCTTTTGTCTGATCTCTGGTGGAAAAAGCAATGAGATACTTTCGTTCAGGAAAGAGAGCAAAAATTCAGTGCAGAAGTATTCTATTACTAGAAAAATGACAGTTATAAATACATTTAGTTATAATTAATAGAGGCTCAGGAGAGCTGATATCTTTAGTATGAATTGTGAGTATTAAAAGCAAATTAAATTAATATTATATTCAGTATAAATGTTGCTGTTTTGTCTCTTTTCAAAAAAGATAAATATAGAAATACTCCAGCTTATAACATGTAAAGATGGACTACTACTGATCCAAAAGAAAAACACTTTGAAAATGTCCTTTATTGCTGTGAAAAAACTGTGAATGTCATCTCTAAATACTTTCAGTTAGAAAAAACTTTTACATTTTCATTTACTCCTTAGACTGATAAACTGCTTGTTAACCCAAATATTTAATCAGCCAGTCACATGAATCACATGACAAATAAATAAATATCTAGTAAAGAGCAGTTGAGACAACTCAAATAACCACAAGGCATGCAGAAAAGCATCTCTGCGTGCCCTATATTGACACTATATTGACACTCACACTATACTGAACCTTGAATCAGTTGAGCTACAGCCACAGAAGACCACACCAGATGCCACTAATGTCAGCTGAGAACATTAAACTGAGGCTACAGTTCAACAAAATTAGACAATAGAAGTATATAAAAATGCTGCTTGGTCTGATGAGTCTTGATTTCTTCTGCGACATTCGGATAATAGGATCAGAATTTGGTGTAAACAACATGACAGCATGGATCCATCCTGCCTTGTGTTAACAGTTCATGCTGCTGTCATGATGTAATGGTGTAGGGGATATTTTCATGACTCACTTTAGGCCCCTTATGAGCATCGTTTAAACTTTCTTGCTTGCTGCCAACCACGTCCGTCCCTTAAAGACCACAGTAGTTCAGTGAACTCAAATGGCCTCCACAGTCACCAAATCTCAGTCCAACAGAAAACCTTTGGGATGCAATGAAATGGGAAAATTACATCATGGATGTGCAACTGAGGAGTCTGCTGTAACTCTGTGATGCTATCATGTCTATATGGACCAAACTTTCTGGCGAATCTTTCCAGCACTTTGTTGAATCTGTGATGGCAGGAAGGTGTTTAACGTGACACTAGTATGGTGTACCTAATGAAGAGGCTCTGTGTGTGTGTGCATGTGTGGTTGAGAAGATTTATTCATAATAAGAGAGAAATATATATTGTATATAAATACACCTTCCTACTTTACATTGTGTAAGACACACATTATATATAGTGAAAACAGGTTTATAGGATGCTATATGTGGCGTTTTGCTTTTTTATTGTTAGAGCGACTGTTATTTAATGAAAGAATTGATGGAATAAATCCCTCCAGCTTGAACAGTCAAAATCCTGCTTGCTGTTTGTCAGACAAAGCTGCTTCAGCTTGTCCAATTTGAATGACGCAAGCAGAGTGGAGGATTTCCAGAACCTGCTTCAAACTTGAACTCACTGGACGTTTTTCAGCCATTGTTTATAGATAGATGTCAATTTAGTCCAAGTCAAGTAGTGATGCATTCAGTCCTCAAAATTGCTGGTTAGAAACGGCTATTTTGTTGGGGGGAAAGGCAGTAAGTTTAACAGTTTAATGAAAAACAATGTCAGCATTAGCATTAATTTATCCCAATGTGAGCAGAATTGCTGTAATGAGGCTATTTAGCTCACCAAATGGAGGTTAAACAAATTAATTTAACTGATTATAGTATTTTTGTTCTCTTGGTAACTTTTTTCTATTTTTTAACTAAATGAGAAACACTTTGAGGCTATTAAAAAACACAAAGGGACATTTAACATTTAAATCGCTAAAGGTAGACTTATTGAGTTGGGATCGTGTGCTGTAGAGTAAAAAGAAATCCTCCCATTTTAACTGCAGTGTGTAGGAGTGTAAAGTGTTTGTTGTACCCGATGAAGTGAGGGCCTGTTGCCACCAGCTGGAGCAGAGCTGCAGTGCAGCATCACCTGCAGGGAACACCTGGATCCAAACAGACAGGTGTGTTCAGTCATCCTAATAAGCATGTGTTGTTTATACACACATAAGCATTTGTTTGGTCAGAGTGCCATGTTGATGAGAAAAGGTGAAATTAATGTGGGAAATTTGTCTGAATTCTAGAGAGGCTGCTTATTATAGGCAAAAAACAAGCTTTTTAATTAACAGCAATCTCCACACAACCGCGGCTGTGATGTGTTTAGCGCTCTGTGTGAAACTGATGAGCATGGCAGCTTACTGATAACATTTCACATGAAACCTGGCACACATTATTGCATGTCACTGAAAAATAGTTGAAAAGGTAGGGAGCAAGGCCTGCTGAGTGCCGTGAGCGATGATTCGCATGGTTTTTAGTGATGAAAAGGAGGAGGATTCGTTAGAAGTAGTGGTGGAAGAAGTATCCAGAATCTTTGCTTAAATGGAAGTGGCAATTATTTAGCATGCAAACGCTCAATTACAACTAAAAACTAATTCAAAGTATTCCCATAATTAGGTAAAGCATGTAAATGTTATCATAGAATGCTGATGCTTAAAGTGATGTATCAGCAATATCTTCAAACTGATATTTTTAATGGTACATCGATTATTGATACTGCGTGGGATTGTACAAAATATTTAAAAGAAGTCAGAAATATTCACGATGATCACAAACAATATCCGACATATGAGCAATACATTAGCGATGAGACCTACTGTCACTCCCAGCATGCCACAGAGTGATGCCTGGTTGGGATATTTGGAATCGCTGTAGTGTAATTTTTAACACACGGGCAGTTCCTTGGACTTTAAGGGTGTTTCTGTCACAGGCTGACATTTAAACCATAGTGTGAGCTCTTATTAGTTCTGAAGCCAAAAACGTACCGAACAATAACAGAAAAAGGAAAAGTCAAAAAAAGGAAGTGTAAAAATAGCATTCCTAGCAGCGAGCTGAACTCCTTTTTTCTAGGAAGAAACTGTGAGGTGTGATTATCCCACCGGCAGCCCACCAGCCACTCTATTCAGTTCAGTTCAGCTTTATTTATATAGCACCAAATCACAGCAGCAGTCATCTCAAGGCTCTTTATTTAGCAAGGTGGAATATTCGAGAGAAAACCAAATCAATGAGGGTATCCCCTACGAGCAAGCTCTTGGCAACAGTGGAAAGGAAGAACTCCAGTTTAATAAGAAAAGACCTCTGGCAGAATCAGGCTCAGGGAGGGGCCCCCAGACATGGGGTGATGGGAAAAAGAAGAGAAAGAGAGTGCACACAGAGACAAAGACAACAAACAAACCCTTGGAGGAAAGAGAAAACAAACGTTAATGACACACAGTAGCAGCATGTACAGTAAACGCATCAGGGGTCAAAAGAGGGGAGTGGAGAAGACAAGCTCAGTGCACCATGGGAAGTCTATTCCAGCATGGTTCAGGGTGACCTTATCCAACACCCAACTTTATAAGCTTTACAAAAAGAAACATTTTAAGCCTATTCATAAAAATAGAGAGGATGTCTGTCTCCCGAATCCAAACTGGGAGCTGGTTCCACAGGAGAGGACCTGATAGCTGAAGGTTCTGCCTCCCATTCTACCTTTAGAAACTCTGGGAACCACAAGCAAGCCTTCAGTCTGAGAAGCAATTGCTCTGCTGGGCTCTGTTGGCATTTTCCCCCATTCAGCAAAGTGTTATTCTGCAGCAGTTCCCTGCATGCTGTAAAATTACTCTAAAAGGGTACCTGGAGTGTTAAAATGGGACGAGAAGGGGTTGTGACCAAGCATCAGTACATTATTGACTTAGGAGTAGGAATGTGTTGATCAAACACACTTCATCTCCATTTCCTGACACTGTGCATCAGTCAGGCATGGATAAAGGTAAGCCCTGAGATGCAGTGAAACAGTAAATGCATGATTAAATTTCTCTTTCATTCAGGGTTCAGTGGAAATAAAGAAGAGTGAATATTTGCAGAAAGGAAGTGTGCATCCTAAGTACATCCATAAATGGGGTTTTACTTACTGATTAGATCTCTCCTTGGGAAAGCAAAGACATGTGCAAACTGCTCTTGACTGACATTACTTTTACCCTGTGATTGGTTTTGTTCTATCTGTTCTACACTGTCAAACTTACACCGGACAGTTTTAAAGATGTAATAAAAATCAATTCAGCAGAAGCGGACATATAAATCCCTAATCAAAATCTGGCTTCTGCATTACCCACAATAAAACTCAGCCTGTTATGATACCAACAGCTAATGGAGCCTTAAGACATGAGGAGCACATTTGAGTTAGGTCACCTCTTTCTACGATGATTTTTAAACCATTTACAAGCAGGTAATCTTTACAAAGTCCTCAATAGCTGTCAGCAGACGTGGCAATTTCAGCCACTCCCTTATTTACCAAAGGGTCGCCACAGCAGATAGATCCCCCTTATTTGATTTGACACATTTGCCTTTGCTGACACAACCTTCCCATTTACCCAGGTTTGGGACCCTCACAAGGAGTAATAATAACAATAATAATGGTAATAAAAACCTTTATTCATGTAGCACTTTTCTTTTCACCTTTTTGTCAAACTACTGTTAGCAGTGCTCTACGTAAACTACGCCTGACAACAACAGTAGATGTAAACATTAAAAAAAGTATTCAGTAACTATATCCTTCCAATAAATATATATTTGTCTTTTACATGTAGATATATTTGCACACCTCCAAATAATGAATTAATGTCTTTGCCCATAAGTACAGTGTTGAGCAACTGCACTTGTTACTTCACGCCACTGGTGAGGAGGGCTGGACTGTCAATGGGAGCAAATCTCCAAAGATCAATGGCCAGTGAAACAATGGCATTGGGAGTGAATGCAGCAAGTGGCTCTGAATCAAATTCCCGTTTGCACAGGAAGCTGTAGAAAACCAGGAAAGACACTGCCCTCGCTCTTCCTTTGGTACGTCAAAAATACTCCAGCTCACGGCACCAGACGCTGCCCGATCAGGATCCTGTTTTCACTCTTTCGTTTTTGTTTTTTTTTTTCTTCTGTTCAGCATTTCTAGCTTCCAAACAGGAGAAGGGTCAAGATATCATTAGCTCTGTGCCATACATGTGACTCCTACTATAAGGGAAGTTATAATATCCTAGCAAGGCATCTAATTTTAGTGGATACATATGACCGAGTTGGCTGATATCTAACTGTACTGTAGTCTAAAGACATTGAAAGATTTGAAGAGTTTGTTCGGTTTGAGGAAGTGATTACTGCAGCACTGCAATGATTCACTGAGCTATTTCTAACTCATGAATACTAGTCACATTATTAAAGTGACAGTGATTCATAAGTCACTTGACATTATTAAAAACTGCTCGTGAAAACTCGAGCTTTTCTCTCTGACCTTTAAGATGTCAGATGTCCAGTGTTGGAGTTGTTGCTTATTTTCTCTCCAAAGAGGGTAACCTGGTAATAAGCACGACACATTACACAACATGGTCTAAGATGTTTGCAACACAACATAAATGGCTAGACTGCACTTCATTAGATATACTTTTCTAGTACCACGCCTTCAACAAGGTGCAGTTAGTCCAGATTTTATAATTGCACCACATCCCAAAAATACTCTATTGCCTGGAGACCTGCTGACTCTGGAGGCCATTTGAATACAGTGAGCTCATTGTCGTGTTCAAGAAACCAGTTTGAGATCAGTTGAGCTTTCAGACATGGTGTGTTATCTTGCTGAAAGCAGCCATCTGAAGATAGGTTCACTCTGCTCATAAACAGATGGTCAGCAACAATACTCCGGTAGGGTGTTGTGTTTAAATAATGTTTAGTCGGTACTAAGGAGCTCAAAGTGTGCCAAGCCTGAACTGTTGATGCAAGGTAGGATGGATCCATGCTTCCAGGTTGTTTACACCAAAGAAATCAAGAATAATAATCTTCTGTTTGGTAAGCCTGGTTGAATTGTAGAGTTTTCTGTTGTTAGCTGACAGAAGTGGCACCTGGTGGGGGCTTCTGCAAGATTTGACATGTTTTGCTTTTAAAGATGCTCTTCTGAATACCTCTACCTGTTGTGTCCGGTGGTTATTTGACTTACTGTTGCCTTCCTTGAAACAGACTGACCAGTCTCCAGTCACCCATCGACTCAGTGCTTCTGTCTGTCACACACACACTGAAATGAGGACGGAAGGAACTGGAACTGCACCACTAAGCTGCCTGCTAGCCACAAATCCTTACCTTTACAAGGATATACACAAGATGCTAAATCTCACACTCTAGTCGTTTCACACAGCAAATTAGAAGTACTGTGAACGCCAGAATTTAAATACGCTTGACACAAGATCTCGTAATTATGAGGTGCATATGTGCTCCTTGGTAAATCCTGTGCACTTTTGCATTGCTAAGCATTAGTGTTTTGTTTTTGCTTGTAGCTTCCTAAAGAAAGCTCTATACTGTAGTCTTACATCTCAGGAGTGTCAGAGTCACCAAAGACTTAAAATTTTTAAAAAAGCACCAAGTACAGTTTATTTTTTTAATGCTTTGAATGGGTCTGACCCTTCAAAGCATAAACAAGCTTCATCCATCGGTATTAAAAGTTATTTTCAGCAATAGTTTAGCATTTGATGCTTTGAGCACTTGTTATTGACAAATGTGCTACTTGCAATGAAATATTTCTACGTCTGAGTACCTTCTGCACCGCTGGAAGCACAGCAGCAGCTTGGCATACAACACAAGTAATGAAATAGAAATGGGAAAGTACCATGTAATGTAGTATCTGCATTCAATCTCCATCTCCTTCCTTGTTAAACTATAGCTGTGCTGCACTCCTGCTAAGCACAGAGGCTGAACTTCCAGCTGGAAATGTTCTATTGGGCTTTGGGCCCATTTCCTATAATCTTTGCTTATTAAAAGCAGCCCCTCCTGCTTTATTCACATGCTCTGTGCGACAGAATACTATAAATTCTTGTAAAAGACTGAATGTATGCGAGAGACCAAAAGACAGAGAGAGAAGGAGGGAGAACAAGAGAGTGAAAATGAAAGAGAAAGAGGAATGGGCAGAGCAATTATTCACCATCATTATTACCATCTTGATCCATTATCCTACTAATTACTGGCTCTCCAAAGCAGGACAGGGGACAATACTTTAGAGTGAACTCAGCATGCATGATTCTTCATTTGTTCCACTTCTTTTAATGACAGAATGTATTACCTTATGAATAATTTGCAAACTGCTGGACAAACACTACGACAAAAAGGTGATTCGTGTAAGTTTTTATTACCTGATGTATGGTTTTGATATTTGCCAGTGATGAATGCAAACAGGACATCTATAATCAGATCTCTGCATAATCAGGTTTTTGGGGCTTTTATGTTGGACTGAATGGAAAATGACAAATTAATAAGACCTTTCTAATAGGAAAAATATGCAGTTTTAATTAATCGTTTGGGGTATATTATTGATACCGATCGTGCTTCACTGCACAGACATCAATTTGCAACACACTGAGGAAAACTTTTTTTCTTCTTCTTCTTCTTTTTGGAAAATTAGTTTCAGACTTTTAGTTTGTTTTAGGGTGCATAAATTTCGTTGCAAATCAATGCTAATAAAGTGAATCCATTTAATTAGAATTTAATCAAATGTTTGCATAAACTCCAGGGCTTGTTTTTCAAATTACCAGGCGCAATATCACATGTCAGGACAATCTTCTTACAGCGAGCTGGGAGGATCCAAGTGATACACATGTTCAGCCACGATCCGAAGGGACCTCCACGTCATTCCCAGCTCCTAAAATTAAAATCAAGATTCCTTTGAACTTCCAGGCTTCTCGAGCAGTTAGAGATTTTTTTTTAAAAGGTTATTTCTGGCGAAGAAGAAAACAAAGATTATCGAGCAAAAGATTTTTTTGATCTTTTCCTCTTATTGTTTTTTTTAAGGGCATTTTCTAAATTTAGATTTTTTTTTTTTCATATGTTTCAGCTTCATGGGCATGAGTCAACATGCGGACAGGGGCTGTGGCAGCATGCTTCCTTAAAATAAAAACAGGGGTGCAAGTCACTCCATGAACAACACAAAGAGATCAATAAATTGCGTTTGTTTGTGCGTGTGGGTGGTTTTGTGTGTCCCTCTGTGTGTCGTGGGTGGGGAAAAGTCATAAATGCACACACACAAAAAAGAGACTGCGGATGAAAAGCTACATAATCCTGAAAGTGTAAGCGCACGCGTGTGTGTGGCGTTTTGTGTAGTACTGAGTTTGCATTTTCTCTAACAAGGGTCTGGCGTCCCCACAGCCGTCAGTGGGATCCACGCTGGGCCCTTTCGCAGTAATCAGCCAGACTGTCTTGCTCTAATTGTTTCCAGATTTGTGTGGGAGGTCAGAGCCCCAGAGTGCTGATCCTTGCCAAGTTTATAAACAGAGCAGTGTTTCCAGATGGCCACTGGCTCCAGACTGGCTAGCAGGTTGATTGGGACCAGAATAATAACAGGTGGAGAACAGACAATGAATTCCTTGACACTTTTTACCTCGCGCACACACACACAAACGCAGACACGCTCGCAGACGCACCGACACTGTCTCAAACGCACAGTAACACGCTTTCAGTACGGTGAGCAGGAGACGCTGCCTTTGTGGTTCGACCTCAGCCAAAAGAAGGTCTGAGAGAAATCCACAGCAGCCTATTTGAATATTTTATACACAAGAAAACAAAGAAAAACGAATGGTTTTAACATTTTTAGCTCTGAATTTGAAGATTTAGTCCGTTTTAATCTTGCGCTGTTACAAGAAATGACTTCTTGAACTACATTCAAAAAAGAAACCAGTTGCAGATTTGACTTCTCTTTTGTGTTGAGCGATGTGTGACGTGGTTTTTGTTTTTTTATTTCTTACAGTGTCATTTTCCGGACTTGGCCTTGTCTCAGCTTTATGAAACCTTTCCTTTTTGTGAGGAACAATGTCAGCCGTGAATTGCAAAAGACGAGATTACAAAATATCAGGTTCCTCCAGGAAACCATCTGCTTTCCTATGTTGTTACTGGATACCATGTCAGTTTGTGAAATGATTTCAAACCTGCAAAGCTTCCAGTCATTCATGTTTTTACATTGCAATCATATATATTTAAATATATTTATACACACACACACATACTGTAAAATCTATGTATAATTCAAATCTCTCCCTCAGTATTTTTCCCTTTATAGTTGCCACTTTTCAAAGTCTTCATGTTGCAAACTTTGTCAAAGCTGAAGGTTCACTGTGTTCATACACACACACACACACACACACACACGCAGTCACACTTTCAAAGTGGAGACTTCAGCAGCTCCGGTGAAGACATTCCCACCACAATCACATCATTAGCTCCAGCATGTCTCTTAATGCTTCTCTCAAGTTTTTGTTTACAAAATCCAGTCCTTCCAAGGTCTTTATAATAGCTTGAGAGATCTGCACTCTGAAGAGAAGGGGGGGGGTTGAGGATGTGTGTCTGTGTGTGCGGAGGGGCTGCCTTTCATCGGCTTTGCTTGGCTACACTTGTTTGGGCCAAGGTTGGCCCCTGTTTTTCAGTAAGCGTACTCCACTCCAGATGTGCGGCGGCTCCAGAGTGGCTGCCATGTACAGTAAATCGGCATCTGAGGGCTCGTCAATCTGTGGGGTAGAGCGCTGCGGTGTCGTCAGCCCCAGCCACTGGCATAAACGGAAATTTGTACTGCTGAGCTCCCACGAGGCCCCGGGGGAGGTGGAGGTGGTGGTGTTGCAGGGGAAAAGGAGAAAAGGGGGGTATTTGGAAGTGAGAAGACCAAACTGCAACTGATGAGTAGCGAGGGACGGGGATTGTTAACATGCACAAAAGATGCAGCAAATGTCTGAATATTCTCATCCAAAAGGGATAATGAGCTCAGCTGGCTCAGCCGCGGGTCGCTAAATGAGCAGAAGAGGATGACGTCGATGGGAGACTAAATGATGACTTTTGCAGAGAACTTTATCCACCGCTGAAATAGGAGACATGAGTGTGGAAGCAGGTCACAGTCGGGGTATTTCAGGGCGCTTTCAATCAAATCTTCCAGCTCCAAGTAGATAAAATGATACAAGTTCATAAAGCGAGGAAACAAGAGCGTTCAGCAAGCAAAACCAAATAAAACCTGATTGTGCAGGAGGATTTTACAGAGCTGCACTGTAGCTGTTCTTGTGAGTGGAAGTGTCTGAGCCAAGCGATAAATACAGAAAAATGGAGGTTATTAAACAATACAATATGACTGAGTTAATGTAAATACACAAGGCTTGAGTCATAGTCAGACTTGAGTGAGGACACAGAGCAGACTCTGGAGTGTCATCAGGGTAGACAGCATTTCCCCCGCACATTCCTCTCTTTACATTTTCCCATGCTCTGAGCTCAGGCCCTGAGTCAGCGCCATTATCGCTGAGACCAAGTCATCGGAAAGCTGCTGATGACTTGCAGAGTGAAGCCCTCATGTCCAGACTAATGTTTTAGCTCCACGTTCGATGTGGTTTCCTCCCGCCTGATGTTACTGATGTTAGTGAAGGTCAGCCGCGCTGCAGTGTGAGGCATGAGAACGCTACAGCTATGAAAGGAATTAAGTGGATAAGCCACTGATTGTGTCTGGACTATTACCTGAGTAAAAGCTTTATTAGAACAATCAGCGTGTTTGTGTACACTCAGATGACTGGGTTATGGCTTTTGTATGCTGTGTAATTTTGGGCTGACGGCAAATTTAACACCAAACTTTTCACTGTGAAATTTAGAACAAAGATCAGTGCGCTCCAAGTTTTGCCAGACAGTAAGTGGTCAGCTCCACATCTTTAATGATATGAACAGATGCAATCTAATGAATAATTTTTAAAGATATTTAATATCATTCTTGATGCAGAACTTCAGTCAAATTTCTCATAAGCAAGATATATACAATTAGTAGGAATGCAATCTTGTTATTGTTGAAATTGCTTAAATATGTTACAAAATATTTTGTTTTTGATCACCTAATTAAATATCTGTGGCAAAACTTAAAATCCCAGTGCTGCTGCTCCCCTTGTAGAATTAGTTTTTTTCTCTAGCTTATGGATCGTTTTCTCTACTTACTGTTTCATCAAGCATCCAGATAGATAGATAGATAGATAGATAGATAGATAGATAGATAGATAGATAGATAGATAGATAGATAGATAGATAGATAGATAGATAGATAGATAGATAGATAGATAGATAGATAGATAGATAGAGAGAGAGAGAGAGAGAGAGAGAGAGAAGTGCCCAAAAGGCAGACTTTCTGAATAAATGATATATGAATTATGAATTAATGATTTGAATTAATGGATGATATAAATTTATAATAACGATTTCTTTAATAGGATCTATGGGCTTAGGTGACTAGAGAAATCTCCTTTCAGCAGCTAGATTGAATAACCACGTAACCATGTTTCTAATCTCGTTCTAACATCTACATGTACAAGACCAAACGTGGGTGACTGCAAAGTAATGGATCGTCAAAGCTGCTGGATACCGAGTGCATATCTTAATTGTTGCTCAGTTGTTATCGTTGTGTAGGAATGCCCACATCATGACCTTTTCCTCTTTGAAAGACAGACTCACTGCCCAAAGTCTGTCCCAGCTTTCCTCTGGGATCCCCCACACTCAACTTTGGGTTCCCTCCCCTCCCTGCCCGGTAACGAGGCAAGGCGTCAGAGGCCTGATTATTTGCACTGACCCGGGTCTGTCTCCTCAGGGCGGCTGCCTCGGCACAGTTGCACTGGATCCCATTGACACGGTGAGAGGGAGAAGACGGGGGGAAGAAAACAGGACCTGGCTCCAGTCAGTCGGCCCTCCTCGGCAGGTTGATGAATGTCCAGGACTTCACGAACTTTGCCACCCAAGCCAGTGGAGTCAGGCTACAATGAGTTACAGTCTCTAGGTTAGAAAACCCTCCTGCCTGCCACCAACACCACCACTAACCCCCACTGCCCCACCCCCGTCAGCCAACCCACGAGCCCCACAGTCCCCCCAGAACCCGAGCTGGCTGGCCTCCCTCCCTGCACAAACACTGGAGGTCTATCCTTGACTGCACCGCGCCGCGCTCCTGCCACCACCTCCCTCGTCCTTTGCGCGTTTCTATCGGGTAGCACGCACACACTCGCAGGTACAACCACACAAGTTTGCCCCAGCGTGCCACTTGGAGCTGCTTATGGCTGCATTCATGAATCTGACACCTGACTGTGACTGAAAACATACCTTCAAGTTAATTGTAGTTTTCCCATGACGGAAACTGCAAAAAGAACATTTTGTCCCCCTGAGGGTGACACACATCGCCACCAGCTGAAATATACTAAATAATAAATGAGATACATATTTTTTAAACCCTCCGCCTTTCTTTGCTCCTTACATCACAATGCGTCTACCTAGTAAATGCAAAACAGAGGCAAAAACGTGTGCCTGGGATGGCCATAAAACTAAAACCGCAATGGCAAGAGGAAAACAACAGCATTGTTAAGATCAGCCCCCTGCTGCTACAGCTAATTGTGTTTCAGTCACAGGCTATTCAGAGTCACAGCTACAGTAGCTGGAGGCACGAATCAACTGACTAAGAAATTCTCGCTCAAGTGTTTCTTCCATCATTTGCGCTTTAATAATGAAGAATGGGCTGATGATAGTGGCTCTGCAGAAGGATGAATGTAATCACAGCCTCATACAACTGCTGTAATGTTTCGTGACACTTGCTGTCTCGTGTGAATGCAGTCTCCGAACATGTTTGTGTCAGTAGGCTGAAACTTTGCTGATAAGCTGAAATCATTGGAATGAAAGGGGGGGGAAAACAGCGGGTGGTATGATGCAACACCACAGAGCTGAAGGCAAATATGCCATGCTATTAGAATTGCAATTATTCATTATTACAGCAAAGCACACTCATTATGTTACCCTACAATTGAGACTGGCAACATTCGCGGTAATTTGATGACGCACAAGTCCTGATGCTTTTGGCTGAAGCGAGTCTGAGTCTGAGTGTTTAACGCCATTTTTCCATCTTTAGCCAGAAATCCAGACTGACCTCTTTTAATCACCGCAGATTTTTCCCTCTTTCTGACTCGTTGGCCTACTGGGGATTTGTTTAATGTGAAAACATTAGAATAATTCCACCAAGTTCTGACAACGTTGTTTCTCTGAGAACTTTATTCATTTGTTAACTCAAACCCTATGAGACATTGTTGGGGGAGCACTGAGTCAGCACTTGACTTGAATCTAGAAGCAGGTTAAAGTTTGTCTTGTATGAATACGTGTTGTGCACGCAGACATTTGTATATATGCCTCTCGTCTAAATCAATGCATGCATGTACCCTCATATCAGGGTTAAATGAACCTGTATATGTCACGAAACCATTCATTTATGAAGATTTGGGGTAGATTGATATATCAATCATGACTCTTTGAGGATGGAAAGTTTTAACCCTATAAACTCTAAACCATGAAAAAAAATCACTAGCAAAATTTTTGAAAATAGATTGTTTATAGAAACTTCTGACAAATTAATTTAAAAAAGAAATTGAATATTCATTTGCTTTTATGGATTTTAATTTGGACCAAATTTTCTACATCCGGCATTTTTTTATTTTTATTTATTTATTTGCAATTTAATGTTTAAAAAAGTATCATGGAATTTATTTAGGCTTTTTGGGGGTAAATGATGTAGAGGATTTAAATAACTCACAAACACGTGCATGTCAAATATGGTGTTAAAGGGTTCATTTTTTTAAGTTTCACTGACCTGAATACAGTTTGCGTTATTCAAACCACTCTGAATTCCCTAAAAGTTCAATTAGATAATTTCAGGTTTGTCTTGTCTTCCAATTTACACGCAGTACAAAAACTTCAGCAAACGTTTGAGCTGTCACTCGAGAAAGGATCGTGCCAAAAACAACAGAAATCAGTTTTGACTTGAGAAAAAGAATAATTGAAGAATAATTGCTCACAAAGCAGGAGATGGATATACAGCATATATCACAGCGTTTCCAAGTGTCAAGAACTGTAGTGAGAAGTGTCATCAAGAAATTCAAAAAGAGCGACACAGTACAGAACAAGCCTGGCAGAGGTACGAAGAAAAAAATTTCAAAGTCTTTGGAAAGAAAACTAATGAGAGATGTATCTAAAGACCCAAGAACAACTGGCAAGACAAAAATGAATGACTTAGCCAAGTCACCAATTGTAGTCTCAAGAACATAATCACTAGAAGACAGCACAGGAATGAACTGCAAGGTTGCAGACCAAGAAAAAACCCAAAGAACAGCATCCCCAGTGAAACACAGTGGTGGTAGTATTATGCTGCGGGGATGCTTCGGGGCATCTGGAATTGGGAATGTTATCAAGGTGGAAGGACTCATAAAGAAAGAAGAATAAGTGAAGATTTTAAGAGAAAACCTCAAACAGTCAGCAGCAAAAATGGGTCTGGATCATTGCTTTGTCTTCCAACAAGACAATGATCCAAAACATACATGAAGGACTGGCCTGCAGAAAACCCCGTCTTGAATCTCTCTGAAATCCAGTGAGGTGAACTGAAGATCAAGGTCCATGCCGCAAGACTATGAAAGGACTATGAGGAGCTTAAGAGCTTGAGAAGAAGAATGGGCTGGGATTGGTTAGGAGACATGTGTGAGACTTGTTGCAAACTACAACAAACAACTGCAGCCTGTTACCCAGCAAAAAGAATACGCAATTGTCTATTAGCATCAAGGGTCGTAATAATTTTCGCCCTGGTAGTTTTTGGTTTTTGTGAAAAGTTTCAAGTACAAAATAAAATAATGTAAGCAAACTAGGCTGTTTCCTCCCTTGAGATACTCTGCCAGGCTTTTTCTTTTAGTTGCTGCTTTAGCTGCTCCCTGCCTTCAGTCTGGTATTTAATAACTGAAGAGCATGCTCAGTTGGGTTGAGATTAGGTGACTGACTTCACCACTGAAAAATATCCAATTTCTTTGCATTGAGAAACTCTTGGGTTGCTTTCAGGTCATTATCCATTTGTTCCGTGAAGCTCTGTTCAATCAGTTTTTGGTCTTTCATGCCTTTTGGTGTTGCTGAGCTGGCCGGTGCATTCATTCTATTTAAAATTGGCCCAAAATTGTTGATTTGGCCACTTGTAGCGTTTTTTGTATCTCTCTGAAAGGTTTATTTTGGCTTTTGAGTCTAATGATTGTCTCCTTCACTTGGATCAACATCTCTTTGAACCTCATGTTGAGAGTTTCGATAAACAACTACAAAATGTTACTTCGGCACTTGATTTTCAACTTGATTTGTCATGAAATAACAAGAGAATGGGCCTCGTTTGGCCATGAAGCTGCTTTTCAGTCAATTGACTAATTAATTTTGAGCCTCTGAAAAAATCCTACAATCACATGTGGACTCTTTGATTTAAAATCTACTGTTGTTGAGTATAGAGGCAAAGTTATGAAAAACAACAACATCCTTAACATTCCTCAAAATATAGTGATGTAGAGGAGTTCTCCAGAAGGAAGTAGTAATGGAGAAATTATTAGAAGTTATTAGTTTTGGTCCTTAACTGGATTGGAGGACTAAACAGGCAGACAATGTCAATATAACAGGAAGGTGAACGCACGCAAAGCTACTGGTCCGGACGGGATTCCCGGCCGCGTCCTCAGGTCATGCGCGGCTCAGCTGGCTGGAGTGTTCACGCACATCTTCAACCTTTCCCTCTCTCTGTCTGTAGTCCCAGCCTGCTTCAAAATGGCCACCATCGTCCCTGTACCCAAATCCTCCACCATCTCCTCATTGAACGACTGGCGACCTGTAGCCCTGACCCCCATCGTAAGCAAATGCTTCGAGAAGCTGGTCAGGGACTTCATCTGCTCTGCACTACCCGACTCACTGGACCCTCTACAGTTTGCATACCGCCACAACAGGTCCACTGATGATGCCATAGCCCTGTCACACCTGGAGAAGAGAGACACGTATGTGAGGATGCTGTTTGTAGATTACAGCTCAGCATTCAATACCATCGTTCCCTCGAAGCTGGACAGGAAACTGCAGGATCTAGGACTGAGCAGCTCCCTCTGCAGCTGGATCCTTAGCTTCCTGTCTGACAGACGCCAGGTGGTCAGACTGGGCAGCATCACCTCATCCCCCATCACACTGAACACTGGTGCTCCACAGGGGCGTGTACTGAGCCCTCTCCTGTACTCACTCTACACCTACGACTGCACAGCCACTAACAGCTCCAACATCATTGTGAAGTTTGCGGACGACACTACAGTGGTGGGTCTTATCACCAACGGTGATGAGACGGCTTACAGGGAGGAGGTCAGCGCCCTGACCCACTGGTGTCAAGACAACCATCTCACCCTCAACGTCGCAAAGACAAAGGAGTTGATAGTGGACTTCCGGAGGTGCAGAGAAGTACACACCCCCATCACCATCAACGGCGCTGCTGTGGAGAGAGTGAGCAGCTTCCGGTTCCTTGGTGTACACCTGGCTGAGGATCTTACGTGGTCAGTACACACAAACAAAACAGTGAAGAAGGCGCAGCAGCGCCTCTTCTTTCTCAGGAGACTGAAAAGATTCGGCATGAGCCCCCGCATCCTCAGGACCTTCTATCACTGTGCCATTGAGAGCATCCTCACTGGATGCATCACCACCTGGTATGGCAACAGCACCGCCTACAACTGCAAAGCTCTCCAGCGAGTAGTGCGGTGCTCTGAACGGATAATTGGAGGTGAGCTTCCCTCCCTCCAAGACATCTACAGGAAGCGGTGCCTGAGGAAAGCGGGGAGGATCATCAAGGACTCCAGTCACCCCAGCCATAAACTGTTCAGACTACTTCCATCAGGAAGGAGGTTCTGCAGCATCCGGTCCCGTACCAGCAGACTGAGAGACAGCTTTTTCCATCAGGCCATCAGACTGCTGAACACGTCATAGACACCTCAGCTTCACTACTGGAACTTCAACATTATGCACTCCACACTGTATATAAATGCCACTTGTTTTGCACATATTCAACTCTGTATATTTTATATATTTTATTATTATTATTATTATTATTATTTTATTTTATTTTTTTACTATTTAATTTGTAAAAATGTGTATACACACACACACACACACACACACACACACACACACACGTAGGAAAATATTTAGTATACACATCCAGAAATGCATACACTATTATATATTGTACATATATTTATTAGTTTCAGGTTGGCCATTCTTGTATTTTGCTCGTTTGTGTTGTTGTGTTTGCACATCTCTGTTGCTTGTGGGGCTCGCACACAAGAATTTCACTCGCATGTGCTGTGCCAGTGTGCCTGCACATGTGATGTGACAATAAAAAGTGATTTGATTTGATTTGATTTGATAACACTGCGGTGTCTGTGAGGCTGAAGTGTTTCTTCACATCAGAGAAAACAGCCAAAGGACTTGTAATCAGCTGACAAAGTCTCTGTCAAAGGACTCTTTGAATGGCTGTTCAAAGGAAACACTGTCCGCACACGGTTCATCCGTCTGTTCCCTTTAAACCATGTAACTTCCGCTCAGCTGCCCCCCCTCTGGTGCAGGAGACATTCCTCACAAGACGGTTGAATGGCAGTCCTGTTGCAGGTCAGCCTAGGCGGCAACAACAGGCGATTTACAGGGTCCCTGCTGTGCAGAGCTGTGACCCGGCCTCAGAGCAGTGCTCCCAGGTGACAAATAAAACACTGGCCCTCACAGTGGCTGACTTCAGGCTCCACAATGCTAATACAACATAATGTGTCTAATTGTAGCCTATTCCAGAGTGGCTAGCAAGATCCTATGCCAGCCATTCAGAGGATTACTGCTAATTGGGAAATAAATGTGTAGTAAAAGAGTCCGGGAAGAGGTAGTTTATGTGGAGCCATCTTAATGGACACTTAGAGCTTATTAGGTTCATTCACAGAAAGTATTGTTTGATCAGAAAGGCACAATTATTTTCTCTTCATGGGTTCCTTGAGATTTGGGATGCAAATTGTTTTGGTAGGCGCCACCAAAAGGCAGCAGCAAAGATGTTAAGTACGGTAATGTTGCTGCTAAATATCAGTTCAGCTATCTAGTCAATTTCATGCCATGCATTAAAGCATAAGAAGTCATGAAAAAGTGTATTTTAGTAACAGACATGAGCTGCTATAGATACGGACTGGTCATTAACCAATCCAGAGACCAGACGGCTGCAGCTTATCGTTGATGGCTTTATTTGATATTTTGTGGAGCAGCTAATGTGAGAGCAGAAACTATGGACTCTACCAGTCCTTTAAGCGTATGCCAGCATTTGCACAACATGATCTAGAAATCAGTAGGTAGGCAAGCCTCTTTTAAAGGGGTGGCTGTAGCTCAGATGGTAGAGTAGTTCCCCTACTAGTTGGGAGGTTGGTGGTTCGGTCCCCGTCTGCTCTAGTCTGCATGCTGCTAACCCCAATTTACATCATGGAACCATGCTCTTAAAAACTGGCATAGATGTAGTGCTTTGAGAACATGTGCAGGGACTCACCCTACGCAGCTGAGATGGGTTCTGGCTCCTTTGTAACCCTGAACTAGATAGGTGGAAAAAGATGGATTTTCCCACATAGGTTCAAGAAAACATTCAAACTTTAGGTGATGCTCTGTTAGGATTCTCCTTAATGTTTGTTAATGCTGCACTGAAAGCACTTGCATGAGTTAATTGATGGCTGAGAGCTGCTTTGCCGTCTCAGGTAGGTGTTTTTATTTTTGTGGCTGATCAGTGTAAATCTGTAACTGTGATAAATCTCAAAGTGATTTAGCTCATATAAAATTACACAGTCTTAAAATTGCTGTTATTTCTTTCTATATATCAACAGGTGAAAAAAGCTTGAGATCTATGATCTTATTTCTGTGTTCTGTGTTTTGACTTCAAATGATTTATTGCTTCAAATTTATGTATTTTTTAAAATAGACAGTTTCCAGTCTGACCCAGAAGGTGTTTTGACCTAGAAATAGCTGCCCTATATGTTGGTAATATAAAATTGCTATCATTTCGGAGGCAGTGCTTTAAAATAACACCTATCTGCTGTGCCCTCAATTTCAAGTTTGGAACATCAAATTGAGGGCTTAGGTAGTTTGGGTCATCAATAAGACATATGGTCTATAAAGCGAGACTCACTCTGAAACATTGCTGCATCCCATTTGTTTCAGCCAACAGCACAATGTTGTTTCCTTCTCAATTAAGGGCATGAAGATGGCCCTGAAAGCAAATTGAAACTGAGTGTTAACTGTGTAGGGATTAAGCTGAAAGTCTGTGGGGTAAGAAAATACCAGAACTGGGCCCTGACCAGATATGCTGTTGTTTCAGTGGCTGATGAGGCTCTTATTTATTTGTTTCCATTCACTTGTTGCATCAGTAGCTTCAATTATTCAGTGGACCTCAGCAGACTGCAGGATAATATTTTGGTAATTACCTGCGTGACAAGAAGAAATCCACAAATATGAACCCAATATGTTTAAAACATGTTCAGCACATGGCACAGGAAGCCTGTTGTCTCCATGCAGGAGACTGTTCATGTAACACCTACATCTTGTAACTTTCACTGACCTTTTGCATTTTTAATAAACTGCGTCTCTGGTTTACTCAAAAGGTCACGCTGGTGCTTTTGCATAATTTCGCCAATTCAGTAGAAGTCACATATACTTTGCATTTCGCTGACCAATTTCCTAAAGCAAACTAGAGCTTTTAATACATTTATCATTTTAAAACAGCTGCAGTCAACTGCTAAACAGCAAACGTTGTGATTAGAGTAGTTTCCAAATTCAATTACTGTCAAATGAGGCTTTTCATAAGAACCACATTTGGCTTTTGTTTGTGGAAAGAATTTAGAAAAATAAAACTTATTTTCATTCAAAATGTCTGCACTGCATTATGTCATAAAAGCAACGTCACAATGATAAATGCACTCGCCGGTCACGTTATCAGGCGCATCGGTTCAGCTGCTCATTAACAAATATCTAATCAGCCAATCACAACTCAGTGCATTTAGGCATGTAGAATGGGGAAGGAAGGTGATTTAAATTACTTTGAACCTGGTGTGGTTGTTGGTCCGAGTGTTTCAGAAACTGCCTGTCTGCTGAGATTTTCCCACACAAGCATCTCTAGGATTTGCACAGAATAGTCAGAAAAATGGAAGTCGTCTAGTGAAAACGTCTCAGACTGCACTGAGCTAAACACTGTTTAAACACCACCGCCTGCTTGAGTATTGTTGCTAATCATATCAAACCCCTATGACCACAGTGTGCCCATCTCATGATGGCTACCTCCAGCATATCACAAAACTCAGATTATCTTAAACTGGTTTCTCAGTACTCAAATGGCTTTCCAACTTCAACAGATCACAGTCCAGTAGAGCATCTTTGAGATCTGATGGTACAGTAGATTCTCATAGATGTGCAGCCATCATGCCATTTGCATCAACTTTGTGATGCTTTCACGTTAATAACATTTTCCAAGGAATGTTTCAAACACTTTATTATAAGGTAAAAGGGTTTCCAACCAGGTACTAAAAGGTGTACCCAATAAATAAGTGTAAATGAAACATGTTGCTTATTCTTGTATTCAGTTGATTTTAATTCTCTTTTATATCAGTTATACACTATATACCTGTCATAAAACAGTAAGTATTACACCATTACATCGGTCAGGTTATTGACTTGAAACAGATCAAGGAGTCTTTTGTCATCATGAAGTCATGTGACCATGTGTCAGGTTTTATAAGCATCAAGTAATAAAGGGTTTATTAATGATTAATCAAGAATTTTATATAGCTCTCACAAGCTCTTAATGTCATCTCCTGGCTCATTTCTGGGTTGTACAACATTCCTTTGTGTTTGGTTTTATTGCTTTTCAAACAAGGACCCTTACCAAATGTACGATTATGGACTGGATTTTTTAAAAACATAAAAAAAATATTTTTTTCTGATGACCTATAAAAACTCATGTGCATTTATTAATAAATTACCAACAATTATTCTTGAAATATTGTCATATTTTGAAGCTATATAGGTTTTTATTAATAATATAACATGAATGTATAATAAATAACAATTATTATAGGCCCAAGAGAAACAAACTTTAGCACTAATAGCTATTTCTGTCTTCCTTGAACCATTTTTTTCAGTAAATTGACCTGCACTTGCCTCTAGTGTGAAGAAACTGAATCTTGAGGATTGTAAATCTCATTTTGATATGCAGAATGAGTCGCCTCTAGATCACCTACCACTGAGATATCCAAGAAAGCCTCCCACAGAGCAGCCTGCATTAAAAAGAAATAAAATCCTCTTTTGGTATATAGGACAATGAGTCTGTGACCTAAAATTGCTAGTTTACATATCAAACTTGTTCCTGACTTTTGAATTAAACTTGACTTTTAAATGTGTCCTTTATGTGTCAGGTTTTTTTTTTTTAATATAGACACATAAAGACACATGTTTTTATTGTTGGTTAAACACACTTTAGTTTAAAGGTTGGATATTAGTGTGGATTTGTATGAAAGAAGACCAAACATGTGCATACTTATCTATAGGATTATAAATGAACTTTCTGATATAATCAAGTGGAAGACGCTGGTTGTAAAACAGTCCCAAGCAGGCTGTTTCTGGGATCAAATGGGCAGGTTCTCAGCATGCTATCAGCACTGTTAACATTGGCTGTAAACCAAACCTCCCTGAAGGTCAAAGGTCGAAATGTTTGGGCTTCAGAGAGACGCCACAGCTTGAGCATGGCCAGGATTTAATATGAAGTATGACACACAGTTACTGCCTGTGAATAAGTGACCCTCACATTCACTCTCATATATGGAGCAAGACAGTGAGGAAGTCCAGATGTACATCATTCAGGCATTATATGTGTTATATAAACATATAAAACATATAAACATATAATATGCATTGTGATATATAATTATACATACTTCTTCACAATATTGTTTGTTTTTTAGCAACGTGGCAACACTCTGTGGATCATGTTGTTGCTGTATAACAACTGAGGTTATTATAGTTACTACAGCTAAACTAAAAACTAAAAGTAGATGTCAGAAGTAAATGTCAGAAAAATGTGTTTTTTCTTTGTGTGCTTACAAAACTAAGTGAAGTATAATAAAAATGTGATCCCTTCTGTTTTAGTGTTTGTGCATGCGGTTGAAAACAACAAGTGTTTGTGGGGCAATACCCACTCTGAACTTCACCTAACACAACAACTAATAAAACTTCTAAAATAAAGAAACATGTTTCAAATAATAAAAAACAAGAGAACTCACTGGAAATTGACTGAAATTAAATTTGAAAATGAAAAGTCAAAATCAAATAAAATTTCAAACTAAAAATTTAACCTATTGAAAAAACTGTAACTGTAACCACTGTAACATCTCGGTGGGTTCCTGAAGGAAATAAGTGTGTAAAAGTTCTTAATAAATATTGAATTGATCATCATTAGGTTTAATGCGTTTGTCCATCTTCCCCAGTGGGAAAAACTGTAACACTCCTTTTCCCTGTTTAGGGCCAGTTAGCAAATGTTAGCATGTTAACATAATAAACAAAGAAAATAAATATGGTAAATTCTTCACCTGCCACGTTAGCATTGTTATTATTGGTATATTAGCATGCTAACATTAGCATTTAGCTTTAAGTTGTTACTGTGGCTAAGATCAGGTGTTAAAGTTGGCCAGAACAATCCGGAATGGCCTATTCTCGTTTAATAAACAATTACATCTGATAGGAAGGTTAACACTTAATTCTGTCAAATACGTTAATCATCAAGTGCTTCCACTTACACACACAATACATACTTTTGTCTTCTCACCCCTCACAGTAATAAAATAAAATCCATAAAAATATGTTACAGTTTACTATTTTAAAATGAAAGAATTTTCTTTAACAATTTTTTAAGAATTTTTAACCACATATTGACATTTACCACTTACAGAAACTTCAGAGGAAAAAATGATAATGTACTGACAGAAAGTTACCATTACATTTTGTTTGTTTGTTTGTTCTTTTACTTGACCCCCACTAAGTAGGATGTTGTAAGAAAGAGATGACAGTAGAGGAATTATTTCAAAGGTAAGGATTGCTCAACAAGTGAAATTTCATAAAGGGCAAATTTTAAGTTCCTAAATAATTTAGAGCTTTTTAATCACATGATGTGCATGATGCGTGGCTGAAATAGTTTTTCCATGTTGTGAAATGTCTTTTAAAGCAAACTGAAGCATACTAATTTTGTGTTATTCAAAGGCCCCGTGAGGCAGTTGAGTTGAGGATAAACTGGTTAGTTTGCAATACTGAGGTGAAGTCTATAGTAATGCATTATGTCAGACTGGTGCAGAGCAGGCTATGGTGTTCATGGTCAGTGAAAGGTTACATTGAGGATAGTGGACAGTAATTCAAATTTGAGGTGATGATGCTGATTAGATTCACTCACCTTCATACTAGATGTAGTTTACCCTATGTGGGTTGAAAATCTATGGAAGCTTGTTTCCACCACTGAAAAAGAAAAGGTTAATTCAAAATTTCAAGTTATTATCTAAAGAATTTGACTTACCTGAGTAGTATGAATTTCAAGTACCTAACTCAAAAGTTTGAGTTATTAAACCAAAATTTCAACGTATGAACCTAAACTTTTGACTTTTGAAATAAGCTATGGCCGCTGATTTAACATCTGCTTTTGTCTTGTTCAGTTCAGCTGTTTAAATACACAAAAATGTACTGGAACTCAGATTTCAAATTATCATACAACTTATTTCTTTCCAATTTCCAATCTTAGGATTCCCTCACCTGCCAAATCCTACTTTAGCACCTGGCTATGATTGTTTTTCATCATATTAACAACTATATTTCCATCCACCAACTTAAGTTTGTTATCATTGTTCTATATATTTTGTGTTTCAGGGGGTGGATCAGTTGTCTTCTGGTATAATTTATTAATCACATGTTAAGCTTCTTCTCCAAATAACCCCTGTTCATACTATTTAATTAATAATAATCCATTACAGAGAATAGGCTAATGTAGAAAAGTCAAAAATATACAAGTACACAAAGAGAATAAAAAACAAATGATTAGCAAACAAAACCTATGCTGTTGTAATTATAATCATGGGGAATTTACACCTCTTTCCCTTGACACAACAGGAGAGAAATTAATAATAGTGTACCTCATAGTTGCTGGACCTCGTAAAACACGATGATACATTCAGTCTGGTGAGTGTGCAGCACTCAGTGGTGGTGCTGGATGATTAAACATGATACCACATCAGGAATCTGGAAACTTGTGTGTGGTGTGCATTTAGATTAACCCCGTTCACGTAGACTGGAGCAAGTGTGTCATGACGAGCTGTCCCGTGACACATTCAGGTGAATTTTCTTGTGGTTCTTTTGATTTCATTGTTTAGTCGGTCACCTAAAAGAGAATTTCTTTCGAGTGGTTTTAAACTTGGGTTTTTGTTTTCTGATATTATCTGTAAATTTCCATCACAGCTGTTTCTGGTTACAACTAAAAGGCTAAAAGTTGCTTCCATTGTGAGAATAGACAGAAGCAGCAGTGTAAATACTTATGCAACAGACATAAACAAGGTGGGGGAGTTGTTTCATAAATACTAAGTGACAACATGGACAGTGAAAAAGATAAGCAGTAAGCCCCCAAGCTTGTAATTCATTTTCATAGGTTCAAAGGCTCCATTAAGTTAAACAGGAACTTCACCAGATAGAAAAGCAGTTTGTTGAGAGGACGAGGTTAATTTAAACACAATAGTTTTTTCCCCCTCTCTGAGATGCTTATACGATAAGGCAGATAGTGAAAGTGCTTCGACAACACGGCCAAAAAAGCTACACTTCTACGTGCACTGCCTAATTGAAGGTTGCTTCAAATGAATTATTTCTTTAAAGAAATTTCAGTAACACCCCAGATAAGAGACTTAGAGCACTCTTGCCTGCTTCCCATGCTTGCTCTTAATTTGGAACGCATTTTGGCAGCCACCTCAATGCACTGCGCTCCAGGCTGGTGCAGATGATAAAGGGAGAGGAAGAGGGGGGCAGGGAGAAGGACATCCTCACGATGGGGAGAAGAGAAGGAAGGGAAAGTGGTCTGTTATCAGCAGCTGGGAGCAGGAGCTTTTACCTGAGACGTGCACCTGCTGGTTCAGCGGGTGTACTTGCAGAGGACAAACCTCCCACCGTGCTACATCTGGACACACTTGGAACGTGGAGCCTAATTACCAAGAGTATTAAAGCGTCCTGTGACTGGTATCACAGAGATTTGTACGCACAGCACTCTGCAATGGCACAAAGCCTAATTTTCACACATTTGGAGGTCAACCAAACTGAGCACAAGACATCCAACTACATGCGCACAAACCATGGAGACATGATAAATGAGAATAAAGTACTACAATAGTTTGGTGGAGTACGTGTTTTCAAGAGGAAAACTTACAGCACTCTTATATCTGAAAAGAGCTAGGAGCTCATTTTTTATCAAACTAAAGGTTGTATCTAGTTTGGTCTTTGGGCCATGTTTGTTTGTATTTTGATGTGAGAGTGCTAGGTTAACAACTAACCCTTACTAGCCTTGTTTGCAAGCGGGGTTAACCACACTTACCTGCTAATTAGTGCATATGTGCACTCATCAGCAACTTCCTTAGGTACACCTGTTCATCTGGTCATTAAGTCAATCACATGGCAGCAGTTGAATGCATTTAAGCATGTAGACATGGTTAATACGGTCTACTGTTTCAAACCGAGTATCAGAATGGGGAATGAGGGGGATTTTAGTGACTCTGGCATGGTTGTTGGTGCCAGTGTTGGTGGTCTGATTTTCCCACACTAGAAAATGTCTTGTTTATGCTAGAGGTCAGAGGAGAGTGGCTGGATTGTTTTGAGCTGATAGGAAGGCAACAGTAACTCAAATAACCACTTATTACAGCCAAAGTGTGTAGAAGAGCATCTGAGAATTCACCACTTGTGAAACCTTGAATCAGATGGGCTACAGAAGGCCACTCCTGTCCAGTGTTGGTCAAGTTACTTGAAAAAAGTAATCAGATTACAGTAACGCGTTACAAGTAACACGTTACTGCCCATCTCTGCTCCTGTCAGCTAAGAACAGGCTCAAAAAACAACCTCTTTATGACCACACTGTACCCATCTTCTGATGGATGCCTCCACCATGATAACTGATTTTTTGAACATGACCATGAGTTCTATGTACTTAAATGACATCCAAAGTCAGCATAACTCAGTCCAATGGAGTACCTTTGGGATGTGCAGCCAACAATTCTGCAGTAACTACTCGATACTATCATGACAACATGGACCAAAACCTCTGAGTAATGTTTCCAAGACCTTGTTGAATCTTTGCCATGAAGATGTACAAGCCTCAGTGGCTTTTGGCTTCATTTTCCCACCTTGGAGGGAGATTCCACCTTGGCCTGACTCTAGATGAAGGCAACACAATCCATCTATCATAAAGCTTATTTATGGAATGGATATCACATTAATATATATAAAACCCAAAGCGTAACAATCACACCATTGTATAAGATTAACACCATCTTGTGGCTTGATTTTTAAATCAAGCCACAGCTAGCAGTTGGTCCAGCTAGCAGCTGGTTAGCTTAACTAAGCAGGAAGTCTGGAAAGTAAACAGGGTGGAGATCTAGCCTGGCTCAGGATCAAAACTTATTTTTATATCAGCATGCTTAAAGCTCAGTAATTAACATCTCGTATCTCAATTGTTTGATCATTTTCCAGCTCGATTTTTTAATATGGATTTAACAAACATGATATAGTGGGTTAACTGGTGAGCTTTAGAGGTGCTCATACATGGATTATGTTATCTTTGGACAGAGCTCGGCGAGCCATTTCCTCCTGTTTCCATGCCAGGCTAAGTTAGCCAGCTGATTGCTGCAGCTACATATTTATTTTTAATGGTATCACACTTCTTTGGCAAGAAGCTAACTATTTGTATTGTGTTATCTTGTTGTCAGCTTTACTCATAAAAGCTAATCAGTTGTTTCTTCATTTGTGTCTTTGTGAGGGGCTGATTACCCTCCTGTCCCTCCTGTGTGACTGAGCCCAAGATGAGAGCTATTGTAGGGCGCGCTAATACAAACCAGATGTTAAACTTGTGTCCTCAAAATGAATGGGTCTATTGGGAAACCAAAGCGAGTCTCGGGGGACATTCCACTGGAGGCTAAGCTGATTGGTTCATATTGAAACAACATGGCCAAGATAAACTGGGATTTCAAGAACGGGGGTCTCTGGACGCTGGAGTCTAAAATAAATCGTTAGGGCTAAAGGAGGAGCTTAGCTCATCCTCTAAGGAAAACAGTGAGTTTTGCAAGTGACTGACACACATGATGACTGTGGCGCCAGGCAACCTCAGTCTACAGCCCAGTTGTGGGCTGCATGGGAAGTGGAGAGCATCAGGGGCCATGCTTCTTTTGTGCTGATGTCACAAAGCTGTGGGGTATTACTTTTTCCAAATTGTTGTATTTATTTTCCCCTCATGACTTGACTGTTTTTGGCAAGAAGAAAACTATGGCTCAAGTGGTCTTGTAAAGACAAAGATTGCCCTTTTAATCATAAATTTAAACACTGCTCATTTGTTTAATCTTGCATAAAGACATCAAAGGTATCATGTGTGACTTCATAACTTTGGAGACAGAGCTCTGTCTTAATCTGCTCACTTTAACACAGTTACTTAATTCATAAAACGGATATAATGAAGAGCAGAAAACCATTTAACGGTCTATTTTACCTCTCCAGTTGATTATCATTTCAAATCCTTTGCTTTTCATGTCTTCATCATTTAAAGATTTGGCTGACACACAGCCATACAGAGTACAGTGTTCACTGATATATGTGTGAAAGACTGAGACCTACATACAAAGACAAAAAAAGAACATTTTAGAAGTAGAAATTTAGCAAAACTTTAAAAAATATGTTATCATAGATGCGTAACTGCTGCTGGCTCCAGTCTTGTTTTCGTGTCAGGAGGTCATTTGCCGAAACATTAAAACCATTTAAAACACATTTTATGATTTAGGGTTTAACCCTTTTGCAGATTGCATCGAAGGTAAGTAAGTGTGCACTGCATACTTTTATTGGTAAGTGGGAGCGCTATATTTAAGTGCCACCATGTGTAATGGTCTGCTTTTCTTGCGTGGACTGATGTTGTCTCTTGTTTGTAATCCGGCTATCTTCATATTCTTGACTTACTAGACTGCATTTTTTTTCTCCAGGAGTTTTCCTACTAATTAATCTATAACTGAGATCACCAGATACTTTTCTTTTCTCGGCTTCTTCTTCAGTGAGCGTTTCGGTTCCACATTCGGTGCAATTAAGCTTTTTCTTTGACGATGCCTCATTTGCCCTGCGTGAAAACTTGAGGTGCAATCAGCAGTTTCTTATGCAAATGATAAAAAGGGGAGTTTCTGCATCAGGTGAAAACAAGCTCGTGCGTATCCCTAAAAATTTCAGGTTGATTGAGATTTATGAAAGAGGACTGCATGCGTGCACAGCTTGATAAGCGTGAAGAAAAGAATGCATATGCACTCCTCAGTTTTAGTCATGAAATGAGCTGCATGCATCTGGGCCCTGGACTGTTATGACCCTTCGTTGGCATTTCCTGTTCTTCTTCTTCTGTCTGCTGCTCCCTTTGGGGGTCGCAGCAGCAGATCATCTGGCTTCATCTTACCCTATCCCTACCATCCTCCTCTGTCACACCAACCCTTTGCGTGTTCTCCTTCACTACCTCCATGAACCATCTCTGTTTGTAAACCATATTTTCTATTTTAATCATTCCACATAAAAAAACCTAAAAAAAAACCTCTACAAATGTGAATATTTTCGTCAAAACTGAATAACACCTCAGGGTGCTTTTTCCTAATTAAAACATAGAGTTTGGGCGGCTTATCAAGGAAGCATGTGCACAGGAGTGTTAACAGCAATTAAGCTGATGATGTAATAGCGTCATTGTGCCCCCTGCTACATATATCCACCATAGAGCTTCATACATTAAAAAAATGTAAAAGAAATCACACAGATACCAATTATAAGAGGTATTTTATGCCAGTGAGTTTGTGGATTCTCATTATAGCATTTCAGCATCAGTGGTGCGAGCAGTTTTGTAGCCATGTGGTCGTCACAGTGCTACCACAGCTTGCTTCCTTTAGACTTTTTTTTTAACCTTTATTTAACAAAAATTGAAAATACAAAGAATAAAAGACCAACGTATCTTCCAGGTCTGAAAAGTGAAGTCCTTGAAACCTGTATTCTGTTTAATGGCCACCAGGAGCAACTATTCCTCTGGTTTCCCAAAAGGCACTTGGTCTTATTGAGGTTTTGTAGACACAGGACCACTAACCAACGGACGTTAACTTGCCCACCGTTTTGGACGTGTCACAATCACGGTGACGGTGTAGGATCAAGTGAACAAGGCCGCAGTCACGCAGGCTTAGAGAGCCTGACACCCAGCGGTCAATAAGGATACATTTGTATTCCCCATCTGGTTGTGAATGGTAGCTTTGAAAATTATTTCTAGCCCCAGTCACACAGACTCATCATTGGCCCCCTGACAACCACCTGTCACGGGAGAAAAGTATGCATTTCCCAACCAACCTGTTGGCAAAAACCTCCTTGTGACTGATTTGGCTGTTAGCATGTTGTTGTGGTCGTAGTTTGAATGGAAGTGACACATTTGTCTGAGCAGTATTTGAACTTTGAAAAGTGCAACGCAAACTGGAAATGTTTACCGTCAAAGTAAAGAAGTTGCACCTTCTGAAGCAGGATGGCTGCAGCTTTGAAGCACAACTTGTACTTTAAAGTCGAACCTTCTCCAATTCTAGTTTGTGTCTCTCTTTTTCAAATTGTATTGCTGCTGAGCTAGTAGTTAGCAAGTGCTTATAGACAAACAACAAAAACTACATGCAACAATGGCAATCTGCTAGCAACCAAAGCAATCACTAGGAGGTTTTTGGTGCAGCGGTGCAGAAACTTCTTTGCAACTAATGTCCCCCATTGACAGCCAGCAACCTCCAGGAACCACTGACAACCACTCGGAGAATACATGGTTTTCCCTAGCAACCAGAGGTTGTATCACGTCCAATATGGCAGATGCCCATGATGTCACGTGACAAACCTCAGTGGAAGTCGGTGAGAAAAAAGCCCTCACCAAAGTGGATATTATACATAGTTATGCTCAGGATATGTTGGCCAATTTCCACTGGAAATGCCTGTTGGTTAAACAGCAAGGAATTTGCATTTGCACTGTTAAATTTTTATGTAGCTTTAATGCACATAAAAACAGCTGCTTGTTTAAGTGAAAATACACTCAGTGGGGTTTTTTGCACTAATAAAGTTGTGGAGTTGTAAAGTATTTTGTCTCGCTTCAATTATATCATCAGTTATATCATTCTTGCAAATTTTCAAATATATATCGTGATAAATATTTTGGGCCATATTGCCCTGCCCCACCATGAACTCATCAGGTAAATCTTTACTGAGGTCATGGACTTTGGTACTAGTTTTGAGTTCATTTTGTAAACTTTGGTTATTCTAATGGCCGAAAGCAGGATTATACAGGGAGGGTGTGCTGACTGGGTAATAATTTGTGACTGACAAGTGTTTAGCCAACGAGTGTGCAGTTAGATCCACCTTTTGCTTATCACATCCGCTTTCAAAACATCAAGGCCGTGACGGCAAAAACATTCAGCTCGAGGGTTGGAAAAAAGACTTTGTCAACCAATGTGTTACATCACAGTGGCAACGTCAATATTTTATACTCTCTCTGAGAGTAAAACCATTGAGATAAATAATCTCTTTTCTCCTGAGCTATTAAAGCTATCAGGTTATCCTGGCAGGTTTTTGGCGGTGGGAGGAAACTTGTGCAAGTACGGAGAAAACTTGCAACAGCTCACCGGAGCTTGGGACACTCTTACTGTAAGGCAACAATGCTAACCAGTGAGTCACCGTATTCCTGTGTGCTGCCCAGAAAGGTTGCGATATAAAAATAATAATAAAATTCTCAAGGTCACAACAGTGGCATTTAATTACCATCAGTCAGTCATGGAGGTAATTGCTGGTGCCATGTCCTCCAGTACTCTGAGATGTCAGACTTCACAAAGAAAGATCTAAAAAGAGAAGCACGCTTCCACACAATAGCTGGAAAGCGGGAGTGCGGCGGTGCTTTCCTCTGTCAGTGAGCCGGCTGGCCTGTTTTGTAAGCACTTCCATCCTGTGAAAGCCCCCTGGTAGACCTCCACCTGCTAGCTCGCCACTAGTCTGCTGCGACTTCTCAGAGAGAACTGAGCCAGCCTCTCCCCCTCATTTCACTGGCGCCAGTGCTCAATGGGCCCTGCACTTTGATTATTTGTGTTAACAGTTAATTTAGCACCACAGACACATGTGCCAAAGCTGGCTTCACTTCCTCATGCATCACCAACAAATGTGACTTTTATGAGTTCCTTTTCACAGGGCCACCCCCCCACCCCCCTCGGCTAAGTTCTCGCTTCTCGGCTCAGTCTCCCCCCACCCACCTCTCACCCTGCGCACACATACGTACGTTCACCCGTGCAGACACCATCTCCTCACCTCCTCCTCCATCTCATTTTCCAACCTCCTGCCTCCACTCACTTATTTCTTTGGTTCAGTCTTAATCTCTTCCACATCTTGCCTGGAAGAGTTATTTCTGGCTCCCCGGTTCCCGATGTTTGCATTATCAGGAATACATTTCATGTCAATTTATTCATTGGTTAAATACCACAAGAGAGTGGCTCTCTGGGAGATTTGAACTGCAGTCGAGAAGAATGATTATTCCCCCAAAAGAGGGTCCTCTAAACATTTTGTGACTGCTCTTTCCACTTGGATCAGATCTTGCAAAAATAACTACTCGGGAGGAATGAAAGAACAGTAAACTCACTTAAAAAGACATCGCAAACCACAAAGCATGCACGCTTTATTCCGATTGATGATAAATGTGGCTGTCCTCCAGAACACTGGCTGAGAATAGCCACTATTGAGCAAAGTGTACCAGATATTAAGTAAAACCTGAGAAGTTGACCTGCACTTTTCACTATTAGGTAACGCAACGATATAATCTGCCTTTATGAAGACCTCTAGCCTCAATACCAAGTGGAGCCACAGTCTGGAGGGGAGTGGGAAAGGGAGCACAGAGGACTTTGTCAATGCCTAGTTAGCACTGACATTGATACTTACAGACTGGGAAAGAACTGTGCTGAGGGAGCACAAACTAGCCGCACACCGATGAGCTCATGCCAGGACTATGCAAGCAGAAGGCCACAGGAGCCATGGAAATATTTGGACATCTTTTTTGCTCCCCCGCTTGTCTGTAGTGCAACCCAGTGCATCATCTTTTGTGGTCGAGAGACACGTTTTCAAGTGGCCAGATGCAGAACCTTAAAAGGTCGGGCTTGCATTTTTTTTATTTATTTTTTTTTTATTGTGCGACTGCATTTCAGCCACTCAGCAGGAGCAATTTGCAACCACATCACGACACCAGATTCTTCTTCATTAATTCCCCATCCGTGCCATGTAGTCTATCACTGCTTGAGCGCTGATTCATGCCCAGTGATCTGTAATAGCTTAGCTCGGCCACTGTAACGCCCTGTTTTCAGTCAGACGAACACGGTCGCTGCTTGTATCCTGAAGCGGTGTTATATGTGACGAAACAGGTTGTGGAAACACGAGAAACTCACACGTAATCGCTGCTGCTTTAACATGTTCACAAAGGGTCACTGACATAAATTAAGCTACATTTCAGTATGGATTCAAATGTCATTCGAATTTCCCGTATCGAGAGGAACAAAAAAAGTCTTGACTTCAACTATCAGCATTCATTCAACCAACATATTTATTTTTATGATTATTTTATGCAAATATTTACTACATGGGCATACGGTGTTGTATTAGCAAGTATTTCTAGCTGTGGCTAGCTTGGTTAGCAAGATGCATTCATAATTGTCTGTTACATCATAAGGAATCCTGGTTTAGAGTTGTGAAAAACAGGATTTAAACAAAATGCACTTACTCTAGAAACAGCTGACTGCTCAGAGTAAAGGCAGATTATGCACTTTTCTCCCAGAGCTGTTCACAAATTCACCTCACATACAGTCAGGTGAAAAAGCAAGCTTTCACTTTGACAAAAAGAAAGTTATTCAGGCCTGTGAAAAACTAAG
The DNA here is from genome assembly GCF_041146795.1 of Maylandia zebra. Classification (NCBI taxonomy): domain Eukaryota; kingdom Metazoa; phylum Chordata; class Actinopteri; order Cichliformes; family Cichlidae; genus Maylandia; species Maylandia zebra. The sequence continues at coordinate 16,417,256 of NC_135184.1, forward strand.
TACACGCCATGATTAAAGAGCTTACAGAGCCAGTCGCTCAGGTGGTTTTGGAGGAACTTTGGCCCACTCTTCTTTACAACACTGCTTCAGTTCAGTGATATCCTTGGTCATTTGTTTATTCTGTCTTAAGGTCCCCCCACAGCATTTCAGTGAGATGCCTGAAGGTGCCTGAATCATCGCCCCTCCACCACTGAGGTGTTTGTGCTGATATGCAGTGTTAATGTTTCTCCAAACATGGTACTTTGCATTATAGTCAAACATTTCCGGTTTGGTCTCATCTTTCCAAATGTATTTCGTCACCCTGTATTCATGCATGTGTAATGACAATAAAGTTGAATCCTAATCCAAAGGACACTGTTACAGAAATATTGTGGTTTGTTCAAATGCACCTTTGCAAACCTGTGAGTCCCATAAAATCTTTCAGATTCCACAACTATGAAATGTCAGGAATTGTGAAATTAGCTAACAAAAGTGGCTTTCATTTCTGCTGGGAGTCTATGGGGATGGACTTACTTTTGGAGTCAGCCTCAAGTGGTCATTTGAGAAACTGCACCTCTATGTTGGCTTCGTATTTTAGCACCAGAGGTTTCTGCTGGTTTTAAGTCTAAAAACATATAAAGTACCATTTCTACATTGCTCCCTCTGCTGATGTAAGTAAACTTGAAAGGGAGTTTTTCAAAAATTATTATCATAAATGAACCTGGATGCTACAAATATCTCATTTTAAACACATTAAACTTAAAGTTTTGGGCCAAATCATGAAGCCAGCATGGGCCTACCTCTATTAATAACAAAACCATGAATTGTACAAGTGTAGGAGGTGTGAGTCAATATGTCCATTGTCCTCGGTCTACATTAGTGTCATAAACCACTTGTTAAGAGGTTCAATGTTGCGTATAAATGCTAAATACGGGCATTTAAATAAAGCTTCTGAAGCCAACCAAGTGATGGGAACACCTAAATTAAAAATGAATAATACCGCAAAGTAGCTGGACAAGAAGCAATCTGTAGTCTCGTTCCTTGGCCATGCAAAATGCAGAGGATGACAAAGTCTATCCTCCGGGGAAGTGGGGTTGGAGGGTGTCACAGGGGAGTGCTCTCACAGACACCCGGCTGACCGGGCTTCTGCACACAGCTCCGGGATTCCCTCCTCTTCCTTCCCAGTATTGTCTCACATCCTGCAGGGCCACATCTCCTCTCCTCTGTGGCCAGCGCTGCCACAATAGCATCAGCGGGCACCGGGCATTGAGGGGTGACCAGAGGGACACCAGCAGTCAGCCTGACAGGATGTGACACACTTCTCTCAACAATTAATGAGTACAAAAGGAGCAGCTGACACGACATGACAGCTTAGCGTGGCACTTCAGGCCCTAATGGCTCTCTGAGTGGCAACTTCACACGCGGCCATCGCGCTCCGAAACAGAAATGGCCAGCGATGGAAAAAAACACGATAAAATGTTAAACTCGACAGGAGGTCGTGCTCTTGTAAGGGAGAAAAAAAATGACACAGCATTAGGAAATCGGTGACAAAGCTCATGCTCACTGGTAAAAAACAAGTGCACTTGTGGATAATTGTATGTAGACATTATGATTTAGAGCCAGAAATGTCTTAATAAACTGCACCGGATTGCTTAAAACACAGAATACTGCATGCATAGTGATGCCCTGGCAATAATAACCCAATTTTATAACACTTACAGCCAGCTGCCTAATGAATATTTAGACTTTTAATACTTAAAGTACAACTTTCTGCTCAATCTGCACTTTTATTTCCTGCAACAAAGCTCTTTCCTAGCAGCAGCTTTAAGTAAAATCACTTCACCTTCTCCAAAGCCATTAAATAGTAAAGAACAAAACCTTGGCCCTCACCGAACTTAAAGCAAAGACAGTTATTTGTTGTTATATCTGTCAGGAAGAAGCCTGAAAAGGCGCCAAGATAAAAACCTTCAGCAAACTAGTATTGATATCTTCTTTCCCCAGTGACTTCTCTGGCCTCCGTAAATGAGCATCAGAGCTGAATTACTGCCTCCTTTTGGCATCTGCTGCCTGTGAACAGCAGCTTTCTCAATATTAATAATAATATTACCGATGGCAGCGCTGAAATAAAAATAAAAAAAAAGAGGGATTAGCGCTCATACTGCTGGATGAGAAGTCACTGCCTGGCTGGTATACGTGTGGGGATTTGATTTGACTTTTCTTTAAACACAGCGAACGGGAAGCCAAAAATCTTTTTCATTTAAGAGCAATTAAGTGGATCCCAGAATCACTGGCTCCAGCACGCCGCCGAGGCCTTTTTTTTCCCCCTGGTTTTATTACCCATTTCCTCTCCCTTGCGCCAGCAGAAGGAATGCTCACTTTTCTCTCACAAAGCCACATTTCCAGCGTCAGAATCACACAGGGACCACCATGATTAAGTGCAAACCAGTGCTTCCCTAAACATGTGAGACATTACGCCCCCCCCCCCCCCCCCCCCCCCCCCGCCTCCCCCCTCCTCCTCAAAACACTGGAGAAGTGTTGTGTTCCAACATTTATGTGAAGTAATTAAAAACATCCACCAGTAATTTAATAGTTCTCACCAAGCAGAGACATGAAGTCTACACAGTTTTTTTCTTTTTTTCACTCTGTATAAATAACCTGGAATGCAGTGAGTACACAGACAGACGATTTGGTCATTTTCTCCCCCCCACCCCTCCCTCCTTCCTGCTTTTTGCAACATTTTGTAAGAAGCCCTGTTCTGTGTCACTTTGACCCGCGATGAGGTTGTTCACTTACAAGCAACACGCTCGGCTTGACTTTTAAATTCATGTTCCCGATAGCGTACGTCCATACATCATACGCTGACGGCAGATTCAAATCAAAGCTTCCCTATAAACTGCAGGCTGTCACTCTGCGAGTCTCTCTCGACATCAGCGAGCATAGAAATGACCTCGAGCTCTCGGCGTTGCATCCGAATGTGGACGGCTGTGTGAAGTGCATGTCAATAGCCCAGGGAGCAGTGCAACACGACATGTGGTTCCAATCTGTCTCCTTTCTCACAGCAAGAGTGGGAGCGTTCATTTATCTCACTGTAAGTACAGCACTTAAACACTTATGCACACACGTTTCCAAGCCCCCAAATACTGTCTGTGTGTGTTTGATTAGCTTATGCGAGCAATGTCACTGTGTTTTTTACCCCATTCTTTGCCACCATTTAAATGTATTATTTGAATCTGTTTAATGTTTGGATGCAAAACTCTGTTCCACATTAAATCCTCTGTTTGTTAGATGGGGTGAGGTAACTGTGGCCCAGGAGGAGGTGAACAACCGGACTCCTTCTTCCCGCCTGTTACGACCCGGTTATATTTTCTTATCAATTAAGAAAATATAACTTAATTGATAAAGGAAGTTGAATTTTCTCGTTTAGGGTTGCTGCGACTATCCACCTGTTTGTGATTAAAAGGTGCAAGAGAAGAAGAAGAAAGCCTGATTAAGCTGGCTGTTTTGTTTTCATGGCACATGTGTTTGCTTTAGCTACAGCAGGGCAAAAAGCTTGGATAAAAGTCGATATGGGACCCGATCAGTACTGCTGATCCCAGTGGAAGGTCTGGCAGCTTTGCAGTGTCATATTTCCAAGAAGCAACCTGAGGAGCTTAAAGTGCAAGAACCTGCATTTCCTCTAGTGGCCACTTGAGGCTGACTTCAAAAGTGAGTCAACCTCTATAAAGTGCCATGTTTAAACATCCACTATACAGAAGTCACAGCTGGGTGTCACATCTCTCCAGTTAACCTTGTTCCAGTAGCTTTTATCGCTATTTCATGTCTATTGTGTGTGTTGTGTATAGATACACCTGTAATTTTTACACCTGCCCGGTATTTTCTAGAATTGCTTTAAGCTTTCCACAGAGATTAGTATTACAGAAGATATTCTAAGCACTTCCCTTAGTCACCATGCATATATAGAGAGGGCCATCTCTCTGGAACAGTTTACCTAAATCATTAACAGTAGCTACATTATCGCTGTTTGAGAAACATCCAAAAATCTTTACAATGAAACACTTTTTAAATCATATTTTATATGTTTGTCAACATATCTCTTATCTAAATGTAATTTTGTTGGTTCTTTTAATTTAAAAGCTCTCTTCCACAGTGTGTCTTTTGTCCCGTCTCCCTCATCTCACTCCCAACCAGTCGCTACAGACAGCGTCCCTGCCTGATCCTGATTCTGCCAAAAGCTTCTTCAAGTTAAAAGGGAGTTTTTCCTTCCCATTATCGGCAAGCGCTTTCTCACAGGGGGTCGTCTCGTTGCTTTCTATTATTGTAGGGTCTTTACCTTACAATATAAAGTCTCTTGAGCTGATTGTTGTCATGTGGTGTTATATAAACAAAATTGAATTGAACTGAATAAACTCTTACTGTTGCCTGTGTTGATATTTAGAAAGGTGGTGTCGTAGTGCGTCTCTTTTGTCTTCTAACCTTCGTCCTATTTTATTTTACTTTTACAATGAGTTTATTTCTTTTTATATAATGCACAGATAAACTACAGTAGTAGTTGGGAAAATGCCCTTTGTTCTCCTCCAAGCAAGGCAGAGTCACTCAGCTATCAGCAGCAATACAACAAACACAAAGCAATGCCAGTGTTTTTACACCTAAAAGTGCTGCAGCAGCACGTTTGCAGATAGAGCCTGGCTCTTTCTGTGTGTGACTTGTTTACTGAGTCACAAACACAATACAGTGGTAGTACAGATTACAAGTTTTGCAGTTTTACTGCTCATGCTCACTGGTGCCATCTTGGATTGCAAAGTTGGGGTTGGCGTGGCTTCTTCAACTTCTTGAGTGAGAAAGCTGCCTTGTGGGCCCTTTCCAGATAAAAATTTCCACCATCCCACTTCAAATGGAACGCAGGATAAAAAGCATGGACTCTGTGGATAGTTTACACTATCAAAACAACTCTAGGTGAGGTACAGCTTGTATAGCTCATTCATCTAGATACAGGAGCAAGAGCTTTAAATGATAGGGGTGCCTGTGAACAGGCAACTGGTGGCTGAGGTGACCTCACATTTGCTTCACTGAACTGTGCTGTTGGTGCCTTTTTTCAGTGGACTTTGTGTTTTGTGCAGTCCATCCAAGGAATCAGTGCTTCAGTTTTTGTGAGTAAGATTTTAGTCTTTTCTTAGTCTGTTACTGTTTGTGGAGTCAGTAAGCATTAGCTGATATCTTAGCACTCCGCCCTTTTGTCCAGATAACTTAAGCTAACATGAGACTGGAAATTATAGAGTCTATATAGGATTCCCTCAGCACCAGGTGGCGACCAAAATAGAGAAAAATCAGAATCACATACAGGATCTAGATTCAGGGTGCTACAAATTACAATAAAACTTAACTAAAGCAGGTTAGCTTGGAATAAGTAAGTCAACATGTTGCTAAATGGGTCAAGGATGCAGTTTTCTACAATTTTACAAAGTGCTGTTCTTCATATTCACAGGTGATCCTCTGGTTCTCATCATGCAGGATCTATGATATTCTGCACGTTCAAAGGAGCCAGTTAAGGTGGGTCGGGCATCTGGGTAGGAGGTTTTCTGGGCCAAATGATCTATCTTGTCTGGCCTGGGATCACCTTGGAATGTTCCAGGGAGGAACTGGAACGTGTGGCTGGGAAGTAGGATGTCTGGAATACCCTGCTTAGGCTGCTGCCACCAAGACCCCACTTTGGATAAGCGGGAGACGATGGATGGATGGTACAACACATGTTCAAAGAACCTCAGTGCAAAATCTAAAATGTGTCTGACGCCAATATCAATATTTTAGAGAAATCTGACATTCTGCATTAGTGAAACACATGAATAATTTCTACACATGGGTACATTTTTTTCATATTTATATCCTGTTCATAGCCTGTACATACTTATAGTTATAGCATATTCATAACATACTTCATACCGTGTACATTATAACATACCATAATAGACCCATTTCTGTAATATACTTACATATCTATATTATTGCTAATATATATTGTAATACATCTATATCACTAAAGCACTTCTGGATGGATGCAAAGTGCATTTCGTTGCCCTGTACCTGTGACATGTGCAATGACAATAAAGTTGAATTCTATTCTATTCTATGTGCAAAAAGCCAGTATCTGTTAGCTGCAGATACTATAGATATTTATGACTTAATTACAGGGGACTGTTGGGAGTATGAGGTTACCCTGAATAATGGAGATTAGAAAGGCGCTCTTCGCTTTAAGACTCAAAATGTAAGTGCATGGGGAACAAGTAGGGTTTCCCAGGAAGAAGGACAGTCTCTTTTTAGTGGACATAAAGAAGACAAAGCTTTTTACAGTATCAACAGACACAAGACGCGCCCTTTTGGCCCCTCGGGGCAAAAGGTGAGAGCTCTGGGAGCAGAGGCCTGGTTCCAGCAGTCTGCCGGCAGACGAGACGTATGTCCTCCTCACCGCATTCCTTCCCATCTTAGATCACTGAACAGCTCTCTCCGGCTTTGTGCCTCAAGTCCCCTCCAACCCAGAGCAATATAACTCTTTATTTTTGCCGGGTTGGCACCTTAAAAAGAAACTAAAATAGCACAGTTGGTACAAGTGTAATAAGCTCAGTTGGCTTCCAGTGCTGCTTCAGATGGTGCTTTTGTGCAGGTGCCTGAGTCTAAAATTCAGATTAGTCTGTTGGGACTGGAGGTTAAATAGTCAAGCAAGGATTTCCTACCTCCATTCAAATGAGATTCCCCCCCAAAAAAGAAAAAAGTGGTTCAGAGAAGTCTACTCTAAAAATTCATGTGGTGAATAAAGGACTAAGCCTGTGTAACCTGGGGCTCTGCCTTTTATGTATATGGGATGGCTGAGCCGCTGAGTGAACTGGCTGCAACACAAGCCACTTCTGATTTCATATTCATGACTTCCAAGGGGACAAGAGGGAGGAAAACAAACAAACAACAAGCAGGGAGAGTATAGCTGATGGAGGCTAGGCCCATACACTAACTGTCACATCCAGAAAGTCAAATCCCGTCTTGCACAGACTGAGGATGAGCGAGGTCATCCTCCGCAGCAAACACTGACTCATCTCACACCCACATGCACGCACACCAAGTCGAAACAGGAACATTTGCCAGCTTTCAGATATCCATTGGCTTTATAGTAGAAATGCTAGTTAAATGTGCACAACCTCAGCTACTTTTATAAAGACACATGGGGACACCAGCTAGGAGCCTCTGCACAGCAGCGGGGCTTCAGCTCCCTGAGCAAAGTAAAACACATCATGTTTCTAAAAAGTAATGACAGCATGCACAAATGGAGCCTGGAAGCATCGCTGCCTTTTCAGACAAGCCATGTCCTCTAAACACAAGTCCCTTCTCAGGGCACTGCTAGGGACATACGTGAGTTTGGAGCGCCCTCTAGGGGACAGAGCTCTGATTTGAGAGGACACAGTGTGGCCAAGCACACAGACACACACAGACACACATAAAAGCTTATTCTTTGCAAACAAATTAGGAAACAAGTTACTCAATCATGTCTTGTTTTTCTATAAATGACGCTTTCTCAATTATGCAAATGTGTAATTTCCTGCCATGTAATTAAAAGATTCCTTTGTAATTCTATTCACATTCAGTTCACCTGTTTTTTAAGTAGCGTATTTATTTAACATGTGACTTAAGTCAAAAGGCAGGGTTTTACCAGCTATTTAACAAGCTGCAGACATGGCAGACAGGTGTGCATTCATCTCAGCCCCGAGACGAGACAAGCTGCCCACAGGCCACAGCGAAGGAGATATACAGCTGGGAGGTCACACAGGTTGATCTAGGACCACTGCTCATCATTTTTAGAGGTCACACGCTCACTTGGGGCCTGATTAATAAAGAGCTATGGTAATTTAGAAAAGTGGCCTTGCACTTTTTAAAATTCAGCATTCATCGTTGCAGCCCAGTGTCTCACCTCCACATAAAGGAAGAGTTATGAAGACATTAAATGTCATTTTCACTGGGATGTAACTTTGTGTGAATGGGCCAATATTAATCCTTTCAAAACACGTTCAGCCTGCTTCTTGTTGATTGTGGGAATTTAATTCAGCAGAAATAATGCAAACTGCAGTGTTAACCCTTCTTTCACAACCCAACACCCTCAGAGGAATAAAGGCTGCAGTCTTATTCAATCTTCCTGGTAATTAAAGTTTCAATATTAAGATTCAGACACCTCACTGCACAGTTTGACAGATAAACTTAATCTGCTACATATACACTCACTGGCCACTTCAGTAGTCCTACATTGTTAGTACCAGGTCAGGCCAACTTTCACCTTCATAGGTGCCTTAATTCTTTGTGGCATAGATTCAACAAGGTGCTGAAACTTTCCTCAGAGATTTTGGTTCATATTAGCATGAAACGTTGCACAGTTGCAGCAGATTTACATCCCAAAGATGCTCTATTGGGTTGAGATCTGGTGACGGTGAAGGTCATTCGTCGTCATGTTCAAGAAACCAGTGAGATAATCTGAGCTTGACATGGTCCTGCTGGAAGCAACCATCAGAAGATGTGTACACTGTGGTCACACAGATGGGCGCAGTCAGCAGCAATAACGAGGTGGGCTGTGGCGTTTAAAAGATGCACAGTTGGTACTGTGGAGCCAAAAGTGCACCAAGATAATATCCCTCACACCATTACACCACTATCAGCCTGAGTCATTGCTACAGGGCAGGATGGATCCATGCTTTCATGTTGTTTCTGACACCATCATCTGATTATTGAAGCAGCAGTTGAAACTCATTAGACCAGGCATTTCCAGCTGTCCAGTTTTGGTGAGTCTGTGAGTCTGCTTCACGAGTCCATCTGCTACAAGGTTTGACATGTTGTGCTTTCAAAGACCCTCTTCTGCATACCTCGTTTCTACTGAGTAATTGCTGCCTTCCCATCAGCTCAAAACAGCCTGGCCCTTCTCATCTGACATCAACAAGTCGTTTTCACCCAGAGAACAGCAGCTCACTGGAAATTTCCTTCTTCAGACCATTCTCTGTAAACCCTACAGATGATTTTGCAGGAAACTGCCAGTAGCTCAGCCGTTTCTGAACTACCAATCACCATGTCACATCTAAACTGAAATTACTTTTCCTCCCGATTGTGATGCTGTTTGAAACTTCAGGTCCTCTTGACCTCATCTCCTTCTAATAGCACCAAGCTGCTGATTAAATATTTGAATTAACAAGCAGCCTAATAAAGAGGCCTGTGCGCGTAGATGATCACAGCATCTTCTTTAAACACTCCGATATGCTCATTTGGTTTATTAAACTTTACGGCTAATCCCACAGCTGCACAGAGGAAACCTTGCTTCTGCTTCTCAGAACAGATAAAAAGCTTTTTATTATTCTAACTGGCACAAGTGACTGCAGCGTGGTTTGAACCGGCTTTCCCATGGCATAATCCACGAACTGTGTATGTATCCGGCTGTTTAGAGGAAGCCTATTTGTCTGGCAGGGCCCTCTGGTGGAAAAAATAAAAAACACTAGGTGTGGGAGTCAAATACACGACGAGCCTTTTTTTGCAGACAGTGATTTAATTTGAGAAAAATCACAAATTCATACACCTGCCATTTCCACTAGAAGTTAAATGCAAGGGTTTCAGAACCGAACAGGCTTCAACGTCTGTTACATGTCAAAGAGCCGCAGAACAGAAACATATTGGTATCGTGTCAAATACAGATATATATATATATTTATATATATTTATAAAAAAAAAATCTTTCTTACCTTGTGACACTACTTTTAGACTACAGCCACAGTATTCAATATTCAGCGATCTGCATGATATTTCAAAGAACCTGCTAAATTTTACTAACATCTCAAAAATGTGGCTTCTCTTTGACTAGGTATTAGTTACAGAACATGCCTTCATACCCTTCCCCCCAATCTTGCCTTTTACTTCAAGCCATTTAAACAAAAGTACTGGGACTCTGGTACAGCCTCAATGTGGCATCATGCTTCCCTCTTCAAGCCTACTCAAGCTGGAACCGGTCAAAACACAAAAGTCATTGTCAAAGAAACTTTATTATAGGCAGATAAGTGTGGTCTTGTAGTCTTTTTACTATCTATTCAGTGCTTAACTGCAGGGACTTTTTTTCCATTTTTTTGAATGAGCTATGTAATAAGAAAGTCCAATCTTGCTCTTGCAGACGATACTGTTGATGTGCGAAGTGAGCCTCATGATGATTTTACACAATATTTCTAAGAGAGTAAGGTTTAAGACAGAGGGTCGAAACAATCCATTACGATTAAGTGCTGTAGGTCTGTCCTTCTGGTGGTTGTGGAAGCTTCATATTTTCTTTGGACATCATTAGACGCCTTAACTCTTGAAGAACAATTTTAATGGTATAAGAATTCTGCCATTTTGCTAATATTGGTATGCTACGTGAATCCACCTGCGAGACAAAAGGGGAGAAACAAAAAAAACAAAACAAACAGAATCAGTCATTGTGACAAGACTGCTGACAGTGAGTTATTGCACGGCTCGCATCACAAAGCTGCGAAACAATTTCACAACTCCCGAAATGATAGAGAAGATAGCGAAAGCCATACATAACCTTGACAGATCTGTGATGACACTCACCGTCCCGTTGGAATTATTTATCCCATTCATGCTAATTTTTGTTACAAATCTAACGGTCGGCGCTGTCTCTGGGTATCTAGGTCCACATTCCACTTTCAGACTGTATATCCTGTTCTCGTAATTGGTCTGAGGAAGAAAAGAACAGAATGGCTTTGGTTACGGTGTCTAATATGAATAGCGGGCAGTGTGTTCATTCACGAGATTCCCGTGCTTACTCTCGCTGGTCCGATGATCATGCCTGTCCATCGTGTGAGAGTCATGTCTTCGTCATCCTCCAGGCCCCAGCTGACTGTGCCGTCGCCTTCGCCCTTCTGGCCCTCTTCAAGCTCTTCCAACAAGCGAAAATTGCGTGGGACTTTAACTCCTAAAATAACAGAGGAACGAAGAGAATACGAGGATCGATTTAAAGGTGTTTGCATGGCCAAAAAAGACAAAAACTAGCCATTCTTTAATGGGTTGAAGAGATTATGAAACTCTCGGCTGATAACAGGACTTAAAATAATTTGTCTATTGGTCGATGGCATTCGTTTTCTTGGGCTATTTTACTTAGACAAACACAAAATCCCCATTGAATCTTTCAGCTCTTCATCGTGCCATCTGTGAACAGCAAAAACACATCAGCCAACGCAATAAAGTTGCGTCAAAAGAAGCAACTATGTGGCAACCAGAGGCCACATGAAGTCAATGACATTCAGCAACGTCAGCCAATGACAGGCAAAATAACTGCTGGCAAAGTGAAATGTTACCCGAGTTACATCAGCAACTTTTTTTTTTTTTAATAAACACTGTCTACCAGCGAGGACGAATGATACTACTCACTGATGTATGACAGTGTGTCAAATAACGTGGAGGGTTACCCAGGCAACTACTGCCTAGAACAAGCCCTAGCAACAGCTACAAAACCACTACAGTGAGACGTCAAGGGACACATTTTTATAACTCATCCAGCTGGATACTATTTAAAAAAATAAATAAATAAATAGTCGCGCATAAGACAAAATTTAAGGTCATTGCCTAAAAAATGTCCTCAGATTTTGAGTCAAAAAGGCAAGAATTTTGAGATATGCGACTCAAAATTTGGAGTTGGATGTCCCCGTTTGTCCTCGCTTTTTCAGGAATGCATTAACTCAGGAGTGACGTTATTCCCAAGTCGAACATCAGAGTTCCGAGGTATCCTGAACAATAACCTGAGCGATAGCGGCGTGGCTGCTCTAAATGACACATGTCCAGAGCCAATCAGCGTCGCCAGGCCTCATCCACTACTTCAGAGTCATTAAACTAAAACTCTCCACAGCATTGGTGCCTTTTGCAGTAACGCATTATCTGACTAATATTAAGGCTTGCTGCATGCATAACTGGATCGTTTATCACACATATCCTCAGGAGGCAGTGATCTTAGGACTAGAAATCGCTAACAGGAGAGCAAACAGTAGTGAGGCTCAATGAAGTCATTGTTTTCTATAAGTTTAGCTTTCACGAGATTTGTTACTAAAGAAAAAACTAAAATATTCATAAAGTATAAACAGATGTGTCCATAACAGCTGGTTTAGAGCTGTAATGATCACCTGGTTTTATGGGAAAGCTGCATTTTGTTATGTAACATTTGTCACCTACTGAAAATCCTACCAGTCTGAATTTGCCTTTTGCTGCTTGGATGCAAATCACTTTTGTTGACAAAACAGTTTTAAAATGCCGATCTGAAAACGATTTTCACTGTATGACAATCTACAGGTCAAAAGATCAATTGCCTGACTGAATATATGGCAAATTAATTGGTACAGCGCACGAAGCTGAAACAATTAGCTGACCGGCAGGAAAATATTCAGCAGCCACCACTCTGATAATCTGAGGTCTGCTTTTTTCCGTTGCTAGTGTTTCATGAAAATTTGACTTCACACTTCGGATCAAAACATGCAATCCATGTACAAGAGTGAAGCAGTTAAATGTGCGTAAAACAGGACAAGCTGATACAAAAAAATAGCTCAGCAGACCGCGGCTCACAGTATGTTACGTTCACCTTCTGTGCCTCGAATTTGATACCTTGATCAGAAGTCACTCGCTGAAGACATGCGATGCCGCGTTAACACTGAAGCTTGAAATATATCGGCGCTTTGACAGCTGTTTGGAAATGGTCACGAGAGCTGAAGCACATGGGCCTATACTGCTGATTTTTAACACCTGATTCAGAGTAAAATCCATCTTATGACCAGCGTCTTAATATCTGGGCCGATGAGAACATCGCTCAAAACTCTTCAACCCAATGTTTGGCTGCTCGGAGAGGAGGGTATTCGTAGGGGGGCTGATAAGTTGGCATAAAACACATAGCCTGACAGGCACTCAGCAGACTGTAAATGATGAACTTCTTAGAGGAGCGGTGGCTGCGCATACGTGAAACTACTGGTATTCATAAGTATGATCCTAAAGACAAACCAGCAGAAAGGGAAGTGAAGGGAGTTATTTTCTTCAAAAAAGAAAAAAAAGAAAAAAAAAAGACCACATGCCTGGAGCGGAAGGCGAAGAAATGTAATCTTTCATTTCACCTCATGGTCAGACTTCAGAGATAAGTTTTAAAGAAAAAAAAAAATATCAGCCCTTCATCTGAGACTGCAATGGCTGACTCTTAAAATGTCTCTGCTCCCTAGAAACTGTTGAAAGATTTCAGTCATTGCAGAGACACCGATGTCAACAGGACTGTCTGTAATAGGGCTGTGCGATATGACCAAAATCTCATATCCTGATATAAGACATCTATCATCCCGATAACAATATAAATCACACAAATCTAACATTTTCTGTAAATTCTGTGAATCTCAGGCAGCTCGACTTGCGTGAAGTGTTTCCAGCTGGGCGTCGCGTACCTGGAGTCGAATGTTTTAACCGATGCATGATACTATACATTTTTAGACATAAGTTGTAACGGCCGCCGTTTTCTTTGTGAGTATTTATTACACGGTGTGCTGCGGGGAAAAGCTTGTTCTAACGTCTGAGTCTAAGGTTTATTTTTTAGCACCCGATGGCTCTTTTTCGCTTCTCATCCATAAATACTCTGCATACTCTTTCACGTGATTCAGTTTATTTTGAAAAGTCTCAACAGGATCTTGAGCTTTATTGTGAAAGGTTTATGTGGAAAATAAGTAAGCCACACGCAGGGATTTTACCGTCGTTGTTGCTAAAGACAACGCATAAAAACAGGCGCTTGTCCATCTGTAGTGTGGTTATATTAAATATAAGAGAAAGAAAGAACTTTAAGAAATTAATATAGCCACTACAGTGACCATCAAAACGATGAAAAAATATTGCCGTAAACAGTTTATTTTGCGACACCACGAAACAAACGATAGCATAAAATGAAACGATAGACGTTTTTATATCGTCATCCGATATATATTGTTATATCAAACATCCCTAGTCTGTAATAGCAACATTATAACTGATTGAGAAAATAAATGACAAGTTAATTGACTAATAACGGAGTTGAAGATCGTCAAAAGATGCTCAGAAATTCTAATGTAAGACGAGGAAAAAAGCAAGACTTTACATTACATTTATATTCACTGTGAATGGCTTTTTTTGTGCAATTTGTTTTATTAAACAAAAATTATTTATACCTTTCTGTAAATACTTAGCTAATTACAAAGTTTTGGCTCTGGGAAAGAAATTAAATTCCCAATGGGAAATTTGTTGTTTGCGTTTTCTGGTAATGGTCTGTTTTTCAAATGGAAGATGAGCCACTAAGTGCAAGGTTTTGGTCATAAAACATACTTTGTTTGTTTGCAAAAATTCAGCAATTAAAAATGTAAAATACTGATTTATCAGTCAATATTATCTACATATACACACACCAGGGTAAAGTTTAAGTGAAAGAAAGATTAAGTAATAGAGCACAGGAGCGATCTTGAAATGTCAGCTGTGCTAAAAACAGTCAAGAGGAGCAAAAGAAGAGGCTCTAAACCAGTTACCAGCATTTTTGTCTGTATTGCTAATTAAAGATTATTCATTAACACATAGATACGGACACAAATGCGACTGGTTAATATCAGCAGACTGATTCATCAGCTGGTCTCCACAACAGCACGAGCCGAGTTGGTGACTGTTGGTCTATCATGTCAGGTTGGTGCAAAGGCCACAGAATAAAGGATCGGCTTAGTAATGAGTGTGTTCGCCACATCCATCACTGTCCAAACTGAATGCTAGTTTTGTTGCCCTCACCTGTCTGACAAGTATTATCAGTTGCAGTCACGGTTAAAGGTAGTGCTGCAATTCAAATTAAGAACTCGACTGGAAGACATCTAAACAGCTCCCCACGTCCCCACATGTGTGTCGTTAATGGGGCAACTTAAATCTTTCTCTACTTCGCTCCCTTTTGCCGTTTCGTCTCCGTTATGGTTGCTTAAGATCTGCACAAAAATAAAAGCCGTTTGCTGCGACTTGCTATTATTCATTTGTTTTGTCGTTCAGGGCGTTTATTTTGCAAGTTTGAAAAGCCACGCTTCCTGTTGGAGCGCTGAAGGCAAGCACGGGCCCCGACTACTTGCTGAAACAAAGCGTGCCCACTACAGCGGTTGTAGTTAATCGATCTGGTGCTCGACTATCTTCCCCGCCCTACACCTGCAAATACCCACCTCGTGTAAATACAATACATTTTTTACCTAATGGAAAACGGGTTAAACAAAGGCGTTAAGCGTGCCACAACAATAGCGAGCAGCGTGCTAATGAAAGCAGAGGCGGAACTGCTCCCCACATTAAAACATTTCCGATACCATTATGTGTACTGCCGTGTGTGATGCTTCATGGAGAAGCTATACAAAATTTCTCATAAAGCATGTTTAACTGTTCGGTTATTGTGCTTTTGTTGCTATTTAATCACAAAATACGCGTTTACGACATTCATATGCGATAAGAATATTCCGATCAAGCTAGCTGGACAAAATGGGAGTGAGTGCCGCGCGGTGCTGGAATATTCTAGTCGCTAAGTTAGCTTCACTAGCTAATGCCATCTATGGTTGTTTGCGAAACACATTAACAGAAACCTACAAACCAAATCAAAAATTTATACTGGATTTTTATAGCTAACGTTTGTTTCACATGCACGGTGTCCGTATGGGCCACAGCGAAGACCACCTTAAGCTATTTCAGCTAACTCACGGGGCCAGCTAGTCACTCCTTCGCTATATAGCTAGGGTTAGCCAACACACCAGTTCCGTGACATAGATGGCTCCCGTGAGGCTCACTGCTTCATCGACTGCAGTAAATTACAAATCAAAGCGATTTCATAAACCTCTCTCCTAAGTAAAAAGTCTCAGTGTCGTGACTGAAATAACATCGAGGCCTCGACTTGTGCTGCACATTGCGTCGCTGTATATGTTAGTTTGAAGACACACAAACCTGAGGAGGCCGCCATCTTCTTCAGCCGAGTCCAGAAGCACACAGATGTGTGACATCACGGCGGTTAAAAATCGGGCGAGCAGCATCACACCGGCGGAGAGCGGCATTGCACGCTGCTGACAGGCTGTTCGCACCTGTCCACTCTCACTCTCGTTCCATTCTTTCATGTTTCATATCGTCAAACTAATTTCAGTGTTAGACAAAGGTAAACACAGCAAATAAAAAGTAGTTTTTAAATGATGATTCCATTCATTAAGGTTACAAAGTTACTCAAACCTGCCTGGACTTAATCCTGATTACTGGTTGTGGCACCCTTGGCAGTAAGAACTGCAACCAAGCATTTGTAGATACTGGTAATGAGTCTTTGACATTGCTATGGAGGAATTTTGGCCCACTATTCTTTGCAGAATTGTTTTAATTTAGCCATACTGTAACCTTTTCATGTATAAACAGCCTGTTTAACATCATGCCAAATCTGGACTTGGTCACTCCAAAACCTTCATTCAGATCTTCATCCTGCTGCATAATTCAAGTACACTTGAGCTCCGGGAGACAAACAGATGACTGAACAGTCTCCTCCAGGCATTTTTAGTAGCGTTGTTTCTGAAGTACCATAGTAGCCCCAGACCATCACACTACCACCACCATGTTTGACTGTTAGTGTGATGTTATTTTCTTTGTTAGTTTGTAACAAAGAAAATGTAACAAAAGCTTCCCAGAAGTTCAGCTTTTGTCTCATCAGTCCGCATAACATTTCCTCAAAGGTCTTGGGAATAGTCACCATGTTTTTTTGGCAAATGTGAGACGAGCCTTTGTGTTCTGTCAGTTATTTGATTGTATCGTCAGAAGACGGCTGCATTTATTTGTTAACTTGCTTCGTGTGGTTCAGATTCTGTGCTCTTACAGTAGGCCTTTAACTTGCTTGGTACCATCCTTGGCCAACTGGGGCTGAGGGGCATTAACGAGTGGAAGTGTTTTTACATTCAGCATATAAAAGAGGGGCACAGCTGGAGTTTGCAAACCAAAGCAGTGGCAGGACTTGATTTAGAGTCATGAGTTAACCTAACTGGTCACAGTACAAACTCCATGTGTTTGGACTGTGAGAGGAAGCCATGCAGGGATGGGGATCATGGAAACTCCACACAAAGCGGCCCCAGCCAGCCAATGCATTCAAACCCAGGACCCCTTTGTTGTGAGGCAGCAGTGCTAACCACTGCGTCACCATGCTGAAATTAAAGTTAAGACTAAGTCAGTGCAGCTTCTTTTTGATTAGGATTAGAGCCTTAACAACTTCACTAACAGATTTAATATAAATATGTGCAGGCTGTATTAGTTTTCTATCATACCCCCATACTTTGGACATTATGACCGACAGAAACTATCATCTTTTTCTGGTAAATTTCAGCCTGGTTTCAGCTGACAGCTCGGCAGGTTAGGATTTTGCACACGTCACACATCACCGTTCAAAATTAAGCGAGCATCTCCCAAATTGTCGGGCTTTTGACCTTCTTAGACAAAACCTCGTCTGCTGATTTGTAGAGTTCAGTTACATTTAAAACAGGATGAGAAGGGTCGGATATTTCACAAAACAAAAGATTTATTTTATTTTTGAAACTTTAAACACACTTTTGTGGATAATACAGGTGTCCATTCCAGGTCCAGAATTTATGCAGGTTGCACTGTTAGAAGGAAAGAAACAGTTAAGCTATCAAGAGCAGAGATCTGAGAGATTCGAGACACATCTGGCTTAACTGCATCTTTTCAGTGGTCAGGTTATTGGATAATTTAAGCTTACAGATCTGGATTAAAGGTTTTTCTCCCTCCAATATCTTATCCATTTATTTGGCTAATGTCAGACCTGATAAAATTGGACTACAATAAAAATACAATAGCAAAAAACATACTTTTTACATTTATAATCAGGCCAGAGATTAACTGCTAGAGGATGTGCAGCAGATTTGGGAAGCAGATGAAGTGTGGTCACAGATAAGACAAAATGGTGGATGTAGCTGGTCAAGTCACCCACTCTCATCGCTGACTCGGATTGCTGCCATGTAGCTGTAGTTGCTATAGCAACACATCATTCTGGCTCCAGCTGCAGGTGTACAAACTCCGGGGTCTCCGTCATAATCTGAGATAAAGCCACAAAAAAGAGCCGCTTGGCACGTCCGTTTAAGCATGATTTTATACGACAGCAGGCTCTCGCGCTCATGTTTTACCACTTCAAACCCCCCCCCCCCCCTGCTGAGTAGGTCAAACTAACTTTTTTTAAATTCATGGCTCCGATTGCTTCACAGATATTGAGCTAAGCCAGTGTGAGTGAAGGACTGCACCAAAGTGCCAGGGAGCACAAAAGCAACAGTACACTGAACACTGGGACAGAGAGTCTGACTACATTTATTCTAGTTTGGGTCAAGATAAATGAAAAATGGTTGGTTGGTTCTAGTTTTGATGATATGGCACAATGCTACCAAGACCAAAAGTTCTTAATTGAAAGCAGAAATGACTATCATACATTTTGACCTTTGGGGAAAAAATGACCTAAAATAGCCACTCTTTCTGAACTAGCCATCTAGTTTTGATTAAATTGGACTCTCCTGAATAATCAAAGTATGAAAGTCAAATTAAAATGAAATTATGATTTTGACCCTTTGACCTCAATTCTGACCTTGGACCTTGACCTTCTGGGAAATGTCTGGGAAACTCAGAAATGCTTGGAGAGTATATTTTTGAAGTCGTTTTAAACCATACTCAATTATTCATGCACCAGTGAAATGCTTTCAACATTTGCATTTCCTCTGCTCGAGCCCTACATTGTTAAATGATAAAACGGGTTTGGTAGTGGAGACACATGACGAGACCAGCATGTCTACATGTCATTATTTAATGGTTCACAATAAGTCTCTGTATACTTTTATCACTTGTTACATAATGGAGGAAAACTGCATTACTGTGTAGAGTGGCCACACACTGATCATCAGAACAAGGAAAAGAGATGCCTCAAGTGACTTGTAATGTGGTGTGGTTGTTAATACCGTTTCAAAAACTGCTGGTTACGAGGATTTTCCCACACAGCCATCTGTAGAGTGTACAGAGAATGGTCCAGAAGAGAAAACATGCAGTTCTCTGGGTAAAAATACCTTGTTGATACCAGAGGAGACAGCTTTGAACTAATAGGAAGGCAACAATAACTTACATGATCACTCCTTACAACTGAGGTATGCAGAAGAGCATCTCCAGACCCATGGGCTATAGCAGAAGACCACATCAGGTACAATAAGAAAGAAATTAAATTGGAAAAACATGTAATAAGTCAGTTTCTGACATGTGACTTGGATGATGGGGTCAGTATCAGTGTAAACACGAAAGCTTGGATCCACCCTGCCTTGTTTCAATCATTAATCACTGGCTCACCTGCACATCAGAAGCATATGTGGCCAGGATACTGGAAACTGGAACAAATCTCAGTCCATTTACTACCAAGATTTACCCAGTAAAGTCAGCAGTAGGCTCTTCCGCATAGATGATACAGCTAGCAAACAACTTAAGATAGAGAAACTGGTGAAATATGCAGGTCAGAAGTAAGAAACCTTTAGTGAACATCATTTTATTTATTCTCTATAAACAAATAGTCAACATGAGCTACTCAATCCAAAAGAAAAAACACAAAATAAGTTCAAGCTTGCTTTAACAGTTTCTTGAAGACAAAGTCTGCGATTATAATGTACAAGTTATCCAAAGAGCTTTTTAATCACAGCACAAAACAAGTTAACAAAGAAAATAAGTACTTTCAAATATGAGCTCTTTAAGTCAACACTGGATGCAGTTTTTACACATTCCTATAAAAACTGCAACAGGAAACCAGCGTTTAATGAGTCATTGGGTCCTTCTGAATCACCAATCTGGGGTGCTATAAACATCTAATACACCCAGATATTCAGCACATGCTGGTTCGGTTAAACAAATACGTTTTTTTACAGCACGAGTAAAGAAGTCGACATGGGATAGGATTTAAAATTAAGGACTGTACATAATTGCAGGGTGTGCCTCAAGCAAGGAGACGAACAGTCTTTCCAGTGACTGTCAAGTAATCCTCGTCAGCCAGAGCTCGCAACGCCTCGTCGAACAGCTCCTTAGTAATCGCCTGCAAACGGGGCAAGACAGGAGGAAGCCATTAGAGAGGAAGTGATGCAAAAGTGCAGCAAATACTCAGAGAGTGCAAACGTGTCGACGGCTACTCTGGCTGAATTTTGTGATATTTCAGAGGATACGGAGAAATGTTAGAGCTTAGCTTTTGTTCAGTCTAATGAGGAACGAGTGCCATGCTACAGCCATAGCGATCGCCATCTGAAGAGCTGAAATCAAACTGATATTTGAGCTTTGACTTCATGCTGGCTTAATAAAAATAAAGATTTAAAAGACTCACAGTTTCAGACTGTCCTCTGAGGTCATCGAGCAGCTGCTGGTATTTCATGGCTGGCGTCTTCCCTTTGGCCTGGATCAGCTTCTTCAGGGCCTGGGCTACCTCCTCCTTGCGCTTGCGTGCTGTGGCGCTCATGCCTGTAATCAAGCAAAGAACAATGCATTGAAATGCAACTGCAGGACTGAACCTAGAGGTTATTTGCATAATTAATCTGGGGTTAAAAAGTTGTCCTATAAAGAGGCCGGAAAAGCCCAAGTGGCACCTTCACAATGGAGAAAATGGAACTAGTATTTCAAAGCAAGGCCATTGTAAAATGAGCCTGACCCTCATAAAGTGCATCTTTAATTTCTCATGTCAGCACCTTTAGAAATACATTCACTGTCTTCCGTACCTGTTGTCAGAATAGAGATGTCTACAAATCCTGTTCTAGGATCTGTGGCCGACTGTTTCAAGGCCTCTCGGTGCAGCCGCTTGGCCTCCTCCACGTCAATGGTCTCCACTTTCTCGGAGAAGCGTACCTTGGCGTGGGCCTCTGCCAAGCGGATCAGGGACTCCAGCTGTCTGGGGTAGGCGGACACCATCCCACGGCCGCTGCCTATCTTTCTCATGTCAACATAGGCCTGCGGATGAACGTAAACAAGGTCAGCTACATAGAACTCTAAGAATCGACTAAAATGTTTGCTAAAAGGGTTAAATTAAGCCACAGAGTTTCCACAGACCTCAATGAGGGCCTGGCTGGCTTCTTCGCTCAGTCTTGGGTTGATGTACGTTCGCGCGTACGCGATGTAGTCCTTCAGCACGGCCATGTCCAGGAACTCTTCCTCCATCTGCTCCTCGGTCTGGTAGTAGAGAGACACCAGGTGGTGAGCC
Organism: Maylandia zebra; assembly: GCF_041146795.1. NCBI lineage: Eukaryota > Metazoa > Chordata > Actinopteri > Cichliformes > Cichlidae > Maylandia > Maylandia zebra. The sequence continues at coordinate 16,438,521 of NC_135184.1, forward strand.
AGCCTGCGGTCGTAAGCCTCATCCTGGGGATCCAGCATCAGGAAAATGAGGTCGAATCTGACGGCGCAACAAACACAAAGTTACGTTTAGTTTGCAACACAGCAACATGTGGATCGGTGCATCGGGAGTTTCAATGCAGTGATGTTCACCTGGACAGGAGAGTGTGAGGCAGCTGGATGTTCTCGATTGTGGTCTTTTTGGGGTTCCACTGGGATTCCACTGGGTTGGCAGCAGCCAGCACGGCGGTGCGGGCGTTCAGCTGGCAGATGATTCCAGCCTGAGGGCACGAAAACACAAACGCCGTGAGACCGAAAGCTCCTTCCGTTTGCGTACTTCCAAACGATTACGTATTAAATGTGGTGACATATACCTTTGCAATGGAGAGGGTCTGCTGCTCCATGACCTCGTGCAGCACGGAGCGCGTGTTGTCGCTCATCTTGTCGAACTCGTCGATGCAGCAGATGCCGTTGTCGCTCAGGACCAGCGCGCCGGTCTGCAGCACCAGCTGCCTGGTCTCTGGGTCCTTCATCACATAGGCGGTCAGACCCACAGCGCTGGAGCCCTTTCCTGACGTGTACTGGCCGCGGGGCACCAGGTTGTAGACGTACTGCAGCAGCTGGGACTTGCTGGTGCCGGGGTCTCCGCAAAGCAGGATGTTCACCTCGGCACGGAAGTTCCCGCGGCCGGTCTGACTGAAGTCCTTTCGAGTGCCCCCAAACAGCTGGAGCAAGATGCCCTGGTACCAGGAGACGGAGAAAGAGACACAATCGAATCACAACTTTAATCTAAATTCATCTTCAACCAAAACTTTTATTAGGGCATTTCTGCATTTCACCTCTGCTTAAAATGTTCTTTTTTTAAAAGCTGCAGCAGAGTGACCGATATGCAGGAAAGAGGGCGTGGCTGTTGTGGGCCTTTTTGGCTATGTGATAGCCAAGTGTTTCCACCTTAACAAGTAGCCTTTGGTCTTACCTTTTTGATGTCTTCATGTTCGTAGATGCTCGGTGCAAGGGCAGAGGAGAGGCGTTCGTAGACGTCCGGCTTGGCTGCGAGCTCCTTCAGGGTCTGCACGCGGTCTTCGGTGAAGAGCTTCTGCTCGGCCTCTTCGTCCAAACCGTGCAGGCGCTTTTCGTCTGTCTTGCGGAAGTGGATGGCATCTATGTGAGTCTTGTAAACCGACTTCACGTTGCTCTGGCGTGGGTTAACGCGCATTGGGACGGCTCTGTAGATACCTGCACAGATGACAAAGGCTGTTAGTGATCCGACCACAACGTGACCTTCAACGACCACCTTGCAAATTTTTTTTTTTTAAAAATGCTTTAATTTCATGCCAAACACTTTAAATCCACCTGATGACTTTCTGCAGCCAGGAGCTGCCCCCTGCTGGTCATTAGAAATATTGCAGCTCAGCTCTTGCTTCCATTTTCAGCCCCATCTTTTACTCTTCATACAGGTCATCATGAAATTAATATTATCAAGATATTAAAGAAATCTCACCAGTGATGTTCACCCTGTCTCCTGGCTGCACTTTGTCAACTAGATCGTTGTGAGCGTAAACGATAGTCGTGTGAGGCGTCTGACCGGCCGGCATGTCTTCGGGAGATTCCTGAATTTTTATCTGTTGCGAAAGGAAGAACGGTAAACAAACAGTCGCCATGACCTCCGCAGCAACACATCGGCGATTACCATCCGTGTATTCTGAGATAAGGTGTCGCTGACTATGAGCAAACTCTCACCATCTGTTTGTCTGAGAAGACAGAGCGATTGTGAATCAACGCCAGGCTGTGGGTGGTGTTGCAGTGGCGACACACAGCCGGCTCGGCGATGCGCCCGCGATCCACCTCCACGCGGGTGCTGTAGGCGCACACCTGGCACTGGAAGAACGCCTCCTGCATCTCAGGGATGAGCTGCGAGGTGCGGATCACCATGCCGCTGATGGTGATCAGCTGATCGATGTCTGTGGAAGAAACACAGAAGTTGACACCTCACTGTTTACAAAAAACAGAAGACAACATGGGTCCCGTAACACGTGTGACGTCAGTTCAAACCTTCTGGGTTCAGGCTCCTCATGCTTTTGGTTTTCACGGCGTTGTAGGGGCGTACTTGGATCTGATACTCAAGGAAAGAGTCGGGGAAACGCTCGAAGAAAAGCTCGTTGACCGCCATGTCAAAAGTTGGGATGACTTCCTGAAAACGACATAGTTAACTCCATTAATACGCAGCCAAATTCCACAGAATTTCTTCCACGGAAACAGGGAACGATTTAATCTTTAACAGAGTGCAGATGCCAGTGGTCCTGTGGATAAAGTGACTAATAATATTATAGATGGATATAACAATAAAAATGTAAATAAACCCCTCATAGAACAAAAAGTAAAATTTGCTTCTGTATTTGTCTTTGGATTCATTCACCTATCCATTTGTTTTCTATATAACCTTGTTTGCGTCACATTACACATCACTTCTCCCTTTGCATTTGCATCCACTTATTTTAGTTTTATTTATTCAAGACATCACCGTATGGCATTACTTCATTATAAAAATCAGAAGGCCGCCATTTCACTCATCAGGGGCTCAAGGTTTCATCCTCTGTTTAATCCGTACTCACGAATACACCTAATGACGTAATAAAAACAACAGCAATGAAAAAAAATAAACAAATGATGGCAGATGAAGCGAGCTTTACCTGTGGGTAGCAGGTGAGCTGTCTGTAAAGTTCTGCATCAAAGGACTGCACGTGGCGGCAGTTCACGTTCATCACAGGATCGCCGACGACGCTGATCTGTGGGACGAGAGGAGAAACATTGATATTACGTCTTTGAATGCAATCCCGCGCAACCGCCTCCTCCTGTATTGTCTCATTTCTTGGCTGTTGTTCATCATTCAGAAACACCATCGTGCAGTGCGAGTCTGACTTAAAAACGTTTGGAGCAGCAAACAATAAAAATTGCACCTCCTCCAGCTTCTGCATGTATAACGGCTCGTTCAGGTCCAGACCAGCGTTCTCATCTTCAGTGGAGGTCGGGTCAACAAACCTCTGGAGAAACCTCTGGAAGCAGCGAAACGCAAAGCATGCCGATGTTAACTCATGGACTCCCTACAGGACATTTATTATGGGATCTAGCTGACTCGGCTTCATACCTGAAACTTTTCCTTGCAGGTGCCGACATTCACATCAGTCCCCCAGATCACCAGCCTCTGCCCGGCGTTCGACTCGCTGGCCACGGCGCCATCTGCGCTCGGCTGAGAGAAGATAGCGAATAGTTAACTTCTGAGGGTTCAGGCTTCATGTGAGCTCAATACATGACAAACACAAGGTTACTGACCGGCTCAGAGTGAAGATCAACTTGGGGAGCCTTCCTGACTGATCCCAGATCAGGACGCTGCCTGGCTGGTGTGCCCCGCACTCCGCTCCGTGGGGTTCCCTCAATCCTGGAGCTGGGAGTCCCGTACATCAAGGGGGAGCTCATGTCCACCTCGTTAGGAGGCACTGTTAAAAGGAGGCAGATTTATAAAACAATTTAAGAATCCAAACTTGAGTCCACAAGACCACAACAACTCAAACATGTCATACCTGAAGGTCGGGGGCTGGAGAGCAGAGACGTGTCCTGGGGTGCTGCAGGACTGAGAATGTCCGTGGCTGGGGAGGTGGGCATCGGCATCAGGTCCCCGGTGGAGGAGTCCTGACCTCTGCGCCGCTGAGAGGGAGGCGAGGTGGGGTCCTCACTGCTGGCTAAAATCGCACAGACACGAAGAAAAGTAGGCAACGGTCATCATACAATCACAGGAGGTCCATATGCAAAAGGATGGAGCAGGTGGGGAACTTACGTGTAGGTGGATTGGTGTTCCTTCCACGCTTACGGCCACCAGGGGTTGAAGCTGGAGAAGACATTGCTGCTGGGAAATCAACAAAAGGTGACACTCAGTAACAGAAATGTAATAACACTTACATACTGTCGCTCTGGCTGTAGGACATCACTGATGGCTTCAAGTTTGACTGAGCATTTAGAAAACTGACATTCACATATGTGGCTGGCTGAAAAACTTTAACTATTTCCTTTTTGTTTTATTAGATCTTTTTTCAGTTTTGTGGAGAAAATGACATGAGATGGATATAAACTGAGCAGCCTGCCTTTCGCTGCCTCGTTAACAGCCCGATTACATTTACATGCAATGAGGTAATATTTGATGTAGCACAAATAACCTTGTGTAACAATTAGTCCAAGGTTGGGGCATGAAACAAACCAACTGTTTTTCCTTACATTTGGTACTTGGATCTATGTTATGAATGCGTGCTTGAATCGCTTCCAGATATCAGTCAAACAGCACGAAAAGTTCACTTAACTATACAAACAACACTTCCGGCGCGCTGATGTGCTACACTGCGTGTCTTTTTTAGATGTTTTGAAGTGTCTTATTTTCACTAAAGCACTAACTGCATTAAACCCTCGACCTCCATTTGACATGTGGCTGCAGAGCACACAATAAGCTGATCCTCGACTGCGACGATTTAACATTAAACGTCAGCGTAAAACAACAAAACACCTTCGTGCACGTTTAAGTCAACCTGATTAACGTGTCACGCTTTCACGAAACCACCAAAACTACAGATGTAATAAGCTAAAAAATATCATTATATACGTCTCTTCTTACCTCTTCTTGTGTATACGTCCGAGCGGAGAAGATGTGGCGCGAAACTGCGGGTGACGTTATTTTCGCGGGGAACTTTGGGCCAATGAGAGGCTGGGATTGACTTTCTTTTCTTTCCGGTCGATCCCTTCACCGAAAAAGGGGGGTTCTTGTTCAGCGTTTACTTATCCGGCTTCAGTTTAGCATCTTGTAGACTCAATAAACAAACAGATTAAATAGGAAATAAATAAATAAATTTACTTTTAATTTTTGATATGTCAAATACGATCTGCGTTTCCTGTGCGCTCATGTGCTCCATCAAACCCTCAATCGATTTGGTTTGGCCCAGCAGTAAGAGACTTTTTTTTTTGCCCCTGCCCTAATCTTTATTGTAACGATGCAAACGACACGCAAGTGTGAAACCGCCTCCCAAGTACTAAATGACAGCAAATCCGTGACAGGCTACGGATGTAAAGATGTAACATTTGAATTAATACAACAGCAGAAGCTAACCGGGAAGTACTATTCACCCTCTTTTCCTACTCTACATGTAGGATGTATGTTCACCCGGTTATGTTACAGCGGTGGTTGTAGTGGTTTCACTACAGGTAGAGGTACTCATGTATGCCAGTGGGTGAGAAGAAACAGCTCTCAGTATGATGAGGTCCAGCGCATCCCATATTTCTGTGTTCACAGTAATGCACAGAAGTTTGTGTACACTCATTGTGGCCATGACTGTCATGATGATTTGGGGGTTTTATTGATTTCTTTAACTGATTTTTTTCCCCCTGTGTTGAATGATTGTACAGCACAACTCTTTAATGGCTCCACATGCAGTCACTTAAATCTTTTTATAACTGGTGCTGAAGGTTCTGCAGTGTCTTTTGACTCAACAAGGAAAGGGCGTATTAATTTCCCATTGTCGATTATGATCGACTATAAGTAGTTCATCTCTCCCAGCATTAAATTGATTTATTTAACAGCACTCATTGGATTGACCAATACTCAGAACAATAGGAAAGTCCAAGGAACTCAGTGAAAATCCAAGAATGAGATTTGCAGATTTCCACAAGTTGTGAAGGCTTATTGGAGCCATTTCCAAACAACTGCAGATTCCAGGGTCATCAGTTCAAACTATTGTAAATAAGTATGTGTTATTCAGATGTGTCAGTTCACCAAGGTCTAGAAGAAAACCCTTAATTGTCACCCCCAGATTACAGGAAATTGGTTAAGATTTTCAGGAACAACCCAGAAACCACTAAACGTCAAGCCTGCCAGCATTACTGCCCACAGTGAAGAGATTTTTACATCAGCATCAGAGACAATGCTGACCAACAGAGAATCATTGATGGCTACCAAAAGCATCTGGGTGAGATGCAACTTGACATTTGACCAAATATTAGTAGGGCTGTATAGTATATCTGAGTCTGTATATATACATTGGACCCTGGAAAATGAACAACTCAGAAATCATTAAAAAACTCAAATTCACCATGACATCAATGCCCATGATGAGCATGTGCAAACTTCTGACCACAGTTGAGACTCGTGGATGTAGAGAAGGAGGAAATGCAGAGGTTCGGCGTGACAGAGGAAGATGCTAGGGACAGGGGGAGATGGAGGCTGATGATTCACCGTGGTGACCCCTAAAGGGAGCAGCAAAAAAAAGAGAAGCCTAAAAATAATTTGAATAATTTTACATGAGTTTAATACATTAAGTCATGTCATATAAAACCAATGACTACAAAGCATCTGCACTTTTTGAGCTGGTTAAGCAAGTTTATGGCTTTGATCATATTAGCACTCTCACCTGTATCCTCTCCATGAAGCACAGATTCAGATGCATTCACGTAGCTTTGATCTGCTTCACCCACAGTGAAACAGGTGGTGTACTCTGCACTGAATCAGCTCCACCCTGACCAAGGAGAGGCAGAACTCCATTCTTCAGAGACATGCCCCACCCTCTGGTTTGCACAACATGCAGCAAAATAACGACCCCAGAAACACCTCAAACTCTACGAGAAGTACTTGCACACTAAAGTGTAAAGTTGAGGATTTTGCTCCACAATCACCTGAACAAAACAAAGTTTCACTCACAATTTCAGAGCTTTGAACCCCACTCTTCCCCCTTTCAAAAGAATCCTGAACAGAGATATTTGAAAAGTAAGAGGACCAAATGTTTGTCCAACTTCAAGAATGACTTTGCCACCTACAATACTATGTAAACCTCTCAAGTCATCTCTTTTTTTCCCCTCCAAGGATCCAAACATGTGGTCTGGAGCAGCATTTCTCCAGGCTTTCTGGAAGTCAGCGAAGGTTTTTCTTTGTATTTGGGCTACTTTTTCACTTATTCTCAGTAATCCCGGGTTTGAGGTTCACCTCATTTTGAGTCAAGTTATCGTACATCATGACCACAGTTTGCTCATTGGAGATGCCATTCCTGTGGACAGTCTGGTAGGGATGGTAAGCACTGGTCGGCGCCTGTAGTTGTACCAGCTGTTTGAGTTGGCCACTGCTTTGCGGTGCCTTCCTCCTGGGTGGGAAACCCATTAACAAGCCCAAAAGTAAGACAGAGCAGAATAGGACAGACCAACACATCTCCTTGCCTTCTGTGGTATTCTTTTTCTAAAACAACACAGGTGGCTCTGGCTCAGGTGGTAGAATGGGTCATTTCCCTCTCGGAAGGCTGGTAAATCAATCCCTGCCTTCTCCATCCTGCAGATACTGAACCTCAAGCTGCCCCCAACAACATTCACATTTTCCAACATTCACAAACACACTCACACTGGGTGTGTTTGTGAATGTTGGAAAGTGCTCATGTATAGATAAAAGGGCTGTATGAATGTGGGTGTGGTTGGGTGAATGCGAGTTGCAATTGAAAATGTTTTGATCGCTCAACTGAGTAGGAAGGTGCTATAAAACTACCACCCCATTTATCATTTAAGTCCAGTCTTTGTACCTGAACATTTTCAGAGGAATGCTTTTTGTTTGTTTGTCTGTTAAGCGTCTTCACACTGATCTATGAATCATTCATGCGTGGAAAAAAAACCCTAATTCAAGAGATGAATGAGTGTCGTGCCTACATATAACAGACAACTTAGTAAAGATTAAATTTTCATTTGTATCTTTAAGCACTTTGTTAAAAGTAGCTTGTCTAATTTCTTCCCATTTGTTTGAATTAATCTATGAAAAATAACATAGCTTGACAATGTGATTCATAAAGAACTATAAGCTGAAAGCCCTGCGGTGTGCAATGCGTCCTTCAAAAAATCTGAGGAAACTGGATGAGTGGAGGACAAAAGAAGAAATGGAAGGCCTAAGGAATATCTATATCAGGTGAAGAGTTTCTCAAAGTTAAGTCCTGAAATAGAGAAAAAGACCTAACACAGGACCTGAGAGATCCAGCTCTTCAGTTGATCCATCTACTGTTCACTGATGGCTCGTCAGAAGCTTTCTCAGAAGCTATTCTTGAGGAAGGGAAACGGGGAGAAAAGGCTGAGGTATGCCAAAATACACAAGAACTGGACTGAAAATCAGAGGCGACGGGTTGTTCAAGTAGATGCAGCAAATATTAGCAAATATTAAAGATTTGTTTCAAATCATCAGTAGAGGTCAGCAGAGAGCTACAAGACTGAGTCTCTGCAGTTATCTGTAAAACACAGTGGAGGCTCTTTCAGTCAGTGGTGTTGGAAATCTTGTGAAAAGTGACAGAATTATCAACGTAGAAAATTTCTGTCAGATTTTGATCCACCATACAACAACATCTGGCAAGCACCTGATTAGCAACGGCTTGATTTTCATCATTACTCTAATGATCCCAAACACACTCCCAATGCAGTAAAAACATAGCTCACAGACAAACACACAAGGAAACACTATCAGTCATGGACTGGCCTTCCCAGAACCTGGACCTCAACATCATTGAAGCAGTGTGGGATCATCTCAACAGAGGACAGAACAGAAGTCAGCCAACATCCAAAGAAGAGCTTTGAATGTCCTCCAGGAAGCCTGGAGAACTATACCCGAAAGCCAACCAAGAGAGTTCAGCTGTGTTGAGGAATAAAGGTGGTGATACTAAATGTCGACTTTCAAGCCTGTTAGAATTGTACAAACTTTGTTTTTTCTTATATGCTGTATTCCATTTATGCTTGCACGTTTCTGTAAAGTACCACAAGTGTGATTTCCCATTTTCCTAGCAAACTATGAAGAAGTGAGGAGAGACTCAATACTTTTTCACAATTCCTGTTAAATCCAGAATCTAATTTAAAATCCCTCTCCTCACATACATCCTCTTTAAGAATCAGAGCCCATCTTATCTTAGAGATCTCATGGTACTGAATCACCAATAGAGCTCTTTGTTCTCACGCTGCTGGCTCACTTGTTCCTAGGATATTCAAAAGTAGAATGGGAGGCAGAGCCTTCCGGTTTCAGGCCCCTCTTCTATGGAAGAGGGGCCAAAATCCCAGTTTGGATTTGGCCTCTCTGCTTTTAAGATTAGGCTTACAAATTTTCTTTGATAAAGCATATAGTTAGGGCTGGATCAAGTGATCCCGAATCCTCCCTTAGTTATGTTGTAATGGGTTTAGACCACTGGGAGCTTCCCATAATGCACTGAATATTCCTTCGTCACTCACCTTTTTCACTCACTGTGTGTTTACACACTACTCTGCATTTACTCATTAGTTATTATCAATCTCTGTCACTCTTCTACAGCATATCTTTTATCCTGTCTCCCTGCCGTTAAAAGGGAGTTTTTCCTTCCCACTGTTGCCAAGTGCTTGCTCATCAGATTACTTGTGTATTATTATGGGTTCTTTATCTTACAATATAAAGCACCATGAAAGCACTGTTTCTGGGACTAATAAGAGTGTGTGAGGGTGACAATAAGTGTTACTTAAAATATCTGCAGGTGCAAACGGTGACCAGCGTGTGGCACTGTTTCCATTTCAGAAAGGCCAATGAAAGAGGACAAATACTGCAAACTTCCGAAGCGAAAAACATTGGAACAATTCCCAGAAGTATCGCAGTAGATATTTGATTTATGGATAATATTCAAAATATATCTATATATGTAGAGACAGTTGAAAAAAAAAAGCTTTAAAAGTTTCGGCACATCTAATTCGAGGCTTTCTCGTTCACTATAAGAGCTGAATGAGTGCTTTACAATGTAAAACTATTTGAAGCATGTTTAGCTCCAAACCAGCGCTGACTCTGAGAGCTGCTGGGAACTGGTTTGTGTCAGAAAGTTGACTCAACTTTTGAAAAGTGATTAGAGACGTGTGCTCCCCCTTGTAGTTTCAAATAATTGTTACATGAGTTGCCACACATCTTTATGATGTAACAGCATATAACTACTGCCACTGCAGATTGTGAATGAATGTCTGTAGGATAAATGGGTGTAAGGAAGGCAGCCCGTGGCCTTCGGTTTCTGCTGGTTTCCCCTCCTCTATAACACATTTTGTTAACTTGATCCCAGAATCGAAACTTAATCGCAAATTAGAAATGACGTGATATAAAAACTGAACTATGAATCTGAACTATTATGAAAGTCTATTTAAAGCTAACTAGAGAAAAATAGGACTGTAAGATTGTTTGTTTCAGTGAAATTTCTCCCACTTTTACACTGTTATTACCTATTATTAAACTACCCAACATTATAAATAGTAGCTAAACTGAGCTTTACTATAAAAATAAAGCATCGATTAAGAATCCAATCATACATGATATTAATATTGATATTATGTATTGTTACTTTCATTAAATACTTTAATTACAGTGTCCGGGTACTTGCAGTATGTTTTAACATGCTATGGAGTATTTTTCTTGCTTCTTATACTTCAGTAATATTCTGAGCACTTCCTGCGCCACTTTTTATCTCTGCTGTGAAATGAGTGCTGGTCCCAAACAGCCAGAGCCGAGCCTTCACTATGTAAACAACTCTGCACCATTCATACATCATAGTAAGAAGTGGGTGGCACGAGCAGCACGCCCCTCGCTCCTCAAATGGGAAGTTACGGTGCACCACGTGACAGCCTTCTGGACTTGACTGGCTCGTGAAAGGGCGGCGTGTGTGACGTCAACTGGTGCAGACGATACAAAACACTGCGCGAAAGTAGAGCCGCTTCAGAGAAGTGACAAGAGGTGTGTTAGGGTTGAAAGGGACGGGAGCCTGACAGTCAGCACCCAGGGATAAAAAGCCAAAAAGTTTTTTAATATCGCAAAAAGGGAGAAAAGCGCCTGCGCAGAAAGAGAAGCCGCAGCAGGATTATCGCGCTGCCGAGCTGTCACACCTGAGGGGTATCTCTATAAGAAAAAAGTTTATTTTCTCTCTAAAACCCACGTGGGACAAGTCAGCAGGGTTCATGTGTGACATATACAGCCTGGACTCGCACTGCGTGTCTCCACAATGCAACATGAGCTGGTCCATGGAGCCTGCTAACTTCTACGACAGCACCAAGCTGGGGGGTCCGCAGCAGGGGGTCTGCAAGCCGGGCAACAGGAGTGACGGCCCGGCGGAGGACGGCACCATGGTGGAGCTGAGCACCACCCCCGCCATGTACGACGACGAAAGCGCCATCGACTTCAGCCAGTACATCGAGTCCATGACAACCGTGCCAAACTTGGAGCTGTGCAACGATGAGCTCTTCCTCGACCTGTTCAACACCGTCAAGCAGGAGAAGGCGGATTTCCACAACATGCAAAGCTCCGGTCTGCCCGGTGGCATGCAGCAGCTGTCAAACGCCTACACAGCAGAGAGGAAGACGGACGGCGCGCTGGGGAAGAGCGCCTTCAGCGCACCCATCAAGCAAGAGTCCGATTGGAGTGACAGCGACATGTCTTCATCCCTGCCTTCCCAGATCGAGACCTGCGCGCAGACCTCCGTCAGCCTCCCCACGGGGCAACCGACCCCGCCGACCACCCCGGAGCCAGTCTCCGCCGTCAGCTCGGCCAAATCCTCGCCGCGTAAGCTGGGCAGGGAAAGGGGGAAGAAGGCGGTGGACAGGTTCAGCTTGGAGTACCGACAGAGGCGAGAGAGGAATAACATTGCAGTGAGGAAAAGCAGGGACAAAGCCAAAAGGCGCAACATGGAGATGCAGCAGAAGCTGATTGAACTGAGCGCCGAGAACGACAGGCTTCACAAAACCATCGAGCAGCTAACTAGAGAACTCACCGGCCTCAGAGAGTTCTTCAAGCAGATGCCCAGCTCCAGCTTTGCGGGCTCCACGAGTGCAGAGAGCCGGTGACAAATTCTCGAACTGCTTTGAACTGAACTTTCAAGAGACATACCTCAACAGACACTTGTTTTTTGTTTTTCTTACCATCTGTACCAGATGTATTAAGCTTACCATAATGGCACTGGAAAATATGATGCTGCCATATTTTTGTGGGATTTTTCCCCTGTATTAAATTATTTTACCACTGCATTTATGTGTTGTTATACCTGATATGGTACCTTTTTTTTTATAATTCCAAACTTTCTATAAGAGCCAGAGCATGATCTTTTATATAGTTTGTATGAAACCTTGAAAAGTTTGTTTTTGTTATCTGTAATAAAAACATTGCTGGAAAAATTGCAGAACTGCCTGGTCTGTGGGTAATCTTTGTGTGTCATGATTTATGCTTGAGGAAACTGACACAAGAAGTGCAACAGGAAACAGAAAGTAAGGTCAGCAAAAATGAGCCTTTTATTGACACAAAGCGAGTTAATCTTAAACACAGAAAGGATGAAAAAGTTTTAAAAAAGACAACATTTAAACCCAGAAATCTGAAGTTAATGAACCCACGTGGGCTCCTTTTGACAGCCTGCATGCCACTGCTCTACCCTTGGGCTGTCAACCCCTGGCTGGTTAGATCACATATCATTAACACAAACAGGACCTTGTCTCTTCACAGCCTGTTCCCTTCAGCAGAGCCTCAAGCTGTCAGGGGGAGGCCTTCAGAGGGAGGGAGGAGGATAAACTGGCTCGGACCGAGGCCCAGCGTGCAGATCCTTGGAGCCAGCTGAAGCCTGAGGATTGATCTCATTAGTTCCTTGCCCTGACAGCCTCAGAGGCAGATTTCTTCCAGGCCCATCCACAGGGCAGGCTTCCTAGTGATGACTCGGACATAAACGGGGATGGGGCCCACCTCTTTTCCCAACACGGCCTCCACATCGTATCCTGGGAACTGAAACAGCGAGGTTAAATCACTTGGCAGTGTTAGAGCGTTCAGAAAGCAATCAACACTTAAAATAGTTCCCTCCTATATCTCCCATACATAAAAAAAAAAAAAGTTTGACAGTAATATGCAAGCATCCTTAAGCCCCCTGACCTCTGCACTCTGGCTCAGCAGTAATTCTAGTGATCTAAGTCTGAAAGCGCACATTGCATTTGTATGTTAAAAATAGCTCCAACAGCACCAGTGGGTTCTTGAGGTTAGTAAAAGCCAAAAAATGATAATCAGGCCGGGAAAAAGAGTGTGTCAATATTTTGGAAACCAATTCCTTCAAACATATCAATGAACAGCACGTTTTTTGTTTTGTTTTTTTCACCTCAGCAGAGAAAACTTAATGCCGACTCATGACATATTGACAAAAGATCAATGCGCTCTTCAGATGAGCTCAGAGTTATGTAACAGCTTGATAAGCACACCTACCTCACCCCCTTCCACCTCTGCGGCATTCAGGATGGTCATGATCGTCCTCTGCTGCAGCTGATTTTTAAAAAAAAAAAAGAAGACGTGGACACAGTAATGACTTTTTAATCATCACCTCAGTGCAGTAAATCCAAAACCAATGCTGCACCAGGGAACTGTGCCCTCCGCTTAGTGACAGCTCTCAAGGGTTAATGTATCAGCCGTTCGATAAGAACAACTCTGATAACTTTATCAGTTTGGCTTGCTTAGCTTTCTGATTGCAAAGTCACACACCAGCCTTTCCACAATAAAATATCTTTATGCAGATGTGCTCAGCCTTTAACTGTGCAGAATGTGGTTTTTATCTTTATGAGTCTTGCTGTAAAAGAAGACCAAGGCAGCGCGGGATGATCCACTGTCCTCAAGGATGGACACCTGATCTATTTTAAATTCTGTTATTTAATTTTTTTTTTTTTAAAGTGTTGCTTAAATCAACAGCTCAGCACCTAAAACATCCATTCATTTATCTTCTTATCGCTGTCACACCTGTGTAGTCAATATGAGGCTAGGCTAGATTAACTTTTCACTTGTTTGTGCAGTGCAAATAGCTACCTGTCTCTGTCCAAAGGACCTTTCTGATTATATTTTGTGCACGTGTAGCTTAGTTTTTCTGTACTTTGAAGGTCCAGCTAAGGTTGGGCATTGCAAAGTAGCTTGGGCTACAAATGCTGCGGTTTGTGGCATGGTTCAGGAGACTAATTAAGACTTTATATCTGATGATCTGCTGTTCAGAGAATAAGAGAAGTCACTACGTGTGTCATTACGCAGACTTGGACAAAAAGTGACACCAATTTTCACATTAAAAAAAGTGTTTCTGCGATAAGTGGTCATAAATGTTTCTAATTTCTAATCTGGCAATCGGATGAGGAAGTGCTTTCAGTATCAGATTTAATATGACTGCTGTTGTAGCTCTGTTGCTTTCATAGCATTAAAGAACATAACAGACAAAAAGTTGAGGAAGTGGCCGTCTTATGGTGGGCAACAACAACTGCTGACTGCTACAGAGGGACTTTTCTGTTGGGGGACTGAATTTCTCCTTTTTGAAAGACCTCATATTACAGATATTGACCAGAAAGTTACTGTCCCAACCCAGAAGAACCGTAGCACATCATTCCCTGTAAAATACTGAACTGTCTTTTCAAATCTCAGGTTTGTGTGGACTGAACAGACCAGATAATCTGTCTAAATCAGTGGCCTGGTAGGTGGATTCACTTACGACTCAACCTCCTTGCAACTAGTTAAAACTCATAGTTGCCTGGCGACTGCATTACATTTTTTTTCCTGTTGGAGACCGATTTCAAGTGGTGCAGCCAACTACTCCTTGGCCATTGCATGCAATTCATTTGTGGTAATACGATCATTAACTGTGATAAACAACTGAAAGATGCAAATCCGTTGATGTCTACGTACACAGAAATTCACATAACTACTTAAAACTAATACAAAATATTTACAAATAACTGACTGTAAAATGACATGAGTGCTTGTTAACCTGCTATAAAATAAGACAACCAGAGTACAACCAGTTGGCAGCCAGCTGAGTCAAGTCCCCAACTGCAAAGAAGATGAGTTGCAGACAAACTGTGTTCATTGATGTGCACCAACTCAAATTTATTGCAACATGCTGGCAGTCAGTGTTTATAAATTAGCAATTATTAGCAAACCTTCGCCAATCTGTGTAGGAGTGACTGCAGTCAGTGCGAGTCAAAATTGTGATTGTTTTGAGACAGGTTGCCTCCCACCAGGCGATCTGTGCAATCGCCTTGCAGTCGAAAGGTTGCTGGTATTGCAATATGCATTGGTGAGCTTAACTGGTTGTATTCTCGTTATATCTTTTTATGGCAGGGTTACCACGCACCTTTATTATTTTGCAGTTGGTTATGAGCTTCTGGCTGAAATCTGAATCGAAGCATTTGAGGTTAATCACCATATTACCACAAAGAAAGTGCATGCAGTGGCCAACTTGATCATATTCAGTTGCAAACTCACATCAGACTGAATTGGTCTTATTGTTGCTTTATCACCATCTTGAAGAACAAAAGCTGCTTTGAAGAAGAAGGCAACTGACTGTGAGTGCTTGCACACCTATCACTCTTTTCCCTTGTGTGACTGTAGCATTAGTTCAGAGCCAGGCTGATGCTAAGCTAACTGTCTTCAGGTTGTTCTGTCATGCACGAGTGGTAGTGATCTTCTTATCGAACGGGGCAAAGAAGTACAGTGCTTAACAAATTCATTAGACCACCTGTCACAAAAACAAGAAAACGCCAATGTTTTTAGAAATGTTACGGCCCTAGCAGGGCCTCTCTCTCTCCTGAGGGTGCCTGTGTGGGCGTGTCCCACTACCTCCTGCCTGAGGTGCCACCTTTCCCTCCTGTACAGCTGACTCCCATCAGCAATTAAGGGTATTTAAGCCCAGAGCAGGGTGAGCTCTGGGCCAGAGTGCCATTTTGTGTGGGTACAGCTAGTGAGCTGAGTGTTTGCGGTAGTTTCCAGCTAGTGAGCTGTGTAGTGTGGTTTCCAGCTAGTGAGCTGTGTAGTGTGGTTGTCCAGCTAGTGAGCTGCGCTTTCCTTTTGACTTTTTGCTTTATTTGACCAACGCCTGTGTTTTGTTGGTGTTTTATGGTGATAACGGCTTGTCCGTCTCTTTTAGTTGACTTACTTCAATAAAACTGTTTTATTTAAACTGTTTCGCCTCCTTGACTCCTTTTTCTGACCCGGTCACTTTTGTTACTTCCCCCTCACCGCCTAGACCCCCCCCAGGGGAACGTAACAAGAAATCTGTCAGAAACTCTGAGCCGGCACAGTGGACTTCTCTGAGAAGTCGAAAAATTCATCAGGGTGTGTTGATTAACCATCACAGAAACATAAAATGTGAAGAAGTAATAAACAATATATTTTTTAAATATTACACTATTCTTTTAAGTACAGCCCTGAAACACTTGGATTTCTTAAAGCCTGCGATGCTGTTCTCACCTTCACCTTCATGGTGCAGTTACTTAATAAAGAAGAAGTCAGGAAGACTTCCAGCTGAGTCTTTGTGTGCGGCTTATCCACGGCAGACTTACAAGAAACACAGTGGAACTTCTGACTGCAGAAGAACACAAATATGATGTGATACATCTGCCAGGATGACAAACATGAAGCTAGTTTGCTTAATTGTGAGGACCTACGGCCTTTCAGCTGAAAGCTCTAAGTTGTCACTTCCACAAAGATTACAGGCAGGCCACGAGTACGCCGTGCTCTCATCCACACCGACAACCACGCCTGCAGACAGAAACAAAACCATTAGAAATGACAGGGGGGGACATTCATGCATGCTGCACAGCTCTGCAAGACTTTAGTTTCTGTTTTTAACCGGTTCTTTTTCATTTCTTGATATTTTTAGCCAAAGGAACAGTGATAAATGTTCGACGCACAAGTTTGAAAATGTGTGCATGCTGGTGACAGGGTGTAAGCGATAAACACATCCCTTTCAATTTTTATCTGAGATTGTCATGATAAATGCAGCAAAGACGCACTCCCTGCCTAAACATCATCACACTTGACAACCACAGTTGCAGCCCCACGACTTTGTATCCTTACACAGGATACTAAATTCAAACCTGATAATAACTTCTTGTACTTTCCATTTTGGGCCTTTTTTTTCCACTGGTGATTTCCAGAAGGTGTGAGTGCAAGACACAAGCTTGTTTTATTTTCATTCAGCCATCTGACCAAACATGTAGAGCAACAGAGGCCAGAACACAGTGTGATTTTCGCCCTCCATGCTGACATGAAATCAGCAGATGTAGATTATTATCTGCTTGAAGCAGCTCTATAATACACCACATTTACATAATTGGAGAAAAACAAACCAAGAAAGCTTCAAAGCAAGGATGTTTAACCAAAGTAAGTGACGTTGGTGGCAATAAATTTAATTAGTTGATATATACTTTAATTAGAACTCATACGAGTAGTTTATCATTTATGTTTCAGATGTGGCAGCTGGTGGCGATCATAACTGGTGTTAGCAAACATTATAAATCCCTAAAAGCAGCAAGACTGCTTGTGTGCACAAAAAACAATTGAGGGAAAATACAACGTTCCCTCAAACTGTAACTCATTGTCACCAGAAGTTTAAAGCTTCGGGGGAGGCAGGCGGTTTAGTGAAAAAATGTAACAGGAATGGACAAGAATCCAGTCATTTTTCATGTTTTTGTTTGCAAAAAAATCCTTTACAATTCAACCTGAGGACAGTGACTAACAAACAGAGTGCAAACTCCTGCATCCACACCAAAGCCTCTTCTTGCGCTGTAAGCACACACTTGCCATGTTCTCCAGGAATTGAGCTAAATGGAAAAGCACGGGATCGAGTGAAAGGCAGAAGCAGACCTGTGAGAGTGCAGAGGGAGTTGGGTGTGGTCTCCAGACTCAGTGGATCCAGTCTCGCAGGCTGGGGCAGGGTCTTCGCCTGGGGCTCAGGCAGCGACTGCAAAAGTAATTCTGGCCTGTTTGTGGACTCGAGGCAACCGTCGGAGCATACCTGAATAACTGACTGCTCTGCACAGAGAAGGACACCTGGAGGTGCAAATGCCAAAAATGAAATATCACATTGAAAGAACAAGTTCTAGTCTTAAAACTGCTACTGTGGTAAAGATGTAGAAACTACCAAGTAGAAACTGCCAAGGGAAAACAGGAAGCACCGCATGCTTCTGATGGCTGATTTTACAGGTGGGCTTCAGCTGGCCATGCAGAAGTACAAAAAACAAAATATAATGTAGTGCAAGTACGGTTAGGTTCATAAGTTTCTGGGCAATGACGCGTTTTAAACTTTTCCCCTGTTCACCACCACAAAGGCTTTTAAATAAAATGCAATGTGATGTAAATAAAGCGCAGCTTTTCAGTTTTAATATGAGCGGTTAACCAAATGTATTGGAATAACTGGTCAGGAATTGCAGCCAATTTTATACTTTGTCCCCCTTAAAGGCTCAAAATTAATTCGACTCTTGGTTGACAAGCAGTTTTGTGACATTTTCGACATTAGGCGAGTCCCATTTTCTAATTTTTCCACAACAAATACAAGCAGATAAAAAAGTTTTGATGATGTGACTGATAATAGAAGTAACAGGATGAACTCTGATGTTTACATATCTATACTCTCTGCTCAGATTCACAGAAAGATAATGACCCAGAGCAAACTGTAAAAGCAACCCTAAGCGTTTCTCAAGCCATCACCTGATCTCAACCCAATGAAATATGCTGTTCAGTTATAAAACTGAACGCAGAGAGACCCACAAACGAGCAGCAACTGAAGGCGGCTGCATTAAACCCCTAATAGAGCAAATGAGGAAACACAAAACTCAAAGGTCTATGGATCCATGGTTTCTATACTTCAGGAAGACACTACAAAGGATTCTCAACAAAGTATTAAAACAACCCTGATATTTAAAATTATGCTAGTTTGTA
The DNA here is from genome assembly GCF_041146795.1 of Maylandia zebra. Taxonomy (NCBI): domain Eukaryota; kingdom Metazoa; phylum Chordata; class Actinopteri; order Cichliformes; family Cichlidae; genus Maylandia; species Maylandia zebra. Next base: position 16,457,268 of record NC_135184.1, read on the forward strand.
ACAATTGACTTTGAGGCTATGAACATGGGTTACTATGAATAAAAAAATGACTGCAATTTTGAAACAGTAATGGAAATCCCCTCAAATTAAAGCTGAATGTTTGCACTTTGATCACATCTTGATTAGGTGAAATAAAAAAAATAAAATAAAAAAATGTGTCACAGTCTGAAACTTATGGACATAACTGTATAAATACTGAAAACTAGTGACTAACTTCTGTAAAAAAAAACCACTTTTTTTTAGTATAATTCTTGCAGCTCAAACCCTGGCAGCCTCATCTCGTCACATTTCCCATACCAGCTGTGAATCATGCTGACTTTGGCTAAATTTCTGGAAACGAGGACTCCTTCTGGGAGCAACTGCACTGAGCTCTCCGGAGCTTTCCAACAAATGTGACTTTTACAATAATAAAATGTATTTTTTAATGTCTGATTGAACATAAACACAGAGTATCTGTTTGTTCCAGAGTGACCACTACATTCAGATGCTTTCAGAAAGGTGAGCTTGTGCACATCCGCTGTTGAGAGATCAACAATATGTGAAATTCACCTGTATTTTGATCCTACGAATCTGCCACTAGGATAAATAGTATGTAAGGAATCATTTCCATATTTTTAATTCTTGGGCTCTACTCGAGTATCTCTGCAGTTAAAAGAGGCGTGTGCTTGTGTGACTGTTACTTTAAGCTGTTTCCAACAACACTGCCTCACACATGAAAACAAACCAGTGTGTGCAGATGAACTGATAGACATTAAGTCAGCCAACAAGTTGTCCAATAAAAAAATAGAAAAATAACAAAAAAATCATAAAAACATCTGGAAAGATTCAGGAAGTTCACACTTTTTGTAACGGCATACAACTGTTTGTGCAACTTTTCCCACACAAGAGAAGGAGAGTGCAAAAATAAGTACAGAGCTACAACAACCACAGTGATGGGAACTGTGCCTGATTGAAATTTAAAACAAAATCCTTAAACTACAATTTTGAGGTACTTACACTTTCCTAGTTAAAGCTTCAAATGTCTGTGTCCTGTTATCAGTTTCACCAGAAACATTTCACCTCTAAACTTCTCACCTGCTTTAACCTTTCTACCACTGCTTTATTCACAGCGCTCAGGTCCTCAGACCAAACTCATGTTTGCAGTCGTTAGGCCTGATGGCTGTGCCCTGCAGTAGGCACCTACTGCCTTCCTGGCACCTCCATCCTCAACATCCTTTATCCAATATATCCATCTGTACAAAGCTGTCCAAACCATCTCAGCCCTGCTTCTCTAACTCTTCTCCAACAAACTTTTTTCTCAAGCTGAGTTGTCATTTTTATTCCCATGCATCCTGGTCACTCCAAATCAAAATCTTAGTATATTAAGCCCCGCCTCCTGCCATTTTTCTCAGACCTCAGGGATTAATAACTATGAACATACTTCTTCCTCTTCTATTTCAAACTTGATGATTGGTTATTTAGATTTTGTTTGAGCACATATGTGTAAACATCCGTATGCGTACTTGTATAAACAGGCATCTGTCTAGATGTGTATATGTATAAATTGTTGTTTTATGTCTGAAATGAAAGGTTATCAACATCATCTGCCCTAAAAAAGGTATTTGTATAGCAGCTGCTTTGATGTATGACCTTTGTTGGGGTCCATCCATGTGGTTGGGAACTACTGAATACCACCTCAAACAGTCATACAGCAGTTTAACAGTGTAACAAATCATAAAATTTGTAACCATAGATGCTTTATTTTATACCTACCAGTGCTACAACACTCTAAGTTTATGAAGCTGATGATCCCAGTTTTGATTTCGTCATGAACACAATTTTAAATGCAGCTCTTTTGCTTTCCCTCCCTGAGAGTGACTTTTGCACACATGAGGCCACTGTTAATGCTCGAATGGTTTACATAAAGCTCTACCGTGTTCTTTGATGGCATCGCTGAACGACAGGCGACAGACAGCGGGAGAGTTTAGTGTTTTGAGGACGGAGGAAGTGAGCACACAGGAAGTGTTCACACACAGAGGCACAGTGCGCCTGCACGGCCTCTCTGACTGCTCCTCCTGTAGACTCGGGTCGGTGAGCACCAACCAAACCTCACCCTGGCCTACATCAGTGTTCTGCAGAAGAAACAGAGACAAAGACAATAAAGAACACAGGCAGGGAATTACGTGGAAACCCAAATGACCTAGAAAGAGGCCAATTAAAGGAAACATGACACAACATAGCTTACAAAGCAGAAATCAGATGGTATTTATCACTTCTGTAGAAGAATTGCTTGAAAAGAGCTACGAAAAGAGGAATCAATCAACAAACAATGCTGCTGAAGGAGTGCAAGAACACTAAAAAGTTAAATAACTGTGTTTCAGTGCGGTGAGTGCATGGCAAAGTCCACCACTTTGATCTGAGCTGTTATCTCATCTTGGTCAAAGTTTAAAGGTTTCACCAATCAATGGTGAAGAACAGCGAGGCCTCGCACAGGCTGTCATAGACCGGGCGATATGAACTCTGCAGTCTACGTCAGAGCTTATCAGCACGTTAGTTCAAATGATCTCAACAGGAAGACTGCGGCGCTCCAGAGGGCAGAGTGTTTGCTCTGTTCTTTAACAGAGGTTCAATTAAATTGCTCTTTTTGTGGCGTGACAATAAAGATACAATACCTGCATTCTCTTGTATAAAACAGTGGCAATAAAAGTGCAGCGGCAGGTTTTCGTCTCGCTCTGAAAAAGAAAAGGTTTGAATCAATCTGCTGAAGATAACTTATCTCAATCTGCTGAAGATTTCTGTGTGCGTGCTCTGAGAAACTGTTCACCTGCAGTATGTCTCGTAAGGTACGTTGTGCAGGGTGAAGGTAAAGCAGGGAAGCAGTCTGATCCTCGGTGGGCTCCACTGAGCTCTCCTGGCCTGACAGCAGGTAGCAGAAACTCGGAGATGGAGCCAAAGATCGGCTTTCCTGTGGACACAGGACACGGCTAAGTCACAGAGCGTTCTCAGCAGTCTACTGCCTTCACACGGCCCTGAGAGCTCTACACACTGAGACCAAAGGAGATGAATGAAAACACATTTTGGAAATTGGCAGTGTGGATTTCTCTTTTTGACGTTTTCATGGTTTCATCTAATTTAATTAAGCTGCTCTATGCTGACTTCCCCTTTGTTAAAATGATCCATTTGACTCTTCAGCAATGCTACATTCCTGTTTTATTGCAAGAAAAAGCTGGAAATAAGAGACAACTACAAACTCAAAGTGGTTCCAGAGCTCTGTGAACCACCGCCCACATCTCAAATTTGATATGCGATTCAGGCAGGTTGGGTGGTGTGTTCAATAATGACCAAGCAGAGTTTAGTCAGTGGGTGGGGTTAAGAAGGGTGATTTTATCTGTGCTAAAAGTGCTGTGAGCAAGGATGAAACAAATGCAGTTAAACAAAAACTGTGACTCTGAAATGTCTTTCTCCTATTTTCTTTTGTTTTGTTGGGACAGACTTTTCACCGAAATCTCTACTGCAGGTTTCACGTATGCTGGAAGAAAACATCAGCTGGTTGCTGCCAACTTATAGATCGCATCTCTGAATGAGCGAGCATGAGGAGGAAAGAAGTTCAAAGTTCAATTTGGTTATCAGGATGTCAACTAAATTCACAGTTTATATAAAAGCAGTTTCATTCCTGTTGCGTTTCAGTTGTCACAGTTTTCGGGGATTTCTTTCTGTGTTGTATAACAATGCAAACTGAACATATGTGTAATTAATTAGGGCTGCAACAGTAGCTGAATTCATTCATTATTAGTTTGTGGTTTTACTTGACTCGCAACGTAAGCATGGTCAGTCCACGTCCTCTTGTTCCTGCATTATTGGAGGGAAATATTTAATCTAATTTCTGATCACCGAATTTTAAAAAAAAAGGATTGTACTTGGAAATAAAGCATTGCAAAATAAACAAAAATTGGTTTAGAAATTATTTTACTACAGTGCTAATGATTTTGTTTGGGATCTGAATTAAAAAAAAAAAATAGACATTTCAATCACAAGTTTTAAATGCTACCTTGGGCCATTTTAAAGGCTTAACAACTGATCAGCTGAATACAAAACTATCAGCAGGTTAAATCTGGTTTCAGCTCCTGTTATAGGGCTCAGCTGAATTATCTCTACAGTGAGGACTTACACTTGGCATACTAAGTGAGTCTCCATGATCCTTGAGAGGCATCGCTGGGGGCCACAGGCTGTCTATCAAGCTGAAAAGCCTGGAGCTCCTGGGAGTGAGACAAAAGAGAGAGAGAGAGAGAGAAAATACCTTGATGTATGCTCAATCATTCAGGTAATCAACAAAAAGTTGCTTCTGTTATGTGGATGTTGTGTTTTCAGTGGGAGAAACGTTTTATCACTCATCCAAGTGACTTCTCTGGTCTCAGCTGAATGCAGGTTTCTTTAGGGTTTATAAGGTTGCTGAAAATACTAAGACCAGATGAACGGAATCAACTTTTTGGGAGAGAGAAAATGTGAAAAGAGGGGCACGGGGGTGGGGGGATGGGGAGGTGAAACTAGTGAATAAGTGAGATGGGGAGCTTTCACAGCCAGTTTCACTTCCACTGAAACAGTTTTCTGCTAAAACAAGAGCTTGTCCTAACAGCACCTAGAATTAACAGTGAGCATGCTCGGGCTGGCAGAGAGGAGAACCACGCTGAAACTGCTTCTTACCGGCAGGTTAAAGGCTGGGAAACATTCACACCCTGTGCAAATTATGATATTATTGTGGCACAAAAATAACAAGGTTTGGAAAACCAATTACAAGTGACATGAATTGTCCGTGACTTTAAGCCCTGATGACTGACATTTGCCATTTCTCACCGCAGTCTTAATCACCGGAATGACAGACTGGAGCAGGATCAAACTGGATGTGCTTTTATGATGTTTAAGTGACGTCAAACTCCAAGTAAGGACTCAATAATTACAAACGGGGGAATAACAGCAAGTCGCAACTCCAGCATATCACGTCAGTCTCCCGCTCTTTTGTCTATTTTCTAAGAAGCCCCTTCTGAGTTCTGCTTAGGTGAGAGCTGCCAACTTGTGCATGTGTGAGCTGTCATATCACCCAGTGGTTAACAACCTGTTAGTCAGCCTCTAATCACAGAGTTTCTTTGTGTGGAACTGGTTCTGCAGGCCAGTTGAGTCCAGTGAGGACTGCTCAAGGATGAGTAATGACAAGCTAACAGGTCTCATTCAGGACGCAGTGATTTTAATGCTGCCTTTGAATACTTAGTTTAACAAAAGTTAAGCACACGCATCTGAATGCAACAAGTGGTAATGGCCACCGCAGTCTGTTGTTAGTGATACTTAAATCTCTTTTGTTAGTGGGTGATGACTGATCATTACACATTTTCTATTTGATTTTATTGGCAAATCTCCAAAAAAACAAAAAAAACAAAACCCACGATCAATCAATCAATCGTTTCCTTAATGACAACCCATACAGCTCACATGCCAGGCTGATACAGTAACAGAATAGTTCAACCATTGTTCGGTGACAAGGGCTTATTGACACTCACATATCTGTCTCTAAAATAACATCAAGTTAGCTCGGGATACGATAAAGACCTGAGGAAATCTGATAGCCTAAAACAACTAAAAGATACCTAAAACAAGTGTCGTTATGTTGACATACAGCCCTGCTACATGTAGCCTGATATTTAATGTACAGACACGAGAGTTGTGTTAAACTTCTCATGTAACAACTGGCAAGACAGCAATATGTTTGCTAGCTGAAACGCGTGCAGCAGATTTAACTGATCTCCATCAATTTCAGATATTTCTGGTTTGGCCAAAAAAAGATCAAACCAAGATCTGCCATATAACTGGTGTATGACACTATGAAGTAACTATAACCAAGTGAGCATGAGTTGAGGTTCAAAAACAAATACAAAAAAATTGTTCTCTATTTATCAGCAGCAGTGACTTCTTGCAGTCTTGTTATCTCAGAGGTGTTAATTAGTTTGCTTTAATGTGGATTTATGGTTTGTCTGAATGTTAGGTTTTTGGTTCTGGGTGTACAAATCTATCCCACTTCAACGTTTCACATCTTTAAGACACACTATGAACAGACATGGGTGGAGAGCACGTCTTGTTGTGAGAGACTGTAAATTTCTTTTTAGGGAATATAAAGACTAAGAGTATCACTCCATGCAGTATCAAACATGCTGTTTTAGTTCCCTTCCCTCCGTTTTTAAGCTACCTGCTTAAGCCTGTTCCTCGCAAACAGAAGGTTTGAACAGCAGGTGGGTGGGGCTGCAGAGCTGTGTTCCTGAGAAGACCATATTAGGCATATCCACCCTTACTGACATCACACAGAGCAAAGAGTTAAACAAACTGTCTGAAGCTGAGTCTGATCCACCTCATTTACTCGTACATACTCTGACCACGATTAATATGAGCAGCCACCATTGCAACAAATGACAAAAATAATAAGGGAACACATAATAGGTCCACATTACGGTATGATTTCTAGGATATGCTTAGAAGTCCAGTAGTCACAATTTCTCAGAAACACATGCCTGATTTAACTCAATCTCACGTGTTTTGCCACTTGAGCTAATAAGATGGTCAATGTGCACCTCTGAAGATAGCCCATCCATCAGAGTCTCACCACAGACACCCTCTGGGGAAATTATAGGCTGCGATGGCACTGAAAATACCAAGGATGTAAACATACCTTCAGTCGGTGTCTAAATGTACCCATGTCAGTTCTTCTAACTGCTACTAATCTGGGATCTTGACTATGGAAACTCACGAGGAAAAGCGAGTATGCACCTCAGTATCATTTTACATGTAAACACAGTCACACTGCTGGCAGAACAAAATAATCTTGTTCAAAGCCACAGCACTGCCAGTTCTCACTGTATTGTAAATGTGGTTGTTAATGCTTTAAAAAAATCAGGACATCCAAAGATAAGCATACTGGAGAGTCACTGAGCACAGCGCATATGGTCCCCAGGCTACTTTACAAACACTTCTTAAAAGGACTTGTCTATGACAAGCATCCACCCAGGGCAGTTTGTCCCTGATGGCTAAAGACTGACAAGATAACCTGTGAAGCAAGATTGGTATCAGTCATAGCACGAACTTCCCCCAATTTCTGGGAACTGAAATGTAGATAAAAAGGCAAAGAGGACTTTGTGTGTGCGTGTGTTTGTGCTCTTTTTTAATGCGCTATTATTGTGTATCCTGTTAAAACCAAATGACAGCACAGGTGGTGAGGGCGAAGAAAGGGGAAGGGGGACTATGGGTTACATAGTTCTTAATGCAGGGTGATTATGCGATTAGAACTGTATAATATTACAATATTACAAAGAGAAGTGGAAGATATGGGTCTCACCTTTCTCGTGTGACCCGCTGTACCACTTTAATGCCTCTCAGCATGCAGGTCTTCCCCTGCCACATCTGGCAGTACCTGCTGAGGTCATCCTCACAAGGCAGGAGTTGCAGCTGGATCACACTGAACATCCCGTAGCTGTCCTGGACGAGCACACACAACCTGGGAAAAGTTAAGTGATTAACTATTAACATATTAAGTAAATCACTTTTTTTTTTTTTTTTTTTAGTTGTGAATCTCCTTCTATAACCTTGAAGATACGTATTTAATAGACATGCCTAATGCATTTCCTTCCTCGTAAGTGCTATGCTTATTTCAGACTCCTTCTTTGACTGAATAGAGTAAAAAGAAATCTAAGGTTCATTTTCTATCTTAAACAAGCCGTTCTTGCTTCTCTCCCCTTAAGCCTGCTTTCTTCTGATTGGTTGACCACCACAGACAGAAGGTTTGAACTGTAGGGGAGTGGTAACAGAGTTGTGTCCCTGAGGTGAACATTTAGGTGATGTCTGATCTAGGTGACTTGGCCAAGAGGAGAAAAAACAGAGCAGTCTGGAGCCTAAGCTTTAGGGCTTACAGGGCTTATTTCTTAAATGTTGACCTCACTTTTTCATTTGAAACTGGATACGTATTGTAATAGATACATAAACAATGTGGTATAAGGAGGATAAGTGCATTTGACTCTTGTCAGTGGTCAGAGATTTATAGAAAACTATAAATATTTGTCATAACACCCTCTGAGAGGATGAAGTGAAGTACACCTGACAGCTTGAATCAAATGACGGTATTTTTTCAGGACCTCCTAAGAAGTCACTTTTCTTTCAGGACTCTCTGCATTAACGTAAGGTTCAGTCGTTCACCTCTAGCTGGCCACAGATGCCTACATTAGGTTTGTCCTCCATTTCTAATTGTTGTTGATATCAAGAGAATCACTGACAGGCCTTCGGGACCAGCATGAAGCAAATTTTTCTGCCTAGTTGACAAATTTTATCACACATAACTGGCATGAATTTGCGTCTCTGCAGACTTTTAAATGTAACCATAGTTTAGTTCATTTGCATTTAGCGTGAACAGACCGAAATATTTATAGACAGACTATATGGCCATGATATATATGCTAGAAGCAGTTTATTTAAACTGCTTTCCACAGCATGTTGGTGTGTTTTTTTGGGACACCATTCACCACCTTCCAAACTCCAGATATATTTAAGATGTGTCTTTGAAAAGGTGAACAGTACACACAAAACCAGAACCCACTTAAACAGCGTTGCTATTTTGTACCTCAAAACTTCACGCAATATCCTTTGAATGTATGTTTACACGTTATATAGATGGATTTTTCAAAAGAAGCAGATAATTACAAGCATTTTCCACCAAATACTTGTCAGGGTTTGTTATTCTGTAACAACAGGATTACTTTAATCAAACTCAGCAGCAACTACTGGCTTGTTACATGGGTTGATTGTAAATGCAAATTAACTGATCAATAAATAATGTCGAAATAAATGGTTTAGCACAAATGTTTGTGTTGAAAATATTAGTGTAACATATTTTCTTATTCCCCTTTAAATGAAATAAAATTTTTATTTACACCCATGTAGTTCAGGATTAGTCCTGAGATTTATGACTGTTAATGCTGGTGGCTGGTTTGACAGGTTGCCGCTGACACAGAAGACCTTTGGCATACAAAGTTATGAGGCAGTGAACTGCTGTGTATGCCTGCACTCTGCTGCTCCCATTGAACGAAGAGCTTGAACTGCTACAGGCTCCACTATCTCTCCCAGTCAAGCCCAGACACAGCCCTGTACAAGCCCTGAGAGTAAACAGCAGAGTTTATATCCCCTGGTTAGACAAGCAACGGCCAGAGAAGTAGAAGAGGAGGAGGAGGAGGAGGAAGAAAAACAAGGGAAAAGGGAGGACTGTCCATAATGCATGTGGATGCATGTGCATACAACAGACAGAGGAAAGTTTTGAGACTGTTTTTAACCGACTGATTGGGCCTACGAATGTTTTCTGTTGCTATACTTGGGTTCTGTCTGTATTTGTTTTGAAGGACCTGGAAATAGATATCTAAATATCATTCCAGACATGACTCTCGGTGGTATAAGCCAAAGATTTAACCAAGATTATTTTCAGTTGTTTGCTTAATCTAAAATCCCAAATCAGACATATACAACACTTTGTTAAATTAACAAGTTATTTTTGACACACCAGACCGAGACAAATGCTGCCCTCTCTGGGGGTTTTTTTCCGCTTACAAAGCTGTAAACATGAGTGCAGAAGTTCAGCCTGTATAGCACAGTAAATGAACCCCTGCTCATTTTATACATGATGTTTATCAGAGAAAGGAACAGCCAGCAAGTCAAAGACAAAACTTTAAAATTCTTCCAAAACACAGTAATGTTTAAAAACACATTTATATCTATATCTATATTGACTACAGCTGGAGGAAGCATGGACTCCTACTAACACTATAACTTGATTAACCAGTTCTTTTGGAGGTTTTTAATATATAGCCACACCTCGTCTGAACCTTGTTTTCAGTCCTATTGCCACCGGTGTATCAAATCCAGCTCGTAGCCATGCAGTCTGCCTTTACAAACATTTGTAGAAAAATTGATAGTTTTAAAGAGCTCTCTAAATTTGAGTGTAGTTCTGCAATAGGATGCTGCCATTGCAGCAAGTCTGTTTGTGATATTTCTTCCCTCCAAGATACTCCACCCTCAGCTAGAACTGATATTACTGTAAAGTGCAACCATTTGCACCTTTTCAAATTCTGAAGTGGAAGCATTTAGGCAAGTCAGCCACAAAGTGTTACACCACAGAAAGTCACAGAGCAAAGTTACAAAGTGCATAAAATAGAACAGACTCCCACATGAATCCCCACTATAGCGAAGCATTTTATGTGCCCTAGTAATCCTATGAGGTATGTTGCTGGGGTCAACCTGGTAGGATCTCCAAATGCCTATTTGTTTTAAGTTAATAGGCGGGCAAGGTGATTTTTATGGAGTTAAAAGAAATAAAACAATGGATCGTGGTACCTTGCCCAATCCAGGAGCCAGGCCCAGGACAGAGGCGTGCACGAGAGTGTCTGGTGGTCGGGTCACAGGGGCCACCCGTTCTGTAGACCTATACCTTCCCAATCTCCGGTCACTCCATTGTCCTACTGAGCAACTTCACCTCTGACATGCGCAATGATACTATGACCCTTTGGGGTGTAGTTGGATGTGACACTGCAAGATCTGAGGGTAGCATGTTTAAAACTGAACGTCCAGATCTTACACCAGTCTTCGGGTGTTTTCACACCTCTGGTGTTCAGTCAGTTTAAATCATACCCTTGATGCACTTTGTTTGTGCAGATTGAACACAGTGCAGTAATTGTACTCTGGTACAGACCAAAACAACTGCACCGAAACAACTTTGGAGGAAGTGGTCTTGATGTGGTTCCAAATGAACTCCAGAGTGATTCGATTATGATGTGAACAGGACCCGACCTCTATCCATATCAACTACCAATTGGTTGCAAGTTTGACCGAATAACCTTCCCGTAGACAACTATGCTTTATATTCCAGGATGCGGCAAGGTACTATAAATGTGGCAAGGTCTGTACGGGCAAGCAGCTAGCAGTAAAATAAAGGTAAATTCTCCAGTAGCCCAGAACACAGCACCTTCTTGCTGTATTTACTTTTGATGCTCCCACCCCAGACACATCTGGCCAATAAGTGGACTGAACATTCTCATGTAGTTTGTAGAAACACATTTTGGTTCGCTTGGATTTTTCTCTGTGTGAAAATAAACCAAACCACGGGGAAAAAAGAACCAAAGAAAATGAACTATAGGTTAGAAAACACCATCAGAGAGGAAAAGGGGCTATGCTTCTTACTGCTAATGGGGAAAAAAACTGTTACTTTGTTGGTTTTGGAGTTCATTGTTCAGAATCTGGTCCCAGAGGGCGACGGGAAGAATAGGTGATGTCTTTAGTGGGTGTGATCCATTAGGATACAAATGGCTTTCCCTCGCAGTGGCCTAGTGTGACTATTACCAAAGGAGTGTAGAGTTCCACTGATAACACTTTCTGCCTTCCTCACCACCTGTTGCAGGTCCTCTCGGTGAACCACACCATACAGCAGTAGGGCAGAAGGCTCTCCAGTGCTGACTAACAGAAGTCGGTCAACATGTGATAAAGGAGGTAAAAGTTATTGCTGACTCAATAACATCAGCATAAACTTCGCACTAGGGGCTTTGTGGCATGGGTTTCCATGGCAAAGCAGCTCCTGTAGGTGTAATGTGTAGGTGGCCTCGTATGCCCCTAACATATTGTGTATTTTGATCAACTAATAACTAAACCTCGAATCAGAGTCATAGAAAACAGAGCAAAGCAGCAAACTTCTCACTCAAGTATGTGAAACCACAAACTGCGAGGTATTTTAGATAAATGGACGACTTATCAGTCATTTGCTTAAATACAGGATGAAGTATTTTTTATGACAAAACAAAAACTTGACTGTTAAACATATCATTAGCACTTGGGAATTCGCTCTCTAATAACTATTAAATGGTTTGCTTGATTGTATCATTTAGATATGTTAGTAATACAACTGGCTCAACTTTAAACGTTTTTAATATCTCGAGAAAACAGGCTGGCTGTATTTTTTGCATGTTTGTTTGTTGGTTGACAAATCCCATGAACAAGTGCAAAAGTAACAATGCTTTTCTGTTTGTCCACACCTGACCAAGCCTGGTGTTTCCTGCTGGAGGTGTTCATATTTCACTGATCCAAACAATTATTTTCTTAAAGGACATAAATTGCAGTTTTTCTAAACCAGGAGTAAATAAAGTTCACATTGAAAATCTTTTAGTTCATTAATACACATTTCTAATGTTCTATTGAGTATTTATTACAGCATATTTGCTACTGATAAACACTCAATAGAACATTAGACATTAGAAATGCTAATCACAGCTTGTTGTGATTCTTATGCACTCACTAATAGTTTTGGAGGTCTATAGCACAAAGTTTTTAGTATTTTCATTTAAAAAAAGAAAGAAATTAATCATTTAAAACCACAGTTACCAACAGCACAAAGCGTGGGTGATTAAAAAAGCTGCATTTTATCAAAACAAGCCAGACATTGTCAACAAATCAACATCTGACCTTTCCTAAAATATAAATACAGCTGGTAGAGTCTTGCTTGGTGTAAATACACTTTTACTTTTCGTAGAGCATGTTCAGTCTTGAAGCATGAAACTTGATAGGACACCTGACAGACTGGAGAGAAAAGGGTGACGGGACTTGTTGTGGTGCTGGCTTGTCATAAACAACTACCTCCCCCCTCTGTCAGCCCTTTTAGCTGTTCAAAGACCTACTTCCTCACTCCCCTCACTCCCACAAAAAAAAAAAAAAAGAAGAAAAAATATCCTCAGTGACTGGCCAGTTTTAGTTACAGGCCATTTTCAGGAATTTGTTTTTGTGAGCGATCACAGAATTCTCAGCAACTCAGGTTTTCTTCCAGGAAGTGCGATCCACTGGGTCTGTGCTTACACACATATGAACTCTTTCAGGCACACTGCGAATGCATGGAAGCCAGCGCACATTCACATTACTTGGAAAAACACCAAGTTAAAGTCCCACACATTAAGAATACAGCAGAGAGGCCTCATTGGCGGGGGGCGGACAGGCGGGATTCCTTCCTATGTGCTGTCCACCAATCACTGCAGGCAGAGTGATAAACACGTTTGTAACAGGATCCCTGCAGCACATTGTGTTCCTGCTCAACGAAGAAAAAAAGAAGGAAAAAAAGAAAAAGAAAAAACAACCAGTCTCTCTCCACTTCCTGCAAACAGTTAATCTCCTTGTTTATTCCATCCCAAATTTACGGGAACTTAACATCTTCTTCAGGCATAAATATCATACTGGCCCGTCTCCCTCGTGTTTTAACACAGTGGCTAAACAACAAAAGGATCAAATAAGAGCGCTGACCAGGCGAGTGAGTCATAGAGGCCAGGGACACAACATGAGAGGTACAAACTGTCCTCGTGTTTACACAGAATGAGCCCAGTGGGCTGCGAAGTAAACTACACCGCTCTCCGCAAAGCAGCCATGTATTCTGAAAAAAATAACACAAGCAACAGATTGTAGCACATGATGTTACTTCTGAGCAGCAATGCAAAGCAAAGCCTCTCATAAAAAGACATACAAGTGATCAAAGTGATGCAAAGCTTGCCCATGTTATCAAAAATAAATAAATAAATAGTAAAAATTATAGTAATAATAACAATAAATTAAATTCAGGAACGGCTGGGAAACAAAATAAACTTTGTGTACCATCTTCACATCTGTCACAATAAAGGCGGCTGAGTCATCCTGATATTCTAAACTTGAACCCTCGTGATCGACTGCTAACCTCAGCCCCACCTTCATCCTTTCACTATAAACCCGAGGCTGCTGAATCTGGTCGAGCCAGAGAGAAACTGAGGAAAGGGTAAGAGTGTTTCCGGTCAGAGGGCAGCTCATTTGTTTACCAGCCACAGAAGCAGCATGGCAGGAGTGTCATGTTACAACCGCAGCTCATGTAGCCTGTCAGCTGACCGGGGGTCTCCTCCCCTTACCGTCGATGGTCCCTCGAGTCCCTCTGCTTGGAGAAACCGCTGCTTTTATTACTCAGCAAAAGGACAAAAACAACATGCCTGGGGAAGGCCAAGGAAACTGAAGGTCATACTTACTGGATTTGCTTCAAATGTAGCACTTACTGATTTGTTAACTACTACAAGACCACACGAACAAGTCATTTCAGTAAGACTGGAGGATTTTTGATAATTTAGCATGTATGAAACAACAAAAAACAGATTTTCTTGTATCTGCAGTGGAAACAAACCTGCATTTTATGTGTGGCAAATCCACAGATTCATTACTCATCCCTGGTAGTAAACCACAGCTCTACTGAGCATTCGAGCATGTTTCATTTCATTGCAACTTCACTGTTTTGGTTCAGTCTCGGCGCGCTCATCTGCGTCATTTGCTGCCGCACTCGTATGCAGCGCTACATACAAAGTAGGACATTTGGTAACTGAGGAGACAAATATTTACCTCAGGCATTGTTGGAAACAAAAACAAAGCTTGAAGGATTTTTTTTTAATTTTATGGGTGGCTTCAAACACATCTACAAAGAAACGCTAGTAGACGTGAGACTGAGCGGCTACCACTTGGTCATGGCTGAAGGAGAGACCTGTACCTCGCTCACATGACTTAATGGTGATGCTCAGCAAAGTGGAAGCGAACAATTTGGTGCATTACGGTAATCAGAATCAAACGGGAAAGAAAAGCTACTTTCCATCCTTAGTGGACAAGTATCCTGTTTACAGCAAATAAACTTTAATGAGCCAATGACTCAGTCTACGGAAACATGATCCATACTGTCAGAGGATCATAAACATGTAAAAAGCCTCAAGGCAGACGATGAAATACTTACAAAAAGTAATCAGATTTATGTTCCTGGAACTTGACTTCTTCCTTTCTTCATTTACTATTTTATTGTTGGTGTCATAGCTAATCATTCAGCTACACAAAGTGATGCTGTTCCAGGTCTAAAAGGACAAAATATGCCCATATTTTTGGAGCCTAGTCGGGGTGACGTAAGTAATTACTCCTCTCATACCAGAGACCGCAGCTCACTTCCCACACATCGTTTTTATACTTTCTTTGGAATTACTTTAACACTTCAGTTGCTTTTTTTTTTTTCTTCAAAATTCTTTCTTTGACTGAGTTTAGACAATCAAACTATTTGATTAGGGTTAGAAAAGGCTAATTATTACATTGAACACAAGAACACAAAGCTGGAACTTCATCAACAAGTGCCCTTGGTATATTACAGTTCAAACTCAATACAGCCTTTTCAAATTAAAAGCAGTCTAGTTAGGTGGCTTTTATTGTGAAATATTTGTAGTCAGATATTAAGAGTGTGAAAACCCCCCAAAACTGAGTGAGTCTCTGAATGTAAAAATCTGTTCGATTTTTTGCAAAGTGTAACTAACTGGTTATTAGCAGCAAAACAGTTGTCTACAATGTCATAGGTGGGTGACTCTGCAGAGCCCAGGAGGGCAAACCGCCTTTCAAATACACTTCACAGTAGAAGACCACACGGTTGTCAGTTTCCCATCGTTTTCACAGACCACATAACAACTCAGAAGTGGAAATACAAAGACATGTGAACAAACTACCGTAATTGTCGGGCTATAAGCCGCTACTTTTTGCACAAGCTTTGAACCCTGCGGCTTTTAGTCAGGTGCGGCTTTTCTATGGATTTTCCATGATTTTTGTGATATCGTAAGACGATTTGTTTTGTTTGTTCCGCTGTTGTACGGCACTACGTTGCCTGGCGGAAGGATCGGGGTTCAAGAGTGGTATGTTGGTCACATGTCCATCCGCCAGGCAACATAGTGCCGTACAAGTAGCGCGAAAAACAAACTTCAAAGTAGCGCTATGCGTTCAGCGGGAGTCGTGGATGACGAGCGGCGATAAACTTGCGAAAAGCAAGTTGTGCTCAACTCCACCGGTGGATTCTGACACCGTGGAAAAGTGTGCAAACATCCACGATCACCAACGGATTTCGAAGGGCTGGACTGCTGCATGATGAAGAGGAGGACACCGCCACGGCCCTTCAGAGGGTGTTCGACTCCGACACTGACAATGACAATGAGGATTATCTTTGGTTTTGAAAGTGACAACGAAGGAAAGAAGCTGAGAGTGGATGACGAAGCCATCCTGAGCCTGTTCGTATCCGACACTGGAGAAGAGGACTTTGGTGGTTTTAGTGCGCAGGAAGATGGTGGTGAATGACTGACTTTTCTTCTTGTTAAAGCCGTGTCACTGCACCTGAGCCTAAAAGGTAGTCCGAATCTATTTTTCTGGTGTGCTGTAGGTTACTGTTATGTACTACATTTGTTACTCATTTATGAAGCACAGCACATGTGCAAATATGTACCCATAACTTGATTTTCAAAATATTAATAAAAGCCATCTCTTTCCTGACAATTCGCTTTGTGCATATTCTCTTACATATGACAAGTCAATATTGAAACACCTGCGGCTTTTGGTCAGGTGCGGCTAATGTATGTACAAAACAGGATTTTCCCCTGATTTTAGCTTGTGCGGCTAATATTCAGGTGCGCTTTGTAGTCCGGGAAATACGGTAAGTTCTGGGCCCTTACGATCCACATACAGCCCTTCTGTAGTATTACAATGACTAAAAATAGCAAATATCTGCCAGAGAAACAGTTTCACAATGATTTAGAAATGAACTGTAAATGACATACCTACGAGAAAAAAAAAAAAAAAAAAAGTAAGGACAGCTATATGCATTTTCAGGTAGGATGGGAGTGAATTACAAGGGAGAAGAAATTCCTCACCTGAGCCAATTAGGTGCATTATTTATTTATTTTTCTGTTCGTTTTAGGGCTCACAGTCTTATTTATCACTGAGGGCAGACAGGACCTGGAGCTTGGCAGCTGGATTACAGTTGTGCTAGTCTGTCATTGTGATGAAAGAAAGTCTATCCAGAGGCTTACTCTTACCCACAGCCATGAGCTTGTGACTAAAGGGATCACATTCAGACTCAGGCCTGATTTAGACAGGGAGGAATCGTTATAGAGCCTACGGCATAACACGCACAATTTGCCAACATCTTTGCCGGAATTGACGCTTGTGCATGTGCATGTGCATTATGGGTTATTTACTATGTGGTGGTGTACCGATGACTTAGAAACAAATAAAATGCTGGAACTTTTTGCATCCTGGGTACCAATTCTTTGTTGGGGTTATTTTTTTGTGGGGCGGAGCTTAAGTTTTTCTAGTGATTTGTAGATTGCCTCACGTCCAATGTGATATTTGGTCCAGGAATTTGCTGACATATGTGAGTCCTAAAATTGATGCTATAATTATGATCCCTTATTATTAAGGCCATGATTGTTATTCTGTCACTGATCAATTTAAAAACTGTGTTTAAAGAGGAGCCTGAAATATACAGGACAAGAGGAGTCAATGATACTAATGAGGCCCATCACAACAGTCGCGGGCAGCATCGACCAAATGTGTAATTACATTTCTTGGGTGCAGTGGTTCCAACATAATAGGACATAGATTTCCTGGTGAAAAATCCCCAGTCGGGAGAGGAATCCCTGCATCTTTCTGGTGAAAAAAAGCCAGAAAAAGTGGTGCAGGTATCTGATCAGGTTGTTGCTTGAACGCCTCCCAAGGGCGAAACATGGCAAACATAGTTATACTGTGCAACTCTTTTGGTCAATGAATGCTAGAGGATACTAGGCTATTTTACCGAAACAGCAGAGTCCATAAGGAGATTCTGAAGACTGCAGATAAATGACTGACAGGCGACACACGGTGTAACAGTTAATGTTTTGTCTTAAAAAAAACAAAACAAATGAATAAAAAGATTCTTAAATTATTTGCTGATTAAATGAAGGAAAAACAAATCTGCCTCATTTGTTTATGACCATACATTTTCTGCAGTACCAAGAGGAATTATGTTTTAACATGTGAAGGAAAAACACTTTGGTTTCCCCTTATTAAGGTAAGAAAAAAAAACTGCTACAAAGCTGCTCCACCCAGAGGAGTGCGAACGGGCAACAATTCAACTCAGACTTGCTGGTGCACGAGATTCTGAAAACATCATGCTGTCTTTCCTGAGAATTGGCCAGAACCATTCACAGAGGGGCTGGATTCAATTAGAAATGTTTGTGTCCTTTGTCAAGCAATGCCATATGGCTGGAGACAGCGTGAGCACTTTGTGGGGCCTGCTGTGCTGTGAACAATAGCTCGACCGCTGAGACACATCGTGCCACCGAGGAGAAGCATGCAAAGCCCGAGAGCAAAGAAACTAGCATGAAATCTGAACAAAAAGATCTCAATTGGGGCAGAGCTCTCACAGCAGATAAAATACGATTCATTTTTCCCAGCTGTTTCTGGCTTCATGTGACAAACCAAAAGGCCTCCCTGGGATCCCAATTATGAGCTCGCCCAACAATACCTTGTTTTGCCTTTCTCTGCAGGAGGAGCTGTAGAGGACCTGAGGGGAAGTCTTGGTTTGAGGATGGACACAGGAGAGCAGTCAGCAATGGGGATGGAGTAAACTCTCTGCACAACCACCTCTACATCTTGCTCCACAGAGCCAGCCTGGCCGAGACCTTCGATAGCTTCCAGGAGAGAGACGCAGTATCTTGTCAAAACTCTAGAAGGCCCCAAACTGCACTGAGCAACCTGTAACAGAGAAACGCAAGAAAATAACATCACATCGCCCCAAAGTGTGACTTCTCAGAGCTGAATAGGTTATTTAATCAGTTAGCTGACTGGTAGAAGATTACGCTGATAAGTACTTTGATAAGTTTGTAGGCATAAACAGTCAACTGTCACTTGTCTCAACATCTCAGATATGAATGAATGAATGAACGAACATCTGGATTTCTTACTGAGCTTAAAATCAAAGTTAACTGGATAAAACAATACATGTATTGAATCTGGAAGTTAGTGATAAGCAAACAATTCATTCACTGATAAGATAATCAGTAGATTATTTGATATTTAGAGATATTTTAACATTAACATTTTAACATTTAAAAAATGCAGGCATGTCTTATTATTAGAAAATGCCCTATATGACACTCACCAATACATTCAAGTATGAATATAAGACACATCTTTGTTGGAAGAGAGTGCAATAAGCTCCTAGACTTTAAGGTTGTTTGTGTTTTTAAATAATTAAGCCTTTTTTTTTTTAGGATAAATGCATAAACAATACATAAATACACAGACGAACATGGCCAGTTTACACTGTTCTTAAAACACTCAGACAAAGAAATGAAAAAAAGACTATAAAAGCTATATGGGCAAAAGTACTGGGCCACCTACACATTTCACAGGCGGAGGTTGGCTAATGGAAATGCTGTGTGGCACACAGTTTTTTGTGCTGATGTTAATGTCAGAGGAGTCAAGCAGCTCTGCAGCTAGTGGGTCTTTTTTATTTATTTAATTTGTTTTAAACACACTATATGTCTCAGCACTCGGTAACCTCACTTTATAATGTTACGTGGTCTGGCACTTCTTGGCTGAGTTGCTGTGGTTTTTAAACACTTCCACTCTGTAACAATACCACTTACAGCTGATTGTGGAATATCTTTGAAATCTCACAAACTGACTCACTGTAACAAAGGCATCCTATTACAGTATCATCCTTGAATTCACTCAGCGTCAATGTTTGTAAAGGCAGACTGCATGGACTTTATACACCTGTGTTACTTTTGTCCATGTAGTGTATGATCCTTCACAAGTAAAAGAGAACTACAATTTCTGCCTTTCTTAGCTCCATAAAGGAGAAAACAGCTAAATGTTCTTTTTTTAGTTGATCAACTAAACTTCATGAAAGTACTGCTATTAAAACTCACTCAGTGAATCAAACATATACATATATCAATCACTTCTGATTGCTACAGCAGCAGAATAGAGTGATTCCGCATCCAACTGAGACCATTTATTGTTTATATCTGAGATCTGTATAAAGTGAGCATGATTAAACCTGGGGAAAAAAACAACACTCTTTCAGTGTTGATTTCATAATTATAAAGTCATAAAAAACATTGATGCAAGCCTCAGAGTGTTTTGTGTTTATACATATTGACTAAACCTGAGCAGAAACCTTACAGCCAGTAGAAACCTACTGCACACATAATCATAAAGTGCAGTCATTTTCTTAAACCGATGACAGGAGTTTTAGAGGCATAATACGGTTTGTATAATCTCCTAAATGCCTTCCTCTTTATGTCAACAAGTACTTTACATTTTGAATTGAAATAAAATGTTACACACTTGACTGTAAAGGCGATAAAACACACACACCTGCTTCACATTGCTCTCCTCTGTGGTCCTGCATGCATCCAGCACTCCGAATGTTTTTCCCAAATAATATGGCATGCGCCTTTCTGCAAAGACTGGGCCTCTAGGAATAGACGCATTGGCCGATTTGGAAGCACAGAAGACCTTCTTGCTGAAGTGTGTGTTGAGAATAATAGGACAGCTGAAGCCCTCAACAGAAAGGCTCTGCCTGCAACAAGTAAAGTTCATCAAGTTTAGATTCAAGGCAAATCTGGTATAGCAGCTGTTTGAGCGTTTCTTATGCTGGTTCTTAATAAAAGTTACCACGGGGTTTGAGTATTTTAATATTGCATGAAATAAACATCTATAAAGTTGAAGGGCAAAGATAAACAGCTTTATGTTATGATTGTCTTGATAACACTTGAAAACAGTCAGATTGTGAATTAAATGGAAGAGGCTGTTGCATAAATGTAGAGGGGTGGGGGCTGCTAGCTCGAGAACCTTTTGAATGTCAAACTCAGATAAGGTACCAGCCACCTCCACAGGTCTGTTCGCTGCGTACCACCCAGCACAAAGTACAAGTTCAAATACGTTAACCTCCTCCAAGACGAGAGAAGAACGCAACGGATGCATGCGTCCTCTTTTACTTTACCTAGTGAAAGACAAAATTTCCAAGTAATTACATGTCGCAGTGCTCAATCTGGGGGATGCGGGTGAGAATACTTTCCAAATGTGATGTCATGTGTGGAAAAATACTTCAGTCGTCACAGTCAACAAGCCTGAGAGTGAACTGATGAAAAATCAAGCTCAAAGTGTGTGTATGTGTGACCTGACGTGCTGATCTTGCTTTAATTTTTTTACTGTTATCAGCTTAGATTTCACTCATCTGTAAGTGGCAGAGATGCTGAACCACTCCTTTAAAACCTAAAAAAACAAAAGCAAAAAAAACCACCTCAGGTCTGGTACTTTGGCTCATTGACATAAATACGGCCCATCTGAGTGGCACCAGCTTAAAAAAAAGAAAAAAAGTAGGATAACAGTAATTATATAGCACTGTGTTGTTGGTAAGTATAAATTATGACTTTTTCCACATGTAACATTGATAATACCGTGATGACGGCTTATCGCTGAGTCAGGGCCAAATGCACTCTGTGACTGGAACCTCTGTGCATGTCGCAGCTCGCCCAAGACGTGTGGTGATACTTAAACACGCAGATAAGTGTGGAGGGGGGGACTATTTGTTTAGACATATAATGAAAACACCGTGGGAAAGAATTTATGAGCCAAATTATTAGATTCACACGGTTTATGTGCACCCACATTTAATGAAAGGGAGTCTAATGTGACCTTAAAGAGTTCAGACTTCGAGAGTTCTGGATTTACAGGAATTACTTTATTTGCTGGTCAGTTTGGAGGCTTTATTTTTTTTATAGTCCTTACTGTATAGTACTGATGAGTGTTTCTAATATTTTACACTTGTCCACTTCCACATGTCTTTATTAAACAGACTGTAGCTGTAAAGTAGAGCCATGTTTGACAGCAAAAGAAGAAATAAAAAAAAGCTAAACCACACAAGTATGAGTTCCTGCCACAGTGTTGTCTCTGATTGCGCTGGACTGTACATACTGTTACTGGCATTGTTTCCATCCCCTGGAGCATTTTTGTCATGCAAGACTACCAACTACACAATGACTATGGAGAAAATCCAGTAATGGGTTTTTACCAGTGCAGGTGGAGACATCTGTGATTCATCCACTGCAAAATAATCTACCCTCTTAATGGCAGGTATATATCAAGTACACATATATGAAAAGAAGTTTTTCCTTTCTTGGTGGCTCTATATCATAAAACAAAGGATAGTAGACTTTTTGGGGCCAGAGACCCTGCACAGGGGATATTTTCTACCACAGCCTCAACTTGTTCGGATTCAGTATCACTTGACAGTGCAGACTAGTATTTCCTCTGCTTTCCAGCCAAGCAGTGGGCTAATAAAGCAAGATGCTTATCAGCAGGGCAGTTTGTTGCACCTGAGAAGACAGAGGTGCTGTGTCACAAGCATATGAGTTCATAGTGGCATAAAATTATGACACAAGACACACTATGCTAGCTTTATGAACACAAATTGCCCCCAGTCTACAGCTTTTAATGCTAAATCAAAACTGTAGGATTAAGAGTAAGATATTGTGCAGAGTTCTGGTGGTCTCCACTTAAAATAACCACTACCATGAAATCTCTGTGATATTTTAAAGACCTTATATTGTAATTTTATCTTAACAGAGCATTTTACTCTCAGACTGTAGACTGACAGGTTCACGGAGTTCATAGCTATCAGGATCCTATCCTGTGGAACCAGCTCCCAGTTTGGATTCATGAAACATACACATGCTACTTTTAAGGTCAAGTTTAACCCTTTCCTTTGTGATAGTTAGAGTTGTATCTTGCAAACCTGAAGGACCCCTAGCTATGCTGCTACTGTTTTACTTCCTGTGACGCACAGTGTATCCCCTGCCTATTTTTTTTTAAATATATCACTACTGCATATCATGAAATTGTGTCTTCTCTTTTCAGTGGTTTGTGTTTTTTCTTCATCTCCCTATGGTCTCCTTTTTCCTCACTTCAACTAGTTGTAGAAGATTGCTGTGCCTCCCTGAGCTTGGTCGTGTCAGAGGTCTCTTCCTGTTAAAAGGGAGTTCTTCCTTCCCACCGTCACCAGTTGTTTGCTCACAGTGGAGTGAACAGCGCTTGAGTGTTGAAGTTGTATCTCTAAACCTGTAGGTTTTTCTCTTGCATTATAAAGCACCTTGAGGCAACTGTTTTTATGATTTGGCACCATATAAATAAAACTGAATTGACCTGAATTCATTTGAAATGTCAGTACATAGTACATGATGCAATGTTACCAAAAATAAAGGAGTTATATGATCTACACTATTAAAATAATACTTACATTTTAATGCATCAATACAATAGTATCATTATCTGAATATCTGGTTTCTTCTTTTTGTCGTTCAGCAGCATTTAAACCAATTCCTGTGTGGTTTGAGTGAGTGTAAGTATTTCTGGTGTACTTTAAATAAATTTGCATGTTCTGAATACCTTAAATAATGTTTGCCAGTGCTTTTATACAAATAAAACTTCTGAATGCAGGACTTTCAACTTGAAGTGTGGTATTTTTAGAGCGACGGTACCTTGTTTACTCTGATGATGGGATTAGTTTTTTTTTTCCACCACAGCTGAATTTTGCCAACCTTAAAAAAAACAAAACTAAACTAAACAAGCGCAAGACAAGCAACGATTAAGCCTCAGCGATCGTTATCTGACAAGAGATCACAACAACAATCTGTAAAAGCTGTACTCTAATCTTAGCAGAGCAGAACGTGCTGTTCATATTCACATGAACAACACCCTTACAGGAAGCATGATCCATTGTGAACAGGTGAGTGGGCAGTTGTCATCATCAGACAGGTAGCCAGGTTAAGGAGCGGCACTGACTGCTTGCGTCACAGCTTGTAAGTGAATAATCCCTGCAGGTATTTCCGCTCGGGCCTTGGCCCACTTAAAACAAGGCGTGGGAGGTGGGAGGAGTCAAACTACTCGTTGCAGGAATTATGGGGGTGGTTAACCCCTCGAGTGTCGCACAGGAAACTGATAAGAGGAATTTTACCAGACAGGCTGCTCATCTAATTTCTGTGTTTTTTCCACTTTGGCCTGGCCTGTAGCTGTTAACATTAGACTCAGAGAACATCCACTTTTTCTTGCTGTTATGATGTGCTTTTATACAGGCAGAATACTGATTGATTTAAACTGTCAACCCCACACATAAACAGAAAAATTTTAAGATACACGCAAAAATAATGCTTTGAAGGAGTAAATGGTTGTGGCTGAAGAGAATAAAACAGGAAAGGAGAGGTGCTAAAGCCAGAGATCCTCTCAAACCACCATGTGTTTTCAATCTCAGGCCTCTGGCTCCCTCCACTCTCTACTCCCAAATGCTCCAGAAAATAATCCTACTGTGTTTTTTCCCCGGCTTGCTGGAAATGACCTAACTACTGCCAGGAAGAGGAATGTGAAGCATTCCCTGGAGCTGTTTGTGACGTCAGAGCGCTGAGGAGGCCCCTGCGCTTCCGCCAGCTTGGATATTCCAGATCAACCCAAACCCCCAACAGCTGGAGTCAACCGCTACCTCGCTCCAACTCCCAAACAATCCCAAAAACAATCCCCCCATGTGAGGCACTGTTCTTCACATCTGGCTCTCGAGTATTTACTATTGTAAAATGAGAACACCAAGTTTTAACACTTAAAAACACACAGTTGTACAACTTGAAAGATTTTCGACGTGTAACTTCCAGCAAACCTCCTATTCAGTGTCTTCTGAGCTCCTTGCCCTGCATGTACTGTGTCACTCGTGCATTGAGTAATTGCCCGCAACAGTGTATTTTGCTCTGTAGGTTTTGAGCGTCGGCCAAGAGATGATTTAGAAAGAAAAACCAAAGATGGGGGAAAAAATGGTTTCACTGACCGATATAACTCCCCAAATGTGTCACCCAGTCCCAGTGTTATTTTAGACATTAACAGAAAAAATGCTCTAATTCTTAAAATTTAATTATGTGCCTATTACAGAAGATATAATTCATCCATTATTCCATTAAAAAAAAATAAAACAGAGGTTTTTCTTCTGTCGTTTGACCATCTGCTTCTCAGTGTGAGGAATTTCTTCTTCTCTGCATTTTTTGACATTTACATGGGACCTCTAAATTTAACCAAGTACCCTCCAGCACCACATGCCCAGATTCAACCACATGTGCCTAATAATATAAGAGTTTAAAAAAATTAGGACATTAAACATTTAAAAAAACCATTCATTGTTATTTTAAATCATAAAATAACATAAGATTATGTACTTTAAAAAAAATCTTTCCTCAAAATTTGGTCCAGAGTTAATTCTCTTTACTGTATTTTTGACCTTTGCAGATCATAACAATGGCTGCAAACTGGTTTTGACACAATAGGATCGTCTTGTATTCACAAGTGTACATGTCTTACATGTTTTCCCCCACACACCTTGCCTCTATCTGTACAAAGACACTAAGTAGCAGGGCTGGTCAAGGGCAACTGTACCAGTTTACTTCCTTGTCTTCACCAATGTAAACTATCTGCCAGTTTTAAGCTCTTAATACTTTGTCGGTTCTGTCTGAATATTTGTGGTCTGAAGTTTAGTTTCAGCTCGGTCTCCTTGTTTGTACCGTCACAAATCAGCCATATTTCACACTTCAGTGCTGTATTTTCAGGTGCATCAGAGAAGTCACAGCTGATGTAAACACTAAAAGCTTTCCACTGGTAAATGTGGTGCTTTTTTGTGGAGCAGTTAAAGTAACTATGATGTGTTAACCACAGATTGAGCACATCTTCACTATCAGTTTAAGTGGCGCAGTGGAAAAATAAAACGCTGCTTACAGCTGCTCACAGCACAGAACTATTAACACCAGAAAAAATATAAATAAACAAACTCTGCATTATTCACAGTTCAAATTAAACCTTATTCATCTTATACTGAACTCTGGTGTGTTAGTGGGCCTCAGCTTGTCTTCTTTTTAAAACAAGTTGTTTAGGCGGCCATATTTCTTAAGGTTGAAATGTAGCAGCTTGGGTTCGAGTCCAACCTGCAGCACTTTGCTGCGTATTTTCTTTTTTTGTCTACTTCTTCACTCCTGAACTGTCAAATAACCCAAAAATAAATATCTTAAAAAATAAAATGAACTGTTTAGTTCTGGGTAAGGCCCAGCTTTCTTCTGAATGGCTATCCCTCATGTTTGAACTGCAGCTAAGAGAGTTCTCTATGCTCGTTTTCTGACTGATACCACCATAGTAGGAATATCTGCTCTCAGTGACATCACAGAGAGCTAAAAGTAGAAAAAACTGGAGCCACCTGCAGTCCAAGGTTTTGGCTCACTGGAATTATTCTTATATACACTGACCTTTTGAAACTTAAGCCATGTTTAATATGTAACTATAACTTTGTAACAGAAAATAATGAAAGGGGTCAGCTTTAAAAGTGTGCCCCGTGCACCATCTGCTTACCATGGTGGATATATGTGGATGATGTCACTGGGTGCAGGAATCAGCTGTGCAGCTGTCTCTCTGTTGAATAACACCAACATACGAGCGCTCTCCTCAGAGACCGGGTTAATGTGTTGGTGGCCGTCTCCGGGGGGTTGGTGGTGCTCGCAGTGCGCCAACTGCATGCTGCACTCCTCATGAACCTCCAGTACCTCGAGCACCAGCACGCCAGCCTTGTCCACTGGAGATCAGAGCAACAACAACAACACAGATGTTTAATGCTTGTGTGTGTGTGTCTGTGTACACAGTGTACTCATGCTCTCTGTGGGACTCATTATGCATTATGAAATTTTTTTTTAGCATCAGAACAACTTGCATTGCATATCTGTAAAGCTGTTACTGACTCAGCCTGAGCTGGATACGAGACGCAGTAAATCCCAATGGATGACTGCACAAATATTTGGAATTTCACCACAACGCTGATTGCTTGGCGTGAACTATAAAGTCCACAGAGATACTTAAGAAGAGCAAATCACAACGATGCCCTGCAGCTGTAAACCAAAGCGAGATAGGAGGGAGACTTGGCATCATGAAAGCGAAGTGTGTAAACTTGATTGCATTGAATTGTTAAAATTGCAGAAGAGAAGGGGCAAAGTCAATGCAGCTCATTGTGTGTGTGTAGGTAAGTGGCCAGAGGGGGAATTTTAATATGATACGAATGAATCAGATCAAGGAGACTGTTGGAGAGGTATTAGGTTTTAACAAGCATTTGTCCAAACATGAATGCTAAGTGGTTCATTTGTGCTCTGTGCATTGAGATCCCAAATAACAAAATCATTACAATAACACCAGGCAGCACTCCAAAACCGAGAGAATACTCGAGTCCTCCTCTTGACCTGCAAATTCAATATTTTAGGAAACAACTCAACACCTGCATACTTGTTTTATTGTGGGGTATTTATCTTACAATATAAAGCGCCTTGAGGTGGCAAACCGGGAACAGACTGTTTGCCTTAAAAGTGAAAGTAGCACCTTTTAAAACGTGTTAGTTTCACGAACATTCTCCATTTCCAGTTTGCGTTGCACTTTTTCAGTTTTCACTATTGCTCAGCAGCTAGCTAGCACTGTCTGCAGAGAAATTCGATGTGCGTCATGCAAACCATGGGCAACAAAAGCAATCACAAGAAGGTTTTTTAATGCAGTACCATCTTCGTGACCAGGTTCACCTAGCAACAGACAGCAACCTCCAAGAAACACTCGCAATGAGTCGGGAATGCACATTTTTTTCCTTTTGACCAGAAGTTTCAAGGGCATCGCAGACAAGTGTCTAGGCCTATGTGACTGAGGCTTTAGCAACCTGCATCCATAACCTGCTAAATCTTGCTTAAAATGCCAGAATTTCACTCAACAAAACAGAAGCACAAACTCCTCGGCTGAACTCTACCACACAGCGTAGCATTTACCAGATAAATGCCATTAAAATGCTCCGAAAGGCACCAACTACACAAACGTGGTGGAGAGGTGCAAACCAGGTCCAAATTAGCAGAGAGGCCTAGGAGACAGAGACACTCTGTACGTGTGTGTCTTCACACGTGTCAGTCAAATTGGCCATTCTGTGAACTCTGAGCCTTATTAACATCCAAATGTATGAGTCAGAAAGAAGTTCACTCATATATATATATATATATTATAATGAAGGAAATTATTCAGAGAGGCCAAAACTGCCTTTGTATGAGGCTGAAAACATGACTTTTAATGCTACTTAATTGGTGATTTGAACCATTGATTCCATGGTGACTGTTTGGCCTGCAGTTTGCGGGTTGAGTGTAGCAGATTAAATTGTGAAAAATGTTCTGGAAAAAGAACATTTTGCACCAAAAGATATATATTTTTTTATATTTAAAAAAAATCCTGATGTCAGCCATGTGACGTTAATGGGTTGAAAAGACTAAACAAACAAAAGTCTTTGTGCAAAAAAGACAAAAGAAAGATCAAATATTGATTAGACTTCTAAACCAGGTCAAGTCAAAATAAACTCCTACATTTCAACCCATCTTCGTAGCTCGTTACGCTAGTCAAACCATCGACTGACCACAAACTAAGTTAGATCAGGTAGGCGTTTTCATTTTCCACAATCAACTGTCACCTCTGAGTCAATGCTCATGTCCTATTACGAGGAGATACTTAACAACAAGACAATGCAAGTGGTTTGGTACGCCGCGGAAAGGAAAAAAGAAAAAAAAAGGTAGGCAAGCAGCTTCCTGTCACCTACATGTCGAGTTCACAGTTCAGCCAGCATTTCCTCAGCGTGGCCCCTAAGTACAATCACATGTATGGTTAAAAAAAAAAAAAAAAAAAAAATCACACCTTTCAGCCAGGCTTCATCCCACTCACAAATCAAAGTTCACTGTTAAACTTTAAGTGATGATTCACAGGTTTATGTGTGTATGATCCTGGTGTGATCTGGCAGAGGACTCGTGTGACGTGGATCACCTGTTGTGGTTGTTGCTGCCGAGGAACCAGAGATGGACTGGTGCTTCCAGAAGCTGATAGCTGACCTCTGCCTGCACTGAAGTCGATTCAGCCTTTCTGCCAGACCTCCACTGTGAAAAACACACACGCGCACGCCCCCCACCCCCACAGAGGTAGATGATGTAATGTGATAAACTCACAGAGCGCAAGCAGTCTAACCAACGCACAAGCAGAAATGTTTATTTCAAAGTGAAGTAAAAGATTTTCTGATGCACAGAACCAGCTGTCAAAGACTACAGAAAGCCATCTGTCAGATTTGGTGGGCTTAGAGATTGCAAACGACATTTAGCACCCACATTGTGCCACCAGGTGTCCCTTTCATCATCAGTTCTGCCGTGGAAACATTGTCACCAAAGTCTGTCTATCACCTGGCTGCAAGCAATACATCTTGCTTTGTTTGTTCGTATTGTGAAGCAATGCACTATCACACATATTATACGCTCAGGTGCAATTTTTATTAAAACTAACACCGTCCTGCAGAAACTCTAACTCCATGAAGGCTGCAAAGACCAGTGCGGTTTCTTGAGCGTCACTGACATAACTTTATGATAATTTTGAAGGCTCACCTGTGTGAGGTTAATGTTATGTAACTTGACTGATATCAAACTTCTATAAAACTAAATTCGGTGCAGTAATATGATACGCTCATATGCTGCGTATCAGCAGAGGTACTAGGCATTTAAAAACAGTGGACTGGAACAAAAGTCACACCTTTGAAACTTTCTTCTCTTTTTGGCAGAGTCTTCTGGAGTCTTGGGTTGTCTATTGACTGGTTTCTGGGGCGTTTGCAGCATCGCCTGAGCAGATCTCACCCAGTTGCTGATTGACTTTTTGCTGCCCTCACCAGTTTGGAAAGGAAAGATCTCAGAGTCCAGTCTGCTTGAAGTCATTGGGCTGCCAATATCCTCTCCATCAGACACATACCCTGAGATCTCAAGCTCTTTAACCTGGGAACAAAGTAAGCATTTGACGTGGAGAACAGTTGTAATTTTGTAGTTTGACATTCTTGAATGAAAACGTTAAAAATGCTCAACTGCAGTCAAATGCAACTGTATGTTATATGCTGACATCCAGCTCCACATTTCTCTTCTAGGACTCTAAACACACTCTGAATGATTTACATCTCAAAGTAACCCTTATTTGTCTTGGTGCAACCTCTCAAAAAACTTCATACTAGAAACTGCCAAGGGTTCATTTTGAGCCCTTTGGTATTTTAAAAATCCTGTAGGTTTGTTAAATTAAAATTCAATCATGTCATATTTTCTGCCATTTTCAAAAATTGGCTTATTCATCAAATACTCAATTTTGGGGTGTGGGCGATCAAAAGAATTAGGACAACTTTTACCAAAGCCGAAATGTTATGTAATGTAAAACCACTACTGCAGCACAGCATGTTGCTTAGAAACGTGATTTCTTTACACACATTGTGAGGTTGTGTGTAAAGCCTGTCACAAAACGAGTTACAGCTAGGTAGATGTGACTGATAAATACATATAGAGAGTGACTGTAGTTAGATAACACATGAATAATTATTGCTGGGCACATGATGAGTTGGAGCAGAGCGGGGAGTGTTTGACCGAACAGGGCAGGTTGCTGGCTGTGCAGAGCAAGTAAAGTAAATCCAGAGCACAGCTACCTGTGAGGTCAATTCAATCTCATTTACATTTATTCTAATGTATATTTTTTATTTCACATTCTGTAAGAAAATGCTGTAAATCATTAATAAAACTAATAAAACCCCTTAAAATGAATCTTAAATATGTATTTTGTCAAATCTTCCTTAATATTATAAAAATTTAGATGAAAATTAACAACCTAACTTCTTCAAGAAATGATACCTTTGCTATTACTGCTGTTGTTACTGCGGTCAAAATGACCCTCCTAGTGTTAAATTCCTTCCCCTTTCTTCTGATTGGCTGACCCTTGTAAACAGAAGGTGTCAGCAGGTGAGTGAGGTTGCTGCATTAATCACCAGGATATCCTCTCCCTGTACAGAGCTGAAATAGAAAAACTGTCTGAAACAGTGTTTAAAGCAATCAGAAGTCTAAGCTTATTGCTTGCACATACACACATTTCAACAATAGGAGCACCCATCCCTATAAAAGTGTAAGTGTGTATATTATATATAAAGGCAAAAAGTAACGCTTTTAAAAGGGTTCATCCACCTGTAACATATTCATGAGTAATTAATGATTAATAAAAACAATAAAATCAATATCAAAAATCAAGAGGATGATACACCGACATGCAGTCAGGCTGATTAATTGTCAAATTAGTGCACTAAACAATCTTTCTTGCTGTATCATTGCTGGCTACACCTGAAGGAATCTGTTCTCATGGAAAAATCCACGAGAAACCTGAGTTCCTGTCATGTGCAGACAAGACCAGCATACCAGGCCCTGTCAGCCAATATGCTCTCTTCTTTGAATCAACTTGACCCTGCTAGGCAGCGTGCCAGCAGACGTCACACTCCAACCAGCTACAGAGAAAAAGGAACACTATGTTCCTGGCCCCGGCTCAAAAATGTTTTCACCAGCACTGAAAGCATTATAAGTACACAGCTCTACGCAGCCTCTTCCACTCACTCAAGTTCTCCTGAACAAACAGTAGTAAAAAAGTTGTTTATAGCCCTTCTCGAGCTCTTATGTGGTGTGGGTGGTTGACCCTTTAAGCGCCGATGTCGGTGGGTGTCGGACCGAGCAACACACTTCATCTGGGAAGCAGCCATCCCCTTTGGCCTTGAAGCGCGGAGTCGCCTATACAGCTCCGCCTGTCCTCTCTTAGCGGCTAGTACAAAAACACAGAAATCTGGCAGGGGCACATTAAGTGACTCAGCCATGCGTTTATCTGGAGTAGTAAATTTTGCCTAGGATTAGGATCCTTCCCCCCTCCCCCTCCCGTATCCTGTTAGATCCGGTTTGATTTACAATTGGAAATGTGTAAGTGAGCTTTCCGGGCAGCAAATAAAAAGTCCAAATAGGCCAGAACATTCTGATATTCTAATTAAGTCAATATTTACTGTGCATATACTAAATTTAATCCCACTGATAATCGGATGCAAGAAAGCTACGTACTATTCCTTTCAAATATGTAACATTTGATCTGCCAAAACTACCCCGTGCACATATTTCAGTGCGACTACATTAAACTATAAAAGTAGGACTCTAAAGGCTTCTTTCTAGAGGCCCTCTGACCACAAGCCTCCTGTTTGTTGATCTTATATTTTTTTGACCCCAAAGAGCTGATAACAGCAAATTATAAGTGTGACAAGAGGAAGTAGCTGGGGTCTGCGGGACTGATGTTAATCTCTCGTCAGGCTTCCTCTCGATATATCAAGTTAGTGCTTTTTGCAGCCTCAATAAAAGGACCGTAAGCGACAGGCAGAGGCTATACCAGTACCGAGACAAATGATCACCGGCTTCAATCTGACCCATCCTCGTGTTCAACGGTGTTCTCACAAACCGCTATCTAGTCAACCGCATTCATTCAGTTTTGCCACAACCTGCTGATCTTTTTGTTTTTTAAATTGTAATATGTGCTCTAACAACTAAACTGCATGTGTGTGGTCTATGAGCTAAACACTGTCACCACTCCTTGTACATTCTCACCATGCCAGCCCTGCCTTCAACAAACAGTACCTCTGAATGGCTTGTGAGCGGGAGCAGTCGAGCCACTGTGGGGGGGGGATCTTTCATTACACCGTTGAATCTGATGGTTCAGTTTGCATGAATTATGTTTTGTGTTTTGGCTTTAAGAAAAAAAAAGAACAAACACTTCAAAAATATTTAATTTACTTTGACAAAGTACAAAAAAGGAGCGCAAATCTGCACATTTGTAAACCTGAAAGGTTCAAATATTACTCAATAATTTCCATTTTCTCTGTGTCGCAGCTCTACAGTGTTTTTATTTCTATAAATAACACGAGTGGAAACTATGCAATTCTTTACATATTGTACTTAAAGAGAGGCAAGTGCTTTTTTGTGAGTTTCACATCACGCATAAATTAGCCCCAGTGTTCAGATCTACTTTGCCCTTCACATTAAACCTGTGTTTTACTGCTGGCTCAGCTTCTGAACTTTGACAGAACATAACCTGAATCTAGAAACTACTCTGGTTTGAGCCTATGGGGCCTTCTTAGGACATCAAAACATGGCTGAGACAACGCTCCACCTAGTGGTTTCAAGGCTAAACATTCAACTGCGACAAACTGAACAAAAAATTACTGAAAAAAACAAACAAAAAAAAAAAAACAACAACTTTGAGACAAACACTAAAATATAATATCTACATAGTATCTTGCAAGAACACAGGCTTTCATGCAGCATCTGCTACAGCTGCAAACAAAACCATCAGATTAGCAGCGAACAGTATTCTCCAGCAGGACGCCAGAAAAGTTGTTAAAACACACAGATGAGCACTTCTTAGACAAATGCATCAACTGGCAGTCAGCTGATAATTAGAAACACAGTTGGTAATATACTGGACTAAGGTATTAAGAGCTTAGGAAGGCATATAGCCCCACCTAGTGTCCCCTAACACAAACAGCACTGATCTACAGATCAGTGTGCCTCACTATGCAGGTGTTTTTAAAAAAAAAAAAAAAAAAAACACTTTCACGGCACAGATAGTTTAAGGTTTACTTACATCTTCAGTTTTAGAAGGGAAGTCATTTGGCTTCTCTTCAGAGGAATCACAGTCTGAGATTTGTTGCCCACTGTGCTTTTCAACATCTTCCTGAGACTCATCACCCAGGTCGCTGTCTGTGTCAATAACGGGAAGGTCATCTAGGAATGAAAGAAAGAGCTGTGCTAGTGCTGTAAATTTTATCTTATGGCGTTTATCAGACTATAGAGATAACTGAGCTGTTAATATATAACAGAAGTTTATCACCTTAAGTCAATTGCTTTTACTAAGAAAAATCTGGAAATGGACCACAAAGTAGACTGAGTTAAAGGAACAGTTAAGCTTTCTAAGAAATTTGTTAATTTACTGTATTACCCAGCGTTACAGACAATAAGCATTTTTTTGTAAATTTGCATCTGTACACCAGCACAGTAGGTTAAATAATGAAAATCTGATTGAAGGCCACACTTTGAGATTTTGATTCAAGGGGTTTAACAAAAGCGGTGCATTAACTAGTCCCGAATTATAGCCAATACTACACTTAGTCCAACTAGCCCATTCTTGGAAAGCAGGAATGCACTGATCAGCTCAGCAACACCAATGGAGCTGGAAAACAACAGAAGACAACTTTCTCGAGGAGTTAAAGTTTACAATAAAGACGTGCTTTCACTTTTTGCACAATACTCACTCTTTTGCACATTTCAATTGCACTGTTGTGTCTGTATTGTTCTGTTCTCTCTGGTGTTGCACTGTTTTTGTTGTGTTTTTTGACAATTTTTGCACATTGCACTTTATGTAGTCCTGTGTTGATTGTCTGTTATATGTCATATAGAGCACCATGGTCTTGGATGAACATTGTCTCGTTTCACTGTGTGCTGTACCACTGCACATGATTGGAATGACAATGAAGCCACCTGACTTGACTTGATAATGACCCAAAACATACTGCAATAGCAATCCAAGAGCAAAGAAACGGTTGTCACCTGATCTCGAGTGAATAAGGGACGCTTTTCAGTTATTAAATAAAAAAACTGAAGGCAGAGAAACCCACAAACGAGCAGCAACTGAAGGTGACTGCAGTAAAGGCCTACCAGAACATCTCAAGGGAGGAAACACAGCACATTTAATAGTGATGGGTCGGTCGCGAATGAAATGGCTCTTAGAGCCGGCTCTTTGACGTGAACGACGCGAGCCGGCTTCTTATCGAGAGCCGTTTTTTTTTTTTTTCTCTCACCCTCAAAACTCCAAAACACGTAAAAACTCCAAAACACGTAAAAACACGTACAAACTCCAAAATACATAAAAACTCAGAAGCACATAAAAACTCAAAACACGTACAAAAGATAACAGAACTGCTCCAGGATGCTAGGGGCAGTGTTGAACTTTTGTTACCTAGTGGCTACACAAGCCAGCAAGTACCAACGACCGGATTTGGTGTGTGGTAGCAAAAGGTAAATGAACATTTTTTTTAAATTATTATTTGACTATATATGAATGCTTGTGTATAAATACACAAACAATACACATATGCTTTTAATTGTGTAATTTAAGTGATCTAGGTAGCTCTGTTTTGGAAGTTCAGTTCATACTAGAAATGTGTTTTGGAGTTTGTACGTGTTTTGTCTCTAGGGGCCACCGCATATATTTATATATAAACATATATAAATAAAACCACTTTTTTTTTACATTAGTGATTCCTTTTGTGCATAATTTTATATTGTTGTTAATAATAAATTAATTAAAGCAACAAAACAACCTGAAGAGCCGGTTCGGAGCCGAAAGAGCCGGCTCTTTTTAGTGAGCCGAACCGAAAGAGCCGGTTCTCTAAAAAGAGCCGGAAATCCCATCACTAGCATTTAGTAAAGTCCATGGGTTCTAGTACTCAGTCACGGACTATAAAGGATTTTCAGCTAAATATTAAGAACTACTTTTACATTTAAATGTTATGTTGGTTTGTCCAATTCATTTTGAGCTTCTAAAAATGGCAAACTGTAAAAAAAGTAACTGTAAATGAAGAAGACTGATAGTACACCAACATATGTTTTTTTGTCATAAAGACTGAAACAAAGAATGCGCTAGTTTGACCATAAAAGCACCTCCAAAGGTCAGAAACTATTTGTTTTGTCGTTAAAAAAATTGACAAAAAAAAAGAAGAAATTTTGAAGATAAAGGTGAACTTCAGTTAGAATAACCTGAAATGTAAAATTTCTCCCTCAGCAAGTCACAACTTAATTTTATACCTTTATCAGTGCTGAGCATGAGCAGTGCTCTGCTGTAAGACTGAGTGGAAGCTGTGGGTCTCCCTCGACTGTGACACTGCTGCTGCCTCTGTGCAGTAACTCTGGATGGATGCTGCTCCTGGGTCTCATCATCAGGCTGCTCAGAGTCACTGGAGCTCCATGCAATGTTCACTGGGTCCTCCTCACGGTGAGGGGAACTGCTCTGAACTGGGAAACACATACAGAAGGGGACAATGCAATGTTCGAATTGAATCACTATGAGGTGCTTGTTAAAACTGGAGACTTACTTCTGAAGACTATTGAAGAAATTACAAGAAAGCTTGCCTATAACAGTTGTGGCTGTGCTGAAAAATAAAGGTGGCTGTATAAATACTGACTTTCTAGCTTGTTAGAATTGTACAAACTCTGTTTTTGCCTCAGATACTATTTCCATTTAGGTTTGCACATGTTTTAATAATTACTATAAATCAAGCATGCCCCATGTTTTGTGTTATGTGCGCATATACTAGGTATCACGTTAAGAGAAACCCACTTAAAAGTGATCTTCAGGTGAAGGTGATTTCAAGATTGACCAGTACATTTAATCTGTCATTAATTATGTAATGATTCATTAAATAAGCAATGATACAGAAATCAATATGAAAAGTAAATTTCAAATGACAACTAAAAATATGCAAATATGACAAATATATTAATAACCCTTTTTAAACATTTCCATTTTAAAAAAACGTGTACAAGAAATTCACCGTTTCCACAGACTAATTTCAATTTAGATTAAGAGCACACACCCCTAAAGTGTTTTCCAGTCAATAACCAAAAAGTATGATTTTGTATTTCAAAGTAAAAGAAATGGCATATATGAGCTCTTTTTCATCTGGAATTGCCCTGGAGTAATAGGATACACCCTCACAGTGTCACCCAGTCTAATTGTGCATTTCAAAGTAAAAGCCCTCTGAAACATCATACATTAGATATTTCTTTTCCTCTGGAAAGCTTCGGACAGCTATTATAAGGAAGCTACCTGTTGCCACAGACTAACTAATTTTATAACTGCTGTACATATTTCCCATTTTCCTAACAAATTTAAAAGAAATGAGTGGGCCCTGACTTGTGAACAGTACTGTACACTTAAGTATGAGGTACTTACAGAGTATTAAAAGTTGTGAGGTAAGATAGAAGATAGAAAAGTCTGAGATGGACCATAGCAAAAAAGGCCAGCAAACTGAGCAAGATACCTGCAGCAGACAACTGTTTCAGCTTCTTTAGAGTAGATATTTTTCTTCCTGAAGACGGAATGATCTGCAACAAAAAATAGAAATCCACAGTATGAACACAGTTGGGAGTAGCAGGGTGATAATGCTAAGAGATGGACGGAAAGCTGTTGATCTTTATCACCTTTGTCACCGGACTATCCAAAAAACTGTCTCCACACTTCTCCCAGCTCTTAGCGGATGAAAGGGAAGAGAGCGAAGAGGGCTCCCTGCCCACTTTCGGGAGAGCATTTTGGATATCATCGGGAAAGAAAACGCACTTTATGTCCCTGGAGTACCTTTTACGCTGCAGAAAATTAATGAAGAAGTAAAAGGGGTTAGCTTAATAATAATAATTTTTTTAAAAGCCTTTAACGGTTTTTGCTAAGATAACCCTGCTGGAGGCTTTAATGATAATTTCACCTGTATTTACTCTGACAACTGAATTACAAATGACAGTGGCTATATTTGCTGTTATTAATAGTTAAAATATGATTCTAGCAACACATGCCTGGCTAGTAAACCCCTTTCCGCTGTGGGCGGGCAAAACCGGATAACATGGGCTGCTAAAGCTAACTAGCTATACTCCATTGAGTAGCATTAACTGGCTAGCTAGTTACCAGACTTCTTACCTTCCTGGAACTCATTGAGAAAAAAAAAACAGTCAATGCAGAGTTACTGAAGTGGTCTGTGTGCGTGTCCCCAAAGCGTCATTAGAAATATAATATATCTCGAACCCATCTTTGTGAAGTTACCAGTGTTTCCTCCCTCACTAGTTTGCTAAGCGCAGGAACAAACTAGTGGCGCTTACCCAATCTGGAGGTGCGTTTCATAACTCACCAGCGTGGACCGGAGGCGGATATGGGTGAGATTCTCACACCAAATCACTCAGTTATGCCTGTAAAATTTAGATTGATTCACTTTTCTTGAAACTCTTAATACTGTTTTCTTCTTGAGTTTGCTTTTCTGCACTAGGCTGAACTGCACAAGTTTAAATACGTACCAAAGGGTATATTATTCTACTGATACAGGTAAAAGTCCAAAAATCATTACTACAGTAAATATACAGGCCAAGTTACTACTCTTTATAAAGAGTCATATCACACTGTCATTATTATTTTTATCATTATTATTATTATTAATTGGAATTGGAATCTATGGTGGAAGCCTCTTTAATGCATTTCTCATTTTTGCATGGAAGCAAAGGGACCTTCTCTTTAATAATAACAATAACTGTTTAAAAGTCTTTAAGCTTTTCAAGCTTTTCTTCCCTGCCCAAGCATTCAATGCCCTTTATGCCTCATTCTCCCATTCATACAAAGAATGTTAGAGTAGCCCAGACATACATACAAACACTTAAGCACTTTGACACATATTCACACTCTGATGGATGCATCGGAAAGTAACTTGGAATCAATATCTTGTCCAAGGGTATCTGGCGTGCAGAATAGAGCAACCAGCAAACCACCAACCTTCCAAGTAGTAGATGATCTGCTCTACCTTTCTGAGCTACAACCACTCCCATTTTGAATCCAATTATTGCACTTCTTACTCTTCTACTTCTTACTACTTTTTAAAATGCTTTAGTTATGTATTATTCCGAAAATTAAGTGGATTATTATAACTCAAGCTACTAAACAACATATAAATAGTTAAAATAATCAATAGCTGCGACATGAAAAAGACATAGACAGCAATAAATCAGTAACTGTTATCCAATGACGTCATGTATATGATTCTAAAAACTGTCATTTTACTTCATATATATTACAATGTACAACCTCTGAACTATTAACCTACTTTAAGTAAAATATCTAAACACTTTTTTTCTGCAACTGAACTATCCATCACAAATTGTGGTTTAAATACTATGCCTTATTGTGTGAAAGGTTCTTTTTACACAATAAGAATGTGATAGGATCCAGGGCTCCATATGAGCTTGAAAATTATGACAGCAATGAAATGAGTCTTGGCTTGCTAAACTTTGCATGGCCACAATCTTGATTTTTGCATCACTGAAGTAAAAAATCTTGAGCAGGACTGTGCAGAGACCTCTACAACAGAGGGAGCTAATTCCTTGGGATGTTCGACTACATATCCACTTCCACTGCTTCTTAAATGTTGAGTTGACCAGACCTTTCTAACCTTGTGTCTTGCAAAATTAGTCTGTCACACTGCTAGCAAAACCTACACATCAGTTGCAAACATATTTTTTCATCAAATAGTGACTTATGTGAAGGAGAGGATTGTAGAAGAATTGAGTTACGGTACCAAATATTGTAAAAATAAAAAATTAGCACATCCGAATCTATAAAGAACTGTGTCACAAATTTGGATCGAAATATGTGCTTCAGACTGTGATGGAAAACAATGATGTGACTGTCGTTCCAGGCATTTTGGAGGCCTTAAAAGCACAGCTCAAAAAATCAACCCAAGAATCTTCTCTTCCATGTTTTGTGGTTTAAGGAAGACAGTCGCCTGCTGCATAACCACTGAATAACAGAGACAAGGAAATATTTATTTACATGCGAAGTTACAACCCTCTTTTCAAAATATAAGTACATAGGCTGCAGCAGATGACCACCCCTTACCACCTGGTTCTGCCAGGGGTTTCAGTCTGTAAAAGGGAGTTTTTCCTTCCCGCTTGGTGGTCCTTGGTGGTCCTAGGTGGTCCTAGGTGACACACTGGAAAGATTACATTTGTCTGATTGTCAATTTCCTCCCTAATACTGTGAGTAGAGCAGGGCGATATGGCCAAAAATATTTATCACGATATATATTTGAAAATTTGCGATAACGATATAACCGACGATATAATTGATGCGAGACAAAATACAACTCCACAACATTACTAGCGCAAAAAGACAACCTTCCATTTATTTTCACTTAAACAAGAAGCTGGTTTTTATGTACATTAAAGCTTTATAAAAATATAACAGTGCAAATGCAAATTCCTTGCTGACAGTTTAACCAAAAGGCATTTCCAGTAGAAATGGGCTGACATATCCTGAGCATAACCATGTATAATATCCACTGAAGTTAAAAAGAGGTGCTTTGCAACATTAAACTGCAGTGTGCAGTACGCATTTTTCGGACCATAAGGTGCACGGGATTATAAGGCACATTAAGCGAAACAAAGCAGTCAGATAAATCAAACTTTATTAAACTCATTCTTCTTGCTTCCTCCACTTCTGTACCATTGATTCATTAATGTTGAATTCTCTGGCAGCTGCTCTATTCCCATGTTGCTGCAGTATATTAATGACTAACCTCGTATTGTGGATGGATTATCTCAGTTGTTCTCCTGACTGAAGTTTGGTCCGTTTACAGCATCCTGCCATGCGATTGCATTTGTCTCTAACCATGAAGAACCTTCACGTTAACTTTTATAAGTGGAAAAGTGTTAGTGTTCGTCCTCCAGCTTCACTGTTTATGTTATGCTAACATAGCTGTGTCGCTAGCGATCACGTAGCACATCATTATATACCAGCTAGCCCAACTTCAGTAACCCTACAAACGTCACTGCTGTTTAGTTTCCCGTCTTCATTTATGTTGGAAGTGATAGCAGAGCTGTACGTTTGATTTTTTTCAGAAATCTCTCAGTCAGAACATGCAATATCATGCTTAGGTAACTAGCGAAACTAGCGAGCTAACTTCCGCTAGCTTCCTGCTAACTTCTAACTCCGTTAAATGTAATAACTTTTGTTTTCATGGATGCCTGGAAGTTAAACTTCATAGTTACACCTGGTAAAGCAGCAATGCTGATCGTTTTATTAAAGATGAAAGAATTTAGACAGTTTTTAACTCTAAGTGATGCTGCAGTGTTGTTTGACCTGAAGCATACGGCGTTTAGGACCCAGATTACTCCCAGATTTAAGAGCATCTTAGTCCGACAAATATGACAATAACAACGGCCGCTTGCATGTTCTGCAAAAAAATGTGCTTTGTTGTGTATCTGATGGACAAACACTAAACCAGTTCCACATCACGGAAGTTGCACCATTTTTACAAACCAATTCTGGTTCATCTGTTTCACTCAACAATCGGCCATGTGCGTATGAAAACAAAGGCACTGCGCACGCGCGTTTTACTCCCATTCTATCGCGATATTTCATTTTCCTATCGTTGCCTAACATTATACCGGTATTACCGTGAACGGTATAATATGGCCCAGCCCTAACTGTGAGGTCTTTACCTTGCACTTTTTGGACACTCTAAGTTGTTCACATAAATTGCCTCTTAATTGGAAAATAAAACTAAACAGAAAACGAAATAAATAGATGTTTGTGATTTTCTCAAGAACATTTGACTTGAAGGCAAAGGGGAAAAATGGTTTGTAGTAAATCTAATAAATGATAATATAGAAAGAGTTTTTTTTGGTTGCTGATTAAAACAAACTATAAATGCTGTACTAGATACACTATATTCAAATTCAAATTCAAATTTTATTTGTCACACACACACAACCATACACAGTATGACATGGGGGTGAAATGCTTGTAGCTGTACAATGCCCGACCATTAAATGACAGAAGAAAAGTTCTACAATATTTACAATTTACTACAAAAATTTACAAATTAACTTAGGAATTTACAGTAAAGAATGTGCAAATAGCAGAAGAGATTATAAAGATAAGGATTATAAATTATAGGAATTATAGGATTATAGGAAATGTGTGGTGGTGCGTGTGGTGACGTGTGTGAGAGTCCAGTCTTATAGTGACGTGTTTGGGAGAGTCCAGTCCTACACCTGGTTCAGGCCCCGAATAGCCTGGATAGCCTGGATTGCCCAAAGTATTTACTCACTCACTGTGTTCCAATCACTTCCATAGACACAGGTGTGTAAAATCAAACACCTAGGCATGCAAATTGCTTCTGCAAACATTTGTGAAAGAATGAGTCGTTCTCAAGAGCTTAGTAAATTCCAGCGTAGTACCATGATAGGATGCCACCTGTGAAACAAGTCCTGTTGTGTAAATCCCTCAGTACTAAATATTCCACAGTCCACAGATGTAAAGAAGTCCTGTACCTTCTACCTGTCCCCTTAAAGCCCCCGATTAATTTGGAAAATGAAGATAAAATTTGATTTGTAATTCCTTTTGTCTGAAATCAGCTACAGAATAAATTAAATCTCAGGTCATGCTAAATGAATTCAGGCTCATTCTGTGATGATACTGGATATGACTGGGTCTTTTTAAAGCTTTTTAATTTTTTTGTCATTCATAGATCTTTATATATTCTTGAGTATACTGGCATCTTTAGTTCTTGTTGTAGTTAAGTGTTCACTTAAGCTTTAGTTATGTTCTCACTTCCTGTTTCATAGTTTCGCCTCTAGTGTGCTTAGACGGCGGCCCTGCGACCCGGCCCCGAGTAAGTGGAAGAAAATGGATTGACGGACAACAACCTCCCGTGGACTCAAAAGGTGATTTTTATTACAGCAAATCCATTCGAATCTCAACATCTTTCAAAGAGCAGGTTAAACATACAAAAGCTCACTTAACATGTTTTTTTTTGTTTTGTTTTTTATTAAATATGTAAAAAGCAGGTCAAGTTATTCACAAATAAAATGCAAACATGCAACACGATTTTTTGTCGGGGAATGCATAATGAGTGGGACATAAAAAAAGAAAACAAAACATTTACCATTCATTAATTATTGACAGTACATGTTTACATTCTTTTTCATTTACACAATAATATATGACTAAAGCATCATGGTGCACTGCCCAGTTCAATATTAGTAAATGCAATATTAAGAAAGGGTATACAATGTACTTACTGGAATATAGTGTAACAAATTGCTCAGTGAACTGACATCTCCCTAAGACCTGTGATTAAAAAAAAAAAATAATAAAAAATATCCCAACAGTTCCAGCGGAGGTTTACAACTTAAAACTGCTGCTTCATCATAAGACTACTCCACAATGTTTCTTCCTTCCCTATGTTTACGGTTTCTATCACTAAAGCCACCTTGTGTGGTGGGAACAAACGCTAAGCCGAGCACACTGAT
Source organism: Maylandia zebra (assembly GCF_041146795.1). Lineage (NCBI taxonomy): Eukaryota > Metazoa > Chordata > Actinopteri > Cichliformes > Cichlidae > Maylandia > Maylandia zebra. The sequence goes on from NC_135184.1 coordinate 16,500,203, forward strand.
TATCTGAAATCTTGTAATTTGTAATGACAGCTGTGACACAGTCATACAGTTGGGATTTAACTACATTTTATTATCCTCCTTCACGAGGATGCAATTCAGATCCTTGCACTATTCCTAAGTCTTAATAACAACAACAATAATAAATACGGTGAGGGTCTATGGACAGATTGTCCAATACGAAGTCAAATGTCAGTGCAACATATGGAAGGAGGTTAAATAAGAGCTACTACGAGCCCTTCCAGGGCTTTGCTTATTGCATTCTTATGATTAATATTGTTGATATGAAAAAAAAAAGAGAAAGAAATAAAAATAGCAGGGAGTCTAACACTTGCACTGACAGGTAGTGGTTACCTGTCTAAACTTCAGCATTTCATCACATCAACTGCAGGATTTGAATTGACTTTGCGCCCACACAGTCCTCTGATGGTCTGAGCTTGTCCGCTGGTGGAGCTCATTGCCACAAACCCGCCACAGCAGTTCACCAAAAGTCACAAGAAACATTGAACAGTGAGCAGAGGGGTACAAAAAAAACCCAAACAAAAACCTGTGATGGTGCTTCTTTCAGGAGGCTTCTTCATGTGCTCAGTTTCGGAGAGGATGAAAAATAAAAATGAGGACAAATGAAAATCCTTTAACAGTTCTCACATAGTCAAAAAAATTAAATTAAAAAAATAAAATAAAGAGAGAGTGGGGTGTAACTGCGGTGAAGGATGATGGCAGTCAGTATTCATCCTGCTCCTCCTGCTGATCGTCTGGCACCTCCTCGTGGGCTTGCTGGTCCACTTCCTGTCCGTCGCCCTCAGCTAGCTCCCCTCGTTCCTAAAAAAGAAAAGAGAGAGTTGAGGCAAGCGCATGTGACTGCACACAAACACTGAATTAAATCCACATGATTTCTTCAACAAAGAATGAGCACGATCCTGCTTGGATCAATCTAAAGGCCTGGACTGACCTGCTCATCGGAGGCGTACAGGATCTCCATTAGCCGATCGACAAACGGGGCGTTTTCCTCCCCCTGTTCCTGACAGAGCAGCTCCACCTCTCGCAGCTTGCTGAAGTAGTAGTCTCGCTCCTTCTCCACTCCTTCCAGTGCCAACTTTAGTGTGTTCACCTGCAAAAATAAATGTTCAAGCATTTCAAAACACACAAACTCTGAACAGACTCACAACGTTAAAAGATAAGCAGAGAAGAAAGCTGATTAAAACTGATCCGAATGATTCTTTCTAAGAAAACGACTCAAGATAAACTGTTTAACTGATACAAGTTGTCTTCAGTTACATGTGATTTGAGCACTAGAGCAGCTCTGAATGATTGAATGCAATCATTATATCAGTAAAGGATCTACCGATCAGTTAAGTCTTTGTCTTCTATTCACCAGTTTCTGCTTAACAAATGTACATTAAAAAAAAATCAAATAAAAAAAATCAAATGCTGCCTGGCAGCATTTTCTGGCTTGTGGTCACTGCACAAGAGCTCCAAGCCCGCTTCTTCTTAGTTTAATCCTTGGCTTGAATCTGACATGTACTGTACCAAATTTAATGCAGCCAGCAACATTTTGGATCTCAGAGTGGAACAACTACACAATATCCACACAGCATTTAGCAGCTTTGTATGCACAGGGGTTTTTTTTTGTTTTTGTTTTTTTAAACCAACCACATACAGTGCCTTTAAAAGGCCTCAGTGCTATTTTTAATATTTGGAAACAAGTTGAATGTCTGCTAAGATTTTAAATCTCTAGTACTTTGAATCTCCAAATATGACGCGTCAGGTGTAACATTAATCACAGCCTATTTCTATACCAGCTTTCTAAGGAACCATTAGTCTATCCACAGAGTGAGAAGTGGATTTAGGTCTGACTCCTAATTTGACACAGACTGTATATAAAAGATAGATGTAGCTCCAGATCTGAAAAGTGAAATGTACAAGTGCCTTAAATCTGCACCCTTTCTTAGCCAGCAGGGGGCGACTTTGGCCATGTTCCACAAAGCAGGTTTAACAAACTCAGTTTGAGTTTTGAGTGGCACAGAAGTTGATCACAGCTATTAGTTATTATTGAATCATTTCTGAGTATGTTCTCTCTCAGTCAAGCGTATGTGTAGCAGAAGAAAAGCCATCATCAATGGAGCTCCAATACCAGGATTCACCATGGCAACGAGTAAATGAAGAGACGACCCTCCATTTTAATCCAGTAGACGGAGGAACACGAATCAGTGTCAGTGAGGACCATGCCAGGAAGCTAGAAAACAGCAATTTTATTCTGTCATTCGCCCACACTGATTACCAACCTGATTCAGTGAGGGCCAACCAACCAATTTTACATTGGACCACAACCACGACCAAACAGTTAAAGCCTGGAGGGACAACATGCAGACAACTGAAGATAAAACTATATCTTATCAAAGAGAAAAGACAGTTTACTTACAGACCTGTAATATTAGACCCAGTAATACAAATGTGGGCAATTTGGAGTGAAAAATGTGTCAAAACTCCTGCACTTAACGACTGTACTTCAACATGAAATGACTCGTCTTTCAAATTTAGTTCCATTCAAAAATATATACATAGTAAATTCAGACTCAGTTTCACATCAACTCCAACACGATGCCAACTGTGACGGGCAGTTTTCCATTAGTGCAACTGATTATGACACATCAAATATAATTCACATTGATTAGTGGTTGTGTGTCTCTGCAGCTTCATGCAGGCTGATTTACACAGTGATCACACCACAGTAACATATGGGAGATTCAATGCAGGGGAGCTGGCTGACAGCCTGACAGAGACAGAGTCTTCAACCCTATTTATGCTCGCCGCATTGGTCACTTCTCACACCGATGTGCTGATATTGCACAGCTACGTCTGTTTCTACTCGTCACTGTGGCGCTTTTGTCTCTTTGCGATCTTCTTCAGCTGCTGTAGAAATCTTTCTCCATGAGTTCTGTACCATATGGGAATCCCTGCATACATGTGTCATATATATGCCCATATAGACAGCCTTGCCTCAAGCCTGTCAATTTTTTTAAATAGCTGAGGCTGCAATAGCTCCAAAGCTACGTAAACTGAAAAGGTGCACGGCTGGCCGAAAAAAATGCCAAAACATGCCATGCCTTACTGCAAGTGACATCACTTCTGTCATTTGGTGAGAGCAGTGAGCATAAACTGGCCCTTAGATAAACATACAATAAATTCTACAGTCTATCATTCTATGATGTTAATAAATTAGGATCCAGTTATTTGAGTCACAATAACATTGAGTAACAATTTTAAAAATGCTAGGTGACTTCCTACTTAGTTATTGCATTCAAAAGATTTTCAGAAAACTTGACCTCTGACCTTGAGGTCACTGAGATTCAAACTCATCCAAGATTTTAAATAGATACACCTGTGTTATCACTTTCAAAATCCTACATTTCCTCATTTTCAAGTTATCACATTCACAAATGGATGTCCATGCCGCCACCCGTTACGGTATTGTTATTGCCCTACCAGCCGTTTACAGCTGAAAGGTTTATAAAAGGGCGATCGTGGCTCAAGAGTTGGGCGTTCGCCTTGTAATCGGAAGGTTGCCGGTTCGAGGCCAGGCTTGGACAGTCTCGGTCGTTGTGTCCTTGGGCAAGACACTTCACCCGTTGCCTACTGGTGGTGGTCAGAGGGCCCGGTGGCGCCAGTGTCCGGCAGCCTCGCCTCAGTCAGTGCGCCCCAGGGTGGCTGTGGCTACAATGTAGCTTACCATCACCAGTGTGTGAATGTGTGTGTGAATGGGTGGATGACTGGATATGTAAAGTGCTTTGGGGTCCTTAGGGACTAGTAAAGCGCTATATAAATACAGGCCATTTACCATAAAAAATTAACATTTTTAAAAAAGCTCACAATTGAGCTGTACACAGACATACCTGCTCAGTAAGATGCGTGACTTGTGCTTCCAGTTCTTTCTCTCCTTTGGCAGGAGTTGACACGGATGTGGGGATCTTTTTGGCGGAAGAGGGTCTGGATGTTGGCGTTGAAGACTTAGGAGTAGTAGAGCTCGACCTGGATGCTCCTGCAGCGAAGAAATATTTATGAATAAAGGGTCGCTTGTCACTATATCTGAGTGTAAACTTGACAAATCAGACCCAATAATCACAGGAGCTGATATATGAGCAGGAAAAGTAACAGTCTAGCCATTTGATACCCTATACATCCAGTGCAAAGGTGTCAAAAAAAATGTGCAGATAACAGTAAGCATACATGCATGATTTATAACCTTCGTTTTGTTTTATTCATCAGTTGAATCTTACCTGCAGTAGGAGAACTGGCTGCATGGTGAGACTTCTTTGGCAGGTTGAAGATTTGCTCACCGGGATCAGGCGGGGGGATGGCATCCTGACCCTGCCTGGCTGCAACTGGGTCGTAATCTTTGCCGTCGTAATTGGCGTCAAAGAACTTCTTAAACCACTGGATGAAATCGAGATTGTCCTGAAATCTGCCTTTGACCAGTTTCTCCACAGGAATAATCTGAACAAAAAAAAAAAAAAAAAAAAAAAAAGACTGTTAAAACCCCCGAACAGTAAAGCGAGGTGAAAAAAAAAAAAAGAAAAAAGAAAAAAAAAAGTAAAAGATATTCAGGACACTCACCTTGTCCACGTTCATCCTTTTGAAGGATGCCTGCAGCAGTTTGAAATTGTGAATGTACTCGTGTTCTAGTTTAGCTTGAAACTTGACCTTCTTAAGACTGATGCAGCCAGGGAAGAGCAGATCCATGAACTGGCAATAAGCAGCTCCTAAAGAATTATTAATAATAAAAATAGTTAAGCACCACAAGAATAATTATGTATGTGGGGGGGTGGGGGTGGAGAGCAGAACACTGAAAAACATGCCGTGAATAATCCTGACCACACTCTGCACCACTTAATCTCTAACAGACTGATTGTGCTACCACAGTTACAGGAAATCTTTTCTACTCGTGCAATAACTCTTTAAAATACACACGTCTGTCGGGCAGGGAATCATCTGTTCTCCCGTGTTAACAGCTTAAATAAACTCTGCAGTCAGAACACTTAAAACTGTGTACAATAAGCAACTTTATTGCACTGCACTGTTATACGGAGTCACTTGAATGTGATTTGATATTTACTGTGTTGTTACTACGTTTAGCCAGCTTTTTTTTTTCTTTTCTTGGTTAAATTTGAGATATTTTACTTTGTTATAATATATTATTACCTATTATTTCATCTTTCCAGCCTGTCCTGGGTCTGTCCTGCTAGCAAGATATGTACAAAACACTTCACCTAGGAGTCATCCTAGGTGAACCACCTCAACTTGGTCAGAGGAGTAGCGGCTGTACTCAGATTTCCTCCTGAATGACCGGTTTTGTCACGGCGCATTTTATCTTATTGATCTATATACTATAAACCCATTTTCTTAAAGGCAGTGTTTAATCTTAAATTTTAGCTGCTGTAACATAAGCATTCACAAAGTTTGGAGATAAATAAAGTACATCTTATGTTATTGCACACAGTCTACGATTCTTTTTTTTTTTATGCCTGCCTTTGTACATGTGAGGCTTTTCATGTCCAGATCCTTGACCTCATTTCTTTAAAAAGACAAATATTAATGAGCTTTCACGTTAACATGGCTCACATAACCTGAAGCTTAGTGATCCATTTGAAAAGAGGACACCAGCTCAACCTTAGGTAAAGCTCACATGAACCCAACCAGGGAGCTCATGAGAAAACCATCTACACCAAACCACACCCTGAGAAAAAGGGGGTGGGTGTGCATGTGTTTGTGTAGGCAGAGGGTGATTGAAATTGGATTACTTGGTCACAGCAGGAGAGCACACGGCAGAGTTTATTTATAGACAACTCTCTTCCAGGGAGAGGTGAACATGTTTCCACAGGTTGCTTTAACCGCCAGCTTACACCGAAAGCTATTCAGGCGAAGACCAACCACTAAAAACACACCCCCCCCCCCATTTCAGACAGCGAGTCGGGCACAGGAGGAGGAAGGAAGAGGATGAGCTGAAGCGAGAGAGAAGAACAAGTTTTTTTTCCTTTCTTTTTAAAGGTCCGTCTGTTCTCACCTGAGGAGAGCTGCTCCACTTTCGTGTAGTTTAGGCAGAGGATATCGTTAACCCAGGCAGTAATGTCATGCCTGCTCATAGTCTCCTGGGTTATTGAGGTAGAGTATACGTTGACCGCCATCCCCCAACTGCAATAGAAAGGAAACAACACTGAAAAACAAAAGCTAGGTTGCTGTGATAGATGTCCTATTTCTTTCTGTCTCAAGTCAGTTTGTTGGTCTTCAAAAATGGGACAACTTCTTAAATAGGTTAAGATTTTAAGACATGGTGACAAGGGGCTGCTATTTACTGTGAGACGATGTATTATTTTTTTTTTTTTAAGTCTCCTCAGAGACTCAGCTATCTGCAGTCCCTGGGAAAGTGAAATAAGAATTGGTAATACACAAAAAACATCAATAAACAGTTTATACTAATGCAAATTCAGTTGACTATTCAATATACAATAAAACAGCCCAGCTTAAATTATTTCAAAGCACAAAGACGAGATCTAAAAATCAAATCAAATTTTAAAAAGGCCACAAAAAAAGAGCTGCTGGACAGTTAATGTTGGTTAATTAGAACAACTACTGGCCAAACAAATCCTAACTGCTTTGCTCATGTTTAGCCCAATCAGTTAAACTATACAGAATTGTATAATCTCTTAAATAAAATCTTCAGCCTGGAAAGCAAACAGTGAGACTGCATCTAGACATAGCACACGAGTTGATCTTTAGCATTTCTCCACATGCCCAGACTGACCCGCAAAGAAGCCCAGCAGCATAAAACATACTCTGAACCCCCCAATGCCACCCGACCCCTGGCTGCTACATGTCAACAATACTAATGTCCACATTATCATCCTCAGGTGTGACACACAGAGTCCAAAGCCCTCCCTAACAGTCTGTCATAGACTGTTAGGCAAACTATAACACAAAGCAGTAGAGGTGCAGATAAGATCACAGTTTGATACTGGAAATACAAGTTTGGGCTTGGAGATTGAAATCTGGCATGAATCAATGTTATCTTGGGCAAAATGATCTCTGCATGCAAGACTATCTGCTTAACAAGATAAGTCACATTAAAATAACCACACAGCAGTGGAACACGGGACAAAAGCACAGCAATAAATTCAAGAAATTACCCTGGGTTTGTGGGGGTAACTTTGTCTGCAAACTCAAAGCAGATTCAATTATCTCAGCATAAACAGTTCTTTGCTATACACTTTAAGAAACAGTCATATCTGAGCAGGGACTCTCCGCCTTTTGGTTTTAGAACTGAAAAGGCTTCTCGGATGAGAGGTGAAATGTCTTTAAGAAGTCCAGTCCCTTTATTTCCAAGCTCCTTAAAATATCTGAGCAGTTTTTTGTTTTTTTTAACCAAATCAATGACTGAGTGAGGTGATGATCTACTGTAGATACTTATAATTAGAGCTGGGCGATAGAACGATAACGATATGTATCGCGATATAACTTTTACTCGATAGAGAAATTAAGCTATCGCGATAGACTTCGCCGCTCTTGTCCTCTTAAAATAAAAAACATTTTTAAAAAAAGGTCAGCCAATCCAAACTAAGTAGCGCAGAGCCGAACCAATCACAGCCACAGCGTCACGTCGCGTGACTTGTTACATACAGCACAAGTGCCAAGCCGCACGTGTGTTTGTTTGGGAAGCAGGCAGTGGGTAATGGAGCCAGCGCGTAATGGAGGAAATGAGTGTGCCGACTAGAAAAATCAACCGAGCGTGACCGAAGAGAAAACAGATGACGGTTCCAATGCCGGAGAGATTGTCGAACGGAAGAGCCATAGAAGTTCCGTAGTGTGAAGGTATTTCGGCTATTTCAAGTCTGACAAAAAACCGAGTAGCGTGCACTGTAAATTGCACGCTACTCGGCACGAAAGCAAGTCTGGAAATACAATAAACTGGTGCATGCGTCACACTGTGCGCCACGTTATTGTTTCGGTGAAATGAATTTCTACAATACTGTTACTGTTAATTCTACTCTCTGCAGTGTTTAAATGCTTACATATACACACAGTTACTGTCCGTCCACACATACGACTCGGGTCTGCTTCTATGCCCCAGCTTTGTTTACTTTTTCCCACCGAGGCTTCTAGACTTCTGATTGGCCAACATTTCTGCACGGTTAGGAATCTAGTGCCACCTGCTGCTTTGGCATGTTCATAGCAGCGTTTTCCTTCATTTCTGCCTTTGTGTGTGGACGGGATTATTTTTTAAAACGAAAACGGAAAATCTCCGTTTTCAAAAACACCCGTGTACGTGTGGACGTAGCCTCAGTCTCTGACTGGAAGCGCTAATTCGTCATTCGGCTTTTGTCAGACTAAAGTAACTGTTAAAACTGTTTGAAAAGCTCAGCTATACAACAAGGAGAGATTGAGAATTTCCTTTTAGTTCTCAGTTTATTTGATATTGACAAAAGTTAGTTTTGTCTGTTCTTCTGTAAAACAAACTAAGATTTATTTTTAGAATTAATATTTTGTTTCTAAGTGGAATTGACAATTTAGTCTGTTTCGTTTGTTCTATTTTGAAACTTAAACGCTTTAGCGGCTGCCTTTTGTGTAGTTTGCAATATTTGCCTTTATTTATCTGAAAAAGTCTCATGTTCCTTAAGTACATCTACCCTGTTGAACTTATTATGGGAAATAAATATTTAAATCAAAACAAGCTGCTGATTATTTCACATTTTACTTGTGAGCAACGGCACATTTAAATCTTACAAATATAGTTATTTGGCTTATATCGTGATAGATATCGTTATCGCCTGAAATGAAAAAAACATATCGTGATATGAAAAAATCTCATATCGCCCAGCTCTACTTATAATACATTGCAGGATGAAAAAGGGATCTTTTAATTTGACTTTTCCTGCACAGCGGAGCAGACAGAAGCTGTTGCAAAGGCTGATTAGATTTGATCGAATTGCAAAACTGTGACTTTGGAGGCCTCAGGGCACCTGCTCTACTTGCAGTATGCATACTGAAAGCATGCAATGTGCCAAAGATACATCAGTAAACTCAAACTTTGACCCTTAAGCTACACATTTAAAAGAAGTCAACAAAACAGTTATTTCTTCCTAATTCATTTGTTAACTCTTAGCGTGAGATATTGTGGAAGGAAAGTCTGCACATGAGTGGACATCCCACCTGAGAATATCTGAAATATGAAAAAATATCATTCAGAGAATTGCAACAGAGCATCATAATAATGGAAATGAGCTCTTTAAAACACAATCAGTAATATATAAACATGCAAATATGTCATTGCACATATTACTGCAGCTTTATAATGTTCCTGTGCAAGGAGCAAAGCTGTGCAATGAATTAAAAAAAAGAAAAACTAAATTCAACTACAATATTGACTTCCAACAGCAAGGAAAGCAAGACAAAGCATTTATTTTCTCACTGACTGCTGTTTTTGCCTTGAGGCCTTCTCTAAAACCCACAATCTCACTTCTCCAAAGGCTGTTCGCAGGTCTACAATCCTCAATGCAAGAAGTCGAGCTGATCTCAATACTGATTCTAATTTTTACAACATTTCACAGACAAGAACAGCTGCATTAAAAGAAACACCCATCTGGTGGTTTTATAACCGCGATAATATGGTGCCAAAGCATCCCCCTCAAACAGACACCAGGATATGCAGCATAATAATAACCCCAACCATTCAGCGTTAAAGTTGGGTTATCAGACCACTGCAGCAGCAGCAGAGCCTCGGCTCTAGGAAGGAAACTGGGCCAGCCCCTCTCCATGTCAACAAAGCGGATGTATGCGCCGCTTAGCATGCTTTGTTAGCCTTGCAGGGATAGCCTGCCGACACCAGGGCTGGGCATGATGCTTCAATTCAATAAGAAGAAACCGGGCTTGTGCGGCAAGTCTTAGTAGAGGGTCTCCCCCTTACAGACACCCACAGTACAACATCACCCAGACACATATTAATGGCGACAGTGGGGGGGATTCAGTAGCTGCGGAGTGTCAAGTCACGATGGGAATATTCTAGCAGCAGCAGCAGGAGGAGGAACAGGAGGAGCTGTCTGTGTAGTCCTGTCATCTGACAAGCTGGACCCACTCCTCCAAAAAACGTGCCTGTACCATTGCGCACCACCAAATACAATAAAACAGTTGACAGCGTTACATGCTAGTCCCAGCAGTGGTTTCGGGTGCTACTGGAGAAGCAGGGGGAGGGTTTAAGCTAACTTAAGAGCGATTTACGACACAGTGTCGGGTACAGAGGGCTAACATGACAGGGGAGTGTGATTGGTGAGTGGGGGGAAAAAGCGGATGGGTGCAGGGAGGAAAACGCCGAAGAAGAGGAGGAGGCCGGATTGCGGGTTTTTTTGGGGGGGTCTGCAGCGGTGTGATTTTCTTTTCCTGACATTAAACCAAATGCGACATTTCACTGGTTTACCTGTAGGCGCGCTCTCCTCGCACTGTATTTTTCCTGTAAGGAATGATGTTGGTTCCGTTGTCCTGGACGATGTCGTTGTTATTCTCTCCATTTGGGGAAAGGGCTTGGGTGGGACCGGGCATTTGGGTCTCTAAAATGTTGAACAGAAACTCTGTTCTCTCTCTGGCCGAGGGGGGACGAGGGAAAAAAAGCAAGAGGAACGATGCAAAATGCTAAGAAAGTGCCGCACCTCCGGGGCTCTCTCTCCTTCTGTCTGCTTATTCCTCACAAATCTCTGCCCTAATGACGTTGCTGCTCCCTGTACCACGTGACTCGCGGGGTTGGCTGCCTGTTTTCCCTATGGTGGGCTATTTCAGTACACCAAAATTTCATTGATTACTTGAGTGCTGAAAAGTATCGCCGGGGAGGTCAGATCGATGTGTGATGCTCGTCGCTTTTTGAGGTGCGGCGAGGGGATTTATTAAAAGAAGGGAAAAAAACAACAACAAAAAAAACTCAGAGGCGACAACCAATCAGCTAAAAAGAAGGGATGGGAATAAAGGGAAGACGCAGCACATCCACTTCACCTTAATTAGATCATCAGATAGCTGATTGGTATTAAAGCAGATGTAGGCAAACGATACCCAGTAGTGTTGGTGATGAAATCATGTCCATTCATGGTGTGTGATAAAATGCTGTTTTGATTACTAACTGAATTTCAGTCAGAAGTTTACACACGCTCATCATGGGCATGAATATCAGGTTAACTTTTAATGATTTCTTTGAGTTGTTCTTTTTCCAGGGTGGAAATACTGTACAGCATACATTTTTAAAAAATATGGTAGTGGTAGCATTATGTTCTGGGGCATCATGTCTAGTGGTACTGGTATTAGGGGTGGGGGGGAAAAATCGATACTGTGTAGTATCGTGATATTTTGTTTGCTAATAATGTATCGATACAGGGACAGCAGAAATCGATATTTTGTTACAAAAATGGTTTTTGTGCTCAGAGCATGTTGACCCTTTTTCTGAGCAAGAATCCTGACATTCCTTCACTGTCCAAATGTGTTTAACTTTTTTTTGGCAGCAATAAACATGACAGTTTACTTATTTTAATTTAAGATATGTTTTATCTTAATTAAGTTTAAAACTTTTTTTATTTAATGTAAATTTATATTTTGTTTTAATTTACTTTCAAATTCTTCAGTTGCTGAATGGGCTGCATAGTTTTCATAAATTGCATAGTTTAGAATAGCTATAATTGTACCAGATGGTTGCATTCAGTTAAGTTGGACTAGACTGTAATACAAACCGTTCAGTTTGTCAACAATAAAACTGACTGAAATGAGAGAAAGACTGAGTGCAAGACTTTGATATTAGATAAAATGAATATTGATAAAGTTTAACTTTATGTACAGAATCTGAATATTGCAAAATATTTTTTTTTTTTAAAAATCGCAATAATATCGTATCGTGCGTTAAGTATTGTGATAATATCGTATCATGGGATGTATGGTGATTCCCACCTCTAACTGGTATATTGCACAAAGTGGACAGAATAATGAAGGAAGACTATCTCCAAATTGTACAACTTCACCTAAAATAGACTCGAATAGACTTCCAAAACCCAAACCTCAATGCCATTGAAAATTTATGAACTACGCTTAAAGCTAGGTCTGTGCCACGAAACCAACAACTCTACCGATTCTCGTAAGAAGTGTTCAAATATCCAGCCAGAGTTATGTCAGAAGTTTGTTGATGACTACCAAAAGAGTCTGGTTGAAGAGCAACTTGCTAAGAGACATATAACCAAATTTTAGTGGGGGTGCATGAATATTTTTGAGGGTCTGCGGATTAGAGTAAATCCAAAATAAGTTCAAACCAGTTCACAAAATTTAGTTTTTTAAAAGTCATTTAAGATTAATGGTTTACAACAATTCCACCCTGGAAAAAGAACAGCTCAAATGAATCTTTAAAAGCTACAAATTAGCATAACCCTCATGACCATGATGCATGTATGCAAACTATCGATCTAATCAACATCAATTACTCGGCATCATCACCAGTAAATCAACCGAGAACAAGAATCCATTTTATTTTACTTTTTAAATGATCTGAGGAATCTACTTATAATCACAAAATGTCCAATCAGTAAAATAAAATAAAAAATATCACCATTATTTGGGATGTACCAATTGTGAAGCTAATGTGAAAATCAAAATTATGTCATTGACGATAGTCATTTCACCTTTGTTCCAGAGAAACAAAGCAATCCATCCATGTTCTAAACCGCTAACCTAATTTGGGGTCACAGGGGGGCTGGAGTCCAACGTAGTGGTCATACAGTGAAAGCCAGGGTATTTTATTATTTTAAATGTAATTTTAATTATCATCTTGTTTTTTAATTTTTATCTTTATTTTATTTTATACTTATTCAATGTATCATTTCTGGCATGTCAAGTGTACACCACTTCGTGTTCAGCTGGGAGTTGTTCTAAAAGTGCTATATAAATAAATTGCTTCCTTGCTTATACTTTTCTAGCTCTTTAGTACATTTTTTAAATCATTTAGCCATCAAAAACTGATATGACACAAAATATAAACACACCACTTCAATCACTGATACAAGCCACAAGGACAAATACTGGCCTTTATATATCAGTGCATTATAACCATTACCCAAAATGCAAGTGGTGTCTTCAAATGTCATGAAATCTAATGTAAATGTAAATGTAAAGCCTTTAAAACTGTTATTTCATATTATTTTTGATTTGATTGCCTGACACAAAAGGGGAAATGAATAACAAACAAGACTATATGAACAAATATGATAAATCAGCATCAACCATAATTTGAGAATAGGTCCATTCCCAATTTCAACATTTACAGATTAATTTTCTGTTCAACAGCAAACCAATTAATCAGTCTATAATTCAGCTGTAACATACGTTAAAATGTATAAAATGTGTGTAATAAATGTAATTATAAACCACATGAACATCATAAATCAGTATGCACGGGTCTGTGGTTTAAGCGCAAACAACAGTCCTGTGGTTGCTAAGCTCTCTTCTGTTTGTGTTACCAATGTGTTGGTGTTAAACTGCTTTGTTTTGTGTTGCTTTTATCACTGCTGGGCAACCACAGTGAAATGGGACACAGAAATAAGGTCTAAAAAGTGAGCTCTATATATTTTAAACACAAGTGTGAGTCACTCTCTATTGGTTTTAGTTGTTGTACAACACTTTGTAACTTTTATGTCTGTAAAAGGCATTACATAAATAAATGTAACTAATACAAATATCTCATTTGTATTGATTTTAAAAATGAATTTCTTTTTCACACTATAAGAATAATGATTTGTGCAAATAGCCCAGCATTAAACTGATAATATCAAAATAGAATCAGTCCAGCCTGTTATGGTTAGTAATCAAGAATGCAATAGTACACATGACGGTATTTAACAGGGATGATGAAAAGCTTTATAATAGCAGGGGACTACGCTACCTGCTGAAAACAGTTAAGCAAAGATGCAGGGATTTTATGCACAAACTATGTTCAAAGGACAAAGATGAAGCATTTCTGCTCTTCTGTTCTATTGCCTTGATTTCTTTCCTACTGTTTCTTATATTTTCTCTGCCACTCCTTTATTTAGAAGACCCAATTGCTATTTGAGTCTGAGGACAGGCCTTTACAGTTTACATATAAACTTAAACGGTGATGGTGCAAGAAATACAGGTACAGATTTTGAGGTCTATCCTACAATCTATTCACCACCATCATTGGTCCAAAGGTAAACTCACACCTGAGGTGACTGGACTTTTTCATGTCAGCATGTTTTTGGCCTGCAATGTAAGGGAGCAACTTCCGTTAAACATTAGCAGGGCTTATTTACTGGAATTTGATCCTCAAGTCAACACTCACTCTGATGCAGGGGCCAACAATTTTCTGTCAAAATCAACAATACTGCTTCTAATGTCAAATACTCACAATTCAGAGTCAACAGTCTTTGTGCTCAGCTGAAACTCTTAAATAGAACTCTGGTGCCACCATCAGGCCAAAGCTGAGGTCACAGTTATAAATCAATAAATTTAACTCTAGATGAATGTTTTAAAAATGGAAAACGATATATATAGTCCAGTTTTATTCACTTCTTGTCTTTTGATAATACAATTTTCAGTATAAATATAAGGACTTTCTTTTTTAATTGCCCCATATGTACACTCACAGGCCACTACATTAGGTACACCTACTACTCATTAACATAAATTTCTAATCAGATCATTACACAGCAGCAGCTCGATGCATTTAGGCATGCAGACAGGGTCATGGCGACCTGCTGAATTTCAAAAAGTTGAGAATGGGAAGGAAAGGCAGTGTAATCAACTTTGAATTTAATATGGTTGCTCGTACCAGACAGGCAGGTCGGAGTATTTCAGAAACTGCTGATCTACTGGGATCCCAACATAACAGTCTCTAGAGTTTATAGACTAAATAAATGGTCAGAAAAAGAAAAGCTCATTGTCTGAAAATGCCTCAGTGATGCCAGAGATCACAGGAGAATGGTCAGACTCAAAAAGGCAAACTGAGGTTACAATTCAGTCACCAAAATGGGACAACAGAAGATTGGAAAAATGTTGCCTAGTCTGATGAGTTTCAATTTCTGTTGCTACATTTAGATGGTAGGGTCAGACCATAGAGCCATCCAGCATTGCATCAGTGGTTTAACCCGTTTTTGGGATATTGTCGTGGCACACTTTGGGCTCCTGAGTACCAACTGAGGATTGTTTAAATCCCACAGCCTGCTTCAGTACTGCTGCTGACCCCGTCCATCCCTGTATGACCACAGTGTACCAATCTTCTAATGGCTGCTTCCAACAGATAACATACTATGTCACAAAGCTCAAACCCATTAGTTTTGAAAGCAAAAGGAGATCCAATCCTGTACTAGCATGGTGCAAGTGGCCAGTGAATATACAGAGTTTTATTAACTTAGTTATGAAATGATATAGGACAACAGCTTTTAACATTTTTTGTATCCAAGACATACCAAAGGGCAAGTCAAAGTTTAAAAAGAACACTTGTGCTTACATGTGCAGAAAATAGTCATCTGTTCTCTATCATCTGAAATTTCATTAGTTCTTTTTTTCATTATACTGCCAGGTGATGAAAGCACTTTTGAATATAACACCTATCTTTCTTGCTCCACTAGCAAACAGCTTTAATACAATCAAAACAACAACAACAACAACAACAACAACAAAAAATAAAACAAATCAGTTTTCTGTTTCTGGTTCAATTTTTTTTTCTTTTATGTCATCTGCTGAAGGCTGTGGACATCAGCTTTTCCAGTTTGTATTTTACAGACATACACAGCCAATACAGTTGTTTATATGTAAAAAAAAATCCATCTCTGTTGGAGAAGCAGCTGAGGCATTGAAGGCTGTACTACCCAGGGGGTGCAGTCAGTTTGTTAGCTTGGAAAGCACCCGCTAACTCTTCCCAAACAAATGACAGAAATGTCACTTGCTGAAGGATGTGTACATTTCTGGGCCAGAACACAGGACAGGTAGGTCTTACAGCAGTTTCTCCTGACAGTTTTATTGCTTTAGGTGTATGTTGTTTTCTCCTTCTGTGATCAGTTTTTACCCCCCTACAAATGTCCACATCAGTATAAATCAGGGCCTTCAACATGTCAAAATTCCATGCATTACTTTTTGTACACTCACAACAGTAATTATACGGCTTCAACATTTGGACAACAATGCAAAAGAGCTTTAATCTGAAGCTGCAGATTCCTATATGATTTAACTGTGAAGTTGCTCCCATAATTTACACTATGAGTCTTATTTTTTTCCATTTGAATCACTCAGATGGAGGTAACAGAAATAAATCAAGGCAGTGAACAGTATGCATAATATTAATCTCTAATTTAACTTGGGAATCTTGTGCGGTCACCCTGAAAGACATTCCCTCTTCTTCTTCTGTAAGGGTGTCAAACATCCAGCACAAGGAACACCCAAGGGTCCAAATTGTGAAATAAATGTAAAGAAGTCATCGATACTTCCAATTAGTCATTAAAGAGTACAAAACAGTTCATGACTATGTCATGGCAGTAAACTAAGTGTGGAAAGCTGAGTTTGCTCTTATTTTTCATAAAGACTGAGGCTGCACTTCATTATTTGTTAATTTACTGAATATATCTGGTGTGAGGTTTTGTTTTTTTTTTAAATGAGATATTAAGAACTAAGCCCACATTGCTAGTAGTTGGTTTTACTGGGCTCAGCTCATTTGAGAGCAAACTCAAATGCAAGCAGCCCGCAAAACTGAAATGAATTTGACACCACTGCTCTGCTGGGTCAAAAGTAGTCTTTGTGTAGTAGTCTACACAAATTCCTGCAGAGCTGAACACAAGGCATAACCAAGACTAATCTCATTAATGACTGAATTGCAGACACTTCCACTGACAGCCACAGGCATGCAATGCTACTTTTCCACTATGGTAATGCTAGAAGCCCTTTCAGACTGACAAGTGACAGCCATACCGTAGCACGCTGGGCACAACACAAGCACAGAGGTCTGCTTTGTGTCTGGCAGCAGCACACAGTGAAAGCATGTCATGGTCAAACTTCAGGGAAGGCATGAAAACAGGAAAGTGTGCTCGTCCCAGTGGCCAGAAACTGTACCCCCACCATACCGTGTCACTGCAAGGTGGGTGGGTTAATGTCAACTCTAGGCTGTCACAGGAATAAACTTATCACTTCCCAATCTGAAGGGCTTGAAGAGGTGGAGCATGCATAGCTTTTTCTAAATATATGGTCAGGTTGTAAAGCCCTAAGAATGAAATATAAACACACACATCCTCTGGGTCTATTACTGCTTACTTCAACTGCAGAGGGATGTTCCTCCGTGCTGCACTTGACAAAAAGAAATTGAAATAAAGAACAGAAATTTTCTTAAATGTGTACAGTATCATCGCAATCTGAGGCAGGTAGCTGATGCTTACCACTACATTACAAAACAACAAAAAAACAACACACTTATAGTTATTGACTGAAATAAAAAGTAGAGTAGATCCATTAACATGAACGCCTATTAGATGCTAAAACACTGTATGGTAGGTTATAAAAACAAAAAAGGAGCAGGAACAGGGAAGCGTAAAGTGCACATCTTTTCTAATTCACACAGGATCAAAGTATATATACAGGCTCACAAATATTCACTCACTCAAATCTTTTCATAAGTGGTACTGAAGGTTGTTGATGGCTACCAAAAGCATCTGGTTTAGATGCTTTTGCTAAGAGACATTTAAACAAATCATTAGTGTGGGTGTACATATATATGTTTGAGGCTGATTGCCATGATATTCCTGCCCATGATGAGTGTATGTAAACTTCTGACCAAAACTGTGGATAAGTAACAGCGACATTGCTTGATTAAGTCATGGCAGTGGGACAGTAGAAATAAAAGGTTTGTGAGCTTTGCTAGATTGTTTTGGCTCAATTTTAAAGGACCCAATCATGAGGTGAACACAGTCATCCCTTTACAAAAAGCATCAGCATGTTTGGACTAAAATATCCAATGCTGGAGTTTTCCAACTAAAAGTGTGTCAGAAGCTTTTTTCAAAACGGTCTCTTTAAGCTGTGTGGATGCGAGACAGATTAGGAAAAGTTACATGTTTTGAAAACTAAAGCATAGTTTTTAGTATGGATGTACCCTAACACTAAAATGAAAATATATACATCAATCAAATGATGTGTCACAATGTAATCTTGAGAAACAGCAATCTTATATAATCCCTTGAAATAGTTTTAAATGGGGTAAGACAAGGAATACTGAGAGTGGAAATATGGTGACCATTTAACATTCATTCATGGAATTTTAGGAGTACAACTATAAGTTAACTCATAAGTTTTACTAACCTAATAATATGTTAGTTGAGTCAGACTTGAGTAAGACTATGAGTAAAAATGCATTTAGGCTGCAAATTCTTTATCTTTATTCAGTTTATTTATATGACAAGAAATTAATGAGAAATCCAAAAGGGTATAGGTTAAAGGTGAGACTTTTGGAACACCTAAAATCAGCAAAAAAGGAACATTTTAAAAAGAATCGCAACTAAATAAGAAAAAGAAATAAATCGCTCATGTCAAATCCAGCTACAGATGAACTCTCAGTACTTAAAGCATCTTCACACTAAACTGGATAATCATCATCATACATCGTCATTTGTGTTTGTTATCCCTCATTTTAAACAGCTTCTGGATATTAAGTGGTAATTGTGGATTGCATGCTTTGTACATCATTTAAACTATGTTATAGTCTACTAAATCTTTGAATTTCTGTGTATTTAATTGAATAAATAATGGATTTACTGACTAGTCATAGAGTTTGTTATCATTCATATGGCTTTTTTTAGTAGTAAAAAGACTGCTCGCCTTGTGTTTCCCCACATTCCTACACAGTACGTCATATATAGAGCAATAAGTGAATCTTTTTTTTTTTTAAACATAAGTCTTTAAGTGTAAGGGAGCAGCCAGACAGCCGAGAGCTTTTTTTGTCTTGTGAATGCTGCTTGCTGAGGGTTTTGTAAGGGTGGGGTAGCATGTCAGCCCACATCTGGAAGATGATGCTCTTACAGTAAGTGTTGCTATACGTTAGCCTGCAATGAGTCAACACTGGGCTGTGAAGCATCAGGCAGAGTTGTGCTTGCCCTTTTCCCACTAAGAGCTAACCAACCTTTGGTAGAGGATCCCAAATGCACCTCTGTTAATCCGAGCTGCAGGTTGTAGAGGTTATGATCTCCAGAAAAACGGGTTAGGATGATATTAAGGGAGAAAAACCCTGTTAGACTGCGAGGAGTCTTTTCCTAAGACCTGAGAGATTGTTAACCCGCTACTTTAGAAAGAAAGTTTTCCTTTGGCATTTAGAAAGGGCATTATCTGCACCCAAGACAAAAGGCGACACTCGTCTATGGTGACCCCTTCTTCATTTCTTCTGTCCCTTCTTTTAGCTGCGGTTGCTGAAGAGGGAAAACACCAAACAGTGCTCCTCTTTTCTGAGATTTTTTAAGCGCCTCCACCGCCACCGAGCAGCTAGCTGCTGCACTAAGTCTCGTAAATGAAGCTAACTCAACTTCGTATTAGAAATGACAGACTGCCTGGAAAAGCAAGCTAATGCTATCAAACAGACTTTTACGAAGGTAGACGTGACTTATAAATACAGTATTACATCTTCTCCGGCTAACCGTCAAGTTACAGTTGGCTAATATTTTCTCCTGCCATTACTTTGACAGTGCTGTGACAGCCGACGTATGTCCTGACCCCGGGCAACATCACGGTACAAAACAGCGACCGCCGCTTAAATACGTTCATATTTCTGCATTGATTTTCGCCGTTGCACGTTTCAATTCAAATTCCACAGTGAAAATTTTCAGTAAAAGCAAATCTCACTCACCAGTGAACTCCGATCCGCAGGTTACAAGGTGTTAAAAAAAAAAGGCTGTTTTCCGGCTGAGTCACCCCACCCTCAAACGCCCATTCTCGTAAGACGGTGAACTGCGAGCGGAGAGCTGAATGGACAGCGTCTCATCGCTCTTTCTGCTGATTGGTGCGTCGCCGACCTCTGTCATGATATTGACCAATCGAGTTGTGATGCGTTGATCGTTCACAACAATCAGACAGCTTTCTGTCCTGTCGCCTCGTGTCACTTCACTTTTACTCCAGGAAAATGCAAATCGTCCATCTGAAGATGCACGCAGCTGAACACCACCGTTTATAAAATAAATATGTAAAATAATACGAATGAAAGACCTCAATGGTAATGTAGGTCAAAAGACCTACATTACCACACCTACTGCACTCTATGTACATACATTTCGGTGTTTGTTTGTTTTGTTGTTGTTTTACAGTGTATAATGACCATTTGTATATAACATAGTGTTTTGGCATCTATGTACACTATTCTTGTTATTTATTTTTCAATTTTTAATTTTCTAATATAACTAATTCATTTATCTTCCTGACCCTTGTAATAAATTAATGTTCCCAGTGTGGGATTAATAAAGTCTATGTTTGTGTCTAAATCCTGGAAAACTTGTGTATATAGTCAGGCATACTGAGTGATACAATGATGGGGTTTTTTTCTCTTTTCTTTTTTTTTTGCACTGAAGAAAATGGTATTGCTGCTGATATGAGACAGTGGATGCATTTGGCTGATTAATTAATTTCCAAATAATAACTACAGGGGTTTAATCAAGCAAAATTTCCATATATTGTCTGTTTTCAGCACTTGAAATGTAAGACTGGCTGAATTATTTAAACTGAGTATCTGCATATTCTGAGCTGTTGTTCCCTCTTGTACACGCTAGTGTATTGAAAAACCCAGAATGTGATTAAAGTGTAGACTTTCAGCTGTAATTCGAGGTACTTAACAAACATTTTGCATTTACTGTTTATGCTTTTTCAGTGGCTCATAAATAATTGGGCAACTGACTAGCAAGCAGTTTCATGACCAGGTGGGGCCTTATGTATATCTGTGTGAAAAATTCAAATAAACCTTTCACACAGTTGGCAAAAACTGTAGCAATGGCTAAATTTGATACATGTCTAAAAACAAGGAATGCACTGACTGACTGTCAGTAACACCAAAATGTCCCCCACAAAACACAAAGACAACCAAAAGGGATGATGGCAGAATTATTTCCATGAAAAACAGCTTCACAACACCTAAACAAGACAAGAACGCACTCTGTGGAGGCAGGTGTATTGTCCACGACCACAATGAATGGATGCATTCAAGAATGGAAATGCAAATGATTTACAGCAATGTGCAAACTACTGGTTACACTCACTTATCATAGAACATCCAAAAGAGCCTAAAGCTGAAAATCAGTTCATTATCTTGAGCATACCACATCATATATCAAATATGGTGGAGGAAGTGTTGTGGTATGGGCATGTATAGCTGCCAGTGGAACAGGGTCACCAGCATTTATTGATGATAGAAGAAGTAGGATGAATTGTAAGGTTAACAGGGCTGTACTCCCTGGTCCGATTCAATCAAATGCTGCAAAACCAATTACACTGAGCTTAACAGCACAGATGGATAATGGCCCAGAGCATACTATAAAAGCAACCCAAGAGTAAAGGTAAATAAAAGGCATAGTCTTCAATGGACAAGTCAGTCACCTGAACTCCACCCAGCAGAGCACGCTTTTCACTTACTGAATGCAGAAAAGCAAATGAAAAGCAACTGAAGGCGGCTGCAGTCGAAGCCTAGCAGAGCATCTCACAGCATTTGGCGATGCCCATGGGTTCTAATCTTTAGGCAGTCACTGACTGCAAAGGATTTGCATCCTGGTGTTAAAAACAATCCTGATATTTAAAATTGTCATACATTTTCCCATTACTTCTGAAAATGTATGAATCTGTATAAAAACATCTGTAATTCCTTAACAGTTCATGCGAAACTGTTGCACTTCAATGTTTTCCTCCCCCAACCCGGATGACCAACCCTCCCCAAGCCTGGTTCTGCCAGAGGCTTCTTCCTGTTGAAAGGGAGATTTTCCTTCCCGCTGTCACCAGGTGCCTGCTCATAGGGGGTTGTCTGTTTGTTGGAGTTTTCTCTGTATAAAACACTTCGAGGCGACTGCTGTTGTCAGGTTCTTCTATAAATAAAATCTTTGTTGATTGAATTAAAATCCACTGTGGTGGTGTAAAGAAGCAAAAATACAAAAAATAAAAACGTGTCATTGTCCAAAAACCTATGGACCATAATACATCTTTAGTTTTTCAGAGACACAAAAAGTGAATGTTTCTGATTTATCGTTGAAGCTGCACTTCTCCGCGTTTACCACCAGGGTGCAGTGATGCACTTTTGAGACAGGACAAAAGTGCCTTGGACTATATTCTTTGTTGTATTGTTAGTTTTTGTTACATATTTTACCTGAGTACACACAACATGGAGCAGATGAAGGCAGAATATATTCTTTATATTGTGCTGTCATAAAGTGGTTAGTAGTCTGTAAAGAGTTGGAGATGAATGTTCAGTGTGTATCTATTTAAGCGGTCTTCAAACGATCAAATGATTGGCCTTCGTTTGTGTGTTTTAAAAAAAACAAACAAACCTCGAACCCATATAACAATAATAAAGCCTAAAAATCAGTTAATTCATATGCTTTTGATGGCGCCTGAGCCAAGAGCAAAAATCTCCCTCCTAATATGCACATGACTATGAGATTCAGTGCCGGATGGCTGCTTTTATGTTACCTCAGATGGTGGGTCTCTGTGATGAATTATAGACAATAGGTTGAGGGCAGTCAACAGTGCATTTATGACAGATAATAAATGTGCACTGCCAAACCAAGCCAATTGAAGTGTGCCGTTCTGGAATGGAAAAAGAAAGAGAAAGGAGTTCATAGGCGAAAATTTTGATATTGTGTCAACACTTTATTATGCACCACCACCATGCAAAATCACTGCTATGAACTTGCTCAAAAATCAAACTAGATATTTCACACATTTATGATTTTAGATTACCCAGTCACTTTAGGAAAAGTGGCGAGCCAAAGTTTGGTGCACACTCAGAAAATACATCGAGTGTGTGTGTATATGTGTGTTTGTGTGCAAGTCACAAAGATTTGAGTGACTAGCAAAGGGAACAATGGCAGATTATCTATGATTTAACCTTAATTCATAAACCACTGATAGTAAATGCAGTTTCTTCGATGCCCTCATGGTTGTAAATCTTTAAGTTTGAGTGATTTGGATCCATTTGTGTCATCTCTTCTTCCACTTTAAACAAACATTCCAGACATCAGAACCAGTCATCTATATCTTATATTTAATTGACATTTAATAGACAGCATACATGATTGCAGACCAGTTCCCTCTGCAGACAAACAAACCCTACTAGTATCAGTATTATCATCTCCAGTGAAGACTTCCAGCATCGCTGCAGGTTTTGTTGAAAGCTACATGCTGCACTGACAGGTTGAGCAAACTCCATTGAGAGGTCATCCAATCAGCTAAGGCAGTGTGAGTTATTATTAACACTAATGTATCAAATAAAACAAACGCATCTGATTGGCCAGCTCAAAAAAATAAAAAATAAAAAAAAATAAAAAAAAATGCCAAAGCAACTCAACAGCAGCTGTAAGAAATATACTAACATTTGTTCATGGTAACCTGGCCAGGGCAACACGTTTACAAAAGATTTCAGCTTTGATCATTTACATCATCATCATCATCATCAGCTCCAACGTAATCCCAGGCTCATTATCACAAATTATAAAGAAGATGACAACAATTTGACTTCAAAGAATCACGGTGTCCACCCTGTGCTAACAGTGCAGTTGTACATTTGCTAAACAACTGATATATAGAAAAAAAACAAAACAAAAAAAAAAAACCCCGATAAAAATTAAGAAATAATTTCCCAAAATTGTGTTCTTTCCTTTTTCTGTTTTCTTCCTTATGGCACCTGTGGTATAAGAGACAGCTCAGGAATTAATCTCTTTACATAAGCTCACAGAATTACCTTAAATATGTGCTTGGTTAAAAATATATATCTTTACATAAATGTATTTTATGGTTGGATTTAGCATAACTTAAATTCTTCATGTCCGCAGTGCTCTATACTGTCGGCCAAACGTCGTCTCGTCCAGTGTCTTCAGCTGTTTTTGCTTTTCATATTGCTCGCCTGTGAAGAATAAGGACAACGTTAGAAGGCGTGTGAGTGCGTTATTCAGACAAATCCCAGCTCTGACAAGTGTGCTGGATAAGCGGTAAACAAATTGGATTGATGGAAGGATGACTGTACTCCCATAGTAACATCAGTACTGTAGCTCGTTTGTGCTTCATCCGTCTGCCATGTGGGCAAACGATTCATACATTTCATGTAGAGATCAACTTAAACGTCTTAAAATAAGCCTGATACATCATCTACTCTTCACTACATGACTGGTGAAAAGAATATATAGCAACATCTGTAGAAAAGTAGAAAGAAAAAAAAGAACTTCAGACCAGCTCTTTATTGAAGGGACAAAGTTTTGCTCCCTAAATCATGCACACAGTTTTCAAACTAAGGTGCATTTATTTAAATTTTACTGGAGTATCATCGTAATCTGCTGCTTTAAGAACTTTACATAGATGGAGAGAGGTTTGGGCCCCAAGTCTACATTTGAGACTCTCACAGTGTGTGAATGCGAGATTGAATGAATAGTGGAATTGTAAAGCGCTTTAAGGGTGTTGAAAAGCGCTATAAATGCAATCCATTATAACTTTAATAATAATAATAATAATAATAATAATAATGCTTATTTAACAGCTTGCTATGAAGCTGAAACGGTTCTTCAAACAATTAGATGTCCATCTAAATCCAACTTGGCTAAACAGGAAAGTGCAGTTCTTATTTTTGAGATACAAATTACTGAGGTTTTGACACTTCATATCGATTTTAACTATTTCCCACCAAAATTGTTTTAAAGCATTTATTCTGAAAACTGGGAGACAAAACCAGAGATGCACATTTTTGCCAGTTTAGCTTAAAATACAACAAAGTCAGCGTGCTCAGAAGAGTTTGAGGCAATTGTTGAAATTGAGCATGTTACCGCATGTTATTCACAAGCTCAGCATGATTCTCTGCTCTGCGATTGCCAAAACCCCCCAAAAAACTCCTGGACAACCTGCTTCATGGATTTCAGGATTGACAGAAACACCTTTTTAAATTTTGCCTTCACTTTTCTGTAGATCAAACTTATTTCTTAAATGCTGAAACTCACGTCCAGTTAGTCTAGCTGTCCAGTTCTTGGACGATAATAAATTAAAAAGGAAACAAAGAAACAAGGGGAAAAAAACAACAGAAAAAGTAAAATGGTAAGATTGTAACTAAAAGATATCATAAAACATCCAAGTCCAGGCACTTAATGTCAGCTTGGAAAAGTAATAAAATGTCTTTATTTTACTGGTAGATATTTTCAGATAAATTTTTTTTACCAGTGTATACTGGCTTGTGCCTTTTTTAGGGCTTAGAGATACAAAGATATCAACAGAGCAAGCCTCAGACACCACAGCTGTGCAGCAAGTACTTGCATCATTTTCTTTTGCCTCTAGGGGCAATGGTAAGCCCTTAAGGACATCACCTGACAGTTGTTGAATTATCCTTTGGCCAAGCACTGCACTGAAGAACATCATGGAAGTAATTCAACCCTGAGAGTGTCAGGTATTCAAACTGTTACTCTTGATTGGGTGAGGATAAAATCAAAGGTCTCAAAGAGAGGCAGTTAATTTCCCCCAGAGGCCAGATGAGAAACTGAGACTGTTGTGGAGGGCCACACCAACAATACAGAGACAGCATTAATATTGAACAGAACTGACTTCAGCCTATTGGGGTGAACCTGCACAACAGTCTCAGTTTCTCATGTGGCCCCTGGGGGAAATTACCTGTCCACTGCTGCCCTACGCCCATCAGTTACCCTAGTCTCACTTAGACTTCTCATATTTTTATAGGCAATATCATGGTTATAAATTATGGTTACCGTTTTCGCAATTGACCAGAATTAACCCGGGTTAATTGTTGTTGATCACCAACGACACTGTAAATTTCCTTTTGCGGTGGCTTCAGTGTATTTTTTCCCTTTTGTTGCATATTTTATTATGAATTTTAATTTATTGTACCCATAACATCTTTGGTTAGCCTATCACAGAGCCTTGTGTACCCTTACATTGGTATGATGCACTAGAAACTAGAGATCAAAAAAAAAAAAAAAAAAAAAAAAGATCTACAGCTGACAGGTAGAAATAACTTACCAGTCACCCGGACCTACGTGGTCACTGCTGCAGAGTCACCTGCGCCACATAATTAAAACCAGCACAGCAGGTCAGAGCAGGTACTGACAAGGGGCAATTTAATAATTCAGAACACACAATATGCCACCTTCTCCTGCTATTTCAGTCTTGGAAAGCTATAACTCACCATGCACGTTTTGTCCGTTTCCTGCCTGTGCTTTTTCAGTTCATCCAACTGGAGCTCATCCTCCAGCTGCCGCTCCAGATCCTTCTCAAAGCACTCCTCATCGGCAGCGCTTGCAGGCCTGTCATGAAAAAACAAAGCAGTTTAAAACTGGGAAAAAAAAGGGATGGATGCGACTGAATAGTTCTCTATAAAAGTCTAATATATGACCTACGTATAAAGTGCTTGGTGTACTCAAAACGGTGAACTGCCTGAATGCTTTATGAAATACAACTAAAGTTCTTGAATTTGCACCCACTCCACTGACATTTTAGCCAAATCAAAGAGAAAATCAGCAGCATTCATAACAAAATTCCACATTTTTATAACCCGTACTCAAGCATAATACTGTTCAAGATGATCACAAATAAGAAGAAGGTGCATGGACTTCCTCTCAGTAAGTAAAACAATCTCACTGCCCTAACTGTTCTCAGTCCCACAGACAGCTGAGCGAAGCAAAGGGCGTGCACGCCCAGAGCCCTGGAGCCAGTGCTATCACTTGGTCTTCAGCTTTTTTTCCCCCAATCCATGCATCATTATTATGAAAACTGCAGTAATGGGATTTTAAAAACATACAGTAGTATAGTATGAAAGGGTTTGAAAGGTTAATATATGATCAGATTAAATCATGTCATAATAGTGTAGGTTGTAGCTGTGGGTTAAATGTCAACTATCCATTAACGTGAGGAAAGCATAAACAGTTTATGGGAGAAAGGCGCACTCAGCAGGTCAGCAAAGCATAAACTGTCAGCAACAGCTGTGGGAGTGCTTCAGTTCTGCCTCCTGTGCGGGGGGGGGGGTGGGGGGGGGGGGGGGGAGGTCACGTGACGCTGCTAGCTGAAGCTCACAGGAGAACTGCAGCTTTGACATTGGATGATAGTGTTGGAGCAGGAGTGTCGGCGCTACCAGAGTAGGCTCAGACACATATTAGCTGCACCCTCTGACGTCTCCTGTGGGGGATAAGGGAGCTTGTTGTGGATTTCAATCATCATTTACCCACAGCTAAGGCTATCTGACGTTTCCTGTCGGCGCCTGCTGAGGTGAAAGGCTCTTTTTGCAAAGGACTGTTTAGGATTAGGATAACGTAAAGATGCCTGAAGAGGCCGTCACTTATCGCTGTTCAATCAAAGCTGTCAGGAACAACTTGAGCAATGACTCCCCCCCCACCCACCCCAAACAGACAGAAGAAAATCTGTTTTCGGTGGGATAATCCACCAAAGTTTAAGTCCCTCACAAGTATATACTGCTTTTGCATGGGTACATATTATAAATGTAAATAATGTCCAAAGTAGTAATTTAACATGGCAAAACAGAAAAGTTCAAAGCACTACACGGTGCATTTATAAGCAGCCTTTGCTATTGTGTGATCAAACTCGACTCTTTGCATGAGTGGGTTAAGTCGGCTCGTGACAGGTTTGTGACCACGGCACAAAAAAAAAAAAAAAAAAACAAAAACAAAAAAACCCGGTTGTGATAAACCGTCCACTGTGCCCCGATGCACACGGTCGCAGCCCAGAGGCGGCAGAAGCCAGAAGACACCTCTGTGTGAGTTCTTTAAAATTCTTAGATACTTTAATCTGAAGGGCTTGAAGCCCCCCAAAAATGTTCAGAAATAAACTAATATAAGAAAGAAGATTGAAAAAAATCTTTCTCGTTTATCTTTTGAACTGAGCTAAAATTTCAAAC
The DNA here is from genome assembly GCF_041146795.1 of Maylandia zebra. Lineage (NCBI taxonomy): Eukaryota > Metazoa > Chordata > Actinopteri > Cichliformes > Cichlidae > Maylandia > Maylandia zebra. The sequence continues at coordinate 16,528,335 of NC_135184.1, forward strand.
TGTTTGTACGGGCCTAAAATCACCAGACTTTAACCCTCCACCTCTTCAGACTCTTCTCCACCTGCTCCATACTCTCGCTACAGATCACAATGTTGTCTGTAACATCATAACGCACAGAGACTCATGTCTGATCTCATCTGTCAGCGAATCCATCACCATGACAAACAGGAAGGCGCTCAGAGCCGATTCCTGATGTAGTCCCACCCTCACCTGAACCCATCTGTCACTCCAGGTGCACATCCCGCCTCTATCTCACTGCCCTACGTGTCCTGCACCACCTTTACATACTTTCACTCGTGAATTCCTCATGCAGTACCACAGTTCCTCTCTCACCACCCTATCATATGTGTTCTCTAGATCCACAAAAACACAGTGAAGCTTCTTCTGACCTTCTCGATACTTCTCCATCGACACTCTTAAAACAAACCTCACATCTGTGGTGCTCAGCATGACTCCTGCTCAGTGCTCGTCACCTCTCTTATTAACCTAGCGTCAACATCTCTTTCTTATATCTTCATGGTATGGCTTGACAAAAAAAGACTGTGTACTTTTAATAACATGGCTGCTTTTGCAGTATCTTAAAAGTACCTTGGTTTGTAAGCGTAGAAAGGATCTGAGGAGTTTGTGGCCAGTAGTTCACGTCCAAAATCTGAATCCACAGTGCTCTCCGTTTCACTTCCACCCTCTGTTTATTAAAAAAAAAGATAATAAAAACAGTTAATGTATAATAAGTCTGAATGTGACTACTGTTTTCCCTCCATTCATCTTTACCTGAATTGAGCTCCTTAACCAGTGATGACATTGTATTAGTGATGGAGTCAGCAGCAATGAGCAGGTCATTTCTCAGATTTCTCCTTGGACCTTTTGCGGTCAAACAAACAAACAAAAACAGTTTAAAGTGGGATCCTGTGCAGCTTCCAATAACAAGGACTCAGACCGCTGTAGTGTCGCTGTGTTACCCTGAGCGAAGGCCTCCTGAACGTCCCCGCCCACGCCCATGAGTGAGTCCTGAGGTGTGTGAGTCGGGGTCGTGCCGGCAGAATCCGAGTGGATTGGTGTGGGAATTGGCCGGTTGATGGTGTGGCTGGGTGAAGAGCGCGGCGAGCCGGGACCCTGAGTCTAAAGGATGTACACATTTAGTTTTTTGTGTAAGAAGAAAGCCTGAACGACTCCCATGCAGTATAAGGTAACATGCTGCTACAAACAGAATCACATTCTTAAAAACCACTTCAAGTATTTGCAGAGAACAAACCACAAGATGCTGAATTAATATTTATCAAAGTTTCAACTAATCCGGAACATCATTTGGCATGTAAAGAAATGGAAAATGTCCATTAGTAAACAATTAGGTTTCATATATGGTGACCAATGACACATTATATTGCCAGAAGTATTCTCTCACCCATCCAAATCATTGACTTCAGGTGTTCCAATCACTTCCATGACCAAAGATGTATAAAATCAAGCACCTAGGCATGCGGACTGCTTCAACAAACATTTAAGAAAGAATGGGTCGCTCCCAGGAGTTCAGTGAATTCCTGACAACCTGACAGAACACCTTTGGGATGAATCTGAGTGGAGACCGTGAGCTGGGCCTTCTCATCCAACAATAATGTCCGACCTCAAAAATAGTCAAAATTTCCCATAAACACTCCTAAATGGCATCGGAAGGTCTTCAAAGAAGAGTTCAAGCTATTATAGCTGCAAAGGGTGGGCTGACATCATATTAAACCCTATGCATTAAGAATGGGATGTCACTCAAGTTCATATGCCTGTGAAGGCAGATGAGAAAATACTTTTGGCAGTATAGTGTCTGCATCTGATACTGTGGTCACATTATTGTGAGTATAAGACATGTTGTTCTAAAGATATACACACAATGCATTTACAACAAAAACACTTTTCCAAAAGGGACATCTCACTGGTATTGTATGTACGGTATTTATTTCTTGCAGATGCCACACACCCACACCAAAGGTTTCATTTCGAACATGCATCCTGGTCTCTTTTTCCTCTCTTTCACACTTACAGCTTGATTCCGCTCCTCCTCCTCCTGCTAAAAAAAAAAAAAAAAAAAAAAAAGAAAAAAGAAAAAAAGGAAAAAAGAAAGAATGTCTGACGACTCATGAAACAGCAGCCATGTCTGTAAAATCGAATCGCACTTCCGCAAAGACCTGGTCAGCACGCGGCTTCCTCGTGCAAGTTTAGTGGATTAACATTGATCCTATTGGGCTAATTAGATTAATATCTTCCCCACTTAAGGCAGTACTGCAGGCAGGCTGTGCAGGCTTTGGGAAACTTGCATTATGTCGACTATAGATCAAGCTCACCCCCCATAGTAGAGGGTGGCAGACATGTCTTCTAAAGCATCCTCTGAATTAAGATCCCATTTAAGTCTGCAATCCGGCACCACTGAATGGCATTGGAAAATATGAAGGAGGGCACAAGTTTTGAATTTTAAACTGTATTTTCACAAGTTTTACAGCTTTTCCTAGTGATAAAGACCCACCTTTATCACTGTTCTCTTTTACAGCAGTTGAATTCACTTTTATTTATAAAGCGCCAAAAATCACAAAAACAGTCATCTAAGGTGCTTTATATTGTAGGACCCTAGAGTAATAAAGAGAAAACCCCAACAATCAAACAACTCCCTTTGAGCTAAAAACTGGCAACTGGGGGAAGGAAAAACTCCCATTTAACAGGAAGAAACCTTCTGCAGTCCAGGCTCAGGGAAGGTAGGCCATCTGCCATGACTGGTTGTGGGTGAAGGGAGGGAGACAGAATAAAAGACACACTGTGGGAAAGAGCCAGTTTGACATTCCCGAGCTATGATGAGTCCTCACAGCTAAGAGAAATAGTAATACAAGGAAAAATCCCTTATCGGAGCATATTGGTCACCACCTGCTGTAAAATAATAATTATTATAATTATTATTATTATTATTATTATTATTATTATTATTATTATTATTATTATTATTATTATTATTATTATTTATATATATATAAGCTCACTATAGCCCACATGTCCATGTTTTCTATGTAAACAGTCTGCGATGGATATGATTCAGTCCAAGAAACTCTGGAAAAAGGAAAAATAGCGTCTGCTCCTTCAGTGATCAGAAGGAATAAAACTAAACTGTTCACTATCTGACTGCACTGCGCTCAGAGATAAAAGGCACGTCTGTAGTACCTTGAGAAGCATCATTAGTTGCTCCAGCTGCACCATGAGTTCCCTGCGACTCTCCTGCAGAGTAGACATTCTTTGTTCAAGCTCATCTTTGCGTTGCCTAACAGAAGAAACAAGTTGTACAGCATAATGAAGCCACAATGTCACGTCAGTGGCTCAAACAACCCCCCCAAAACATAATGAACATCTGCAGACTGAAAAACATAATATTCATTACGCATGTTCTTTAGCACCCTAAGCAAAGCTGTCTGTCATAACCCATTTGCATTTGGTAACGCGACGTAGGCGGAGCTACCTGAGGAGTCGTAGCTCAGCGAGCAGGGTGGGGTTTTGCTGGCCCCTGTCTGGTGGCGGCTGGGAAGCTTCCTCATGCTGAAGGCGCAGTCGCTGGATCTCCTGGAGGATTTCTCTGCGATGAGTACAAACATGTGCAAGTGCCACGTCAAACCGCATTTCTGACAGGAAGTCAACAAGATGATCTAAACCTGCAGTAACTGGTATTTCTGTCCACTATGAGGCAGCAGAAACAAGCTGCTCATCAGCTCAGTTATTTATAGCATCCAGCAGACACAGAACAATATAATTTTGTGACTATATCAGTTCAACTATCGCCTTCTCTCAGCTGTTTGGTTTCAACTTCTGTAGGAAACACCTCAGCAGCTAAATGCTCCAATACGAAACCCCTCTACCTTTTGAATACTGGTATACTGATACACCATTGTAGTGTCCACAGGCCAGTATCTGGTTAATAGTACACAAATATTTATTAGGCAAAATGAATAAACAGTTTGACTTATGGATGGCAAAATGTAATTTTTTTTTTTTTTCCAGTGGTGGAAACAAGAAAAGAAGTCATAGATCAAAAATACTGATTAGAGCTTCCTAGTTTTGTTACTTTTTACTCAATTAACTGATCCTAATCATATAAATACAATAAAAATATAATATTACTACACAGGTTGAAATAAAATTTAAATCTCTAACTTCAAACAAGCTTCCATAGGAGGAAGATAAATAGAGTCATTAATATTTTTTTAAGCTGATAAGTCCAAATGTCTTTGGTGCAGACACATCAGCTCAGGGAAAAAGGATATGATCCAAGGTCTAGCTAAAATGAATGATTACAGCCTTCTGGTTCACATGTTTTACTCACCTTTGCCTCCACCTCAATATAAAATTTCCCTAATTTCATTAAACATAAATTTTTTCACAGCTACTTCTTTTATATTTCTTAATAGTCTTTGTAGAATCATATTTTATGTCTTTTTATTAGCAATTTTAAACCACTTCAAAAAATTATTCAAGAATAATATAACTGAAATGAAATAGGTTTTATTTCCTTAAATAATGACTTTCAGCTGCAGTGTTTAAGTTAGTATTTAATGGCAGCCTGGAGTAGTGAATGCTTTTTGAGGTCTGTTCAGAGATGCCTTCATTCTGAGAGGTAAATTTCAAAAGAAAGGAGGCGAGCAGTTTCTCGGACGCAGCCATGCCTAACCTGTTTTTGCTCTCGAGCTCGGCAATGAGCTGTCTCTGCTGTTTGTTGGCATCCAGAGAGCAGGGGAGGTCTGTGGGGACCCTCTGCTGTTGAGCCTGTTGGTGAAACCAAGCGAGAGACATCACGTGAACTGGCTTCACCTCTAGGTGATGTCATCCACCAGCTTATCACATATCTCACAGGAGGGAACAAAGCAGTTAAGTCACCAGCCATCCATCAAGACCTCCGATAAGAGCATGAGCAGGCACACGGCTCTGGTTAGCACAGGTGGCTAATGTCTCTTTAGCAGAAATACAGATTTAAAAAAAAGAAAAGAAAAAAAAAAAAAAGGTGTTTAAAAATACTCTAGTAAAAGCTGAAATACTGATTTGACTAATTTACTCAAGTATAGTGAAAAAGTACAGGGTGTGAAATGTAGTCATAGTATAGTAAGTGGCTCTTTGGAGGACATTTCGATCAACTATGTGTGTGCAAAAAAAAAAAAAAAGGTTATTATAGTTGAAAAAACCAAAACCAGATGTTAAAAACCAAATGTTGTTAAGTCAGATAAAATCATTTCCATTGTAATAGCTGTACTGATCTTCCCAACTCTTGCTAATGACTTACATACAATAATATTTAAAAAGTCTAAAGTCTAAATTAAATAAAACATTTTCCCACAACAAAACTGAATTTAAAAACTAAAATGTCAAAATTAAATAAAAACAAAAGCTAATCATAAAATACAATAATAACTGGTGCAAAACTAACTGATACTTGTCATGTTAATACAATGATAAAATAGTATTAGCACATGAGAAATCAAACTAACTTCTAATTCTAATAAAAGTTTTCAGCTTGAACGTCTGTTGCCCACGCTGTGGATGGGTCACTCTGCCTCCACATCTAAACCGGAAAATGAGCCCAGTCGGGGGTTACGGTGGGATTTGGCTGCTGTGGGAACAGATCAGTTGTAGTGGTGGCGTGTAGAGAAGAGAATCACTTAGAAATTAGTAACAATAATTTCTACTGTGAGCTCCAGTAGATTTTGTGTGCATGCTGCGAACACCTGACCTGTGAGTACTCTGCTGTGGCAAAGTTTAGAGTAATGAACTGTGTTGGACTATTGAGGAGTAGCTGTGGCGTTCATGGTCAGTGTACCAGGGCAACAAACAATTTGAGTTTGAGCCAATGATGCTAATTAGATTCACTCACTGAATTCCACCTTTACACTGTCTAAGGGTTAGAAATCAGCTGTTATAGTTCATGTAACATGAACTATCCAGAGTATAAATTTCTAGTAGTAATATTTCCCTCCTGTATTGGTTAAGAATGATAACAGAATGATCACCTTCTTGACTGTAAAAAACAAAAAAACGAATGAAAGCCTCTAACGTAGAGTAGCAGTAAATGTCAACTCGAGTTTATGTTGTTGTTTTTTTTTTTTTTAACTGGACAGTGATGAAAGATGTTTGTGTGAAATGGATATCTTTTATCTCACCGCAGCATCAGCAGCCAGTCTAGCAGCGTAGCGAGCAATGAGACTGTGCTCGTCATCTTGATGGTTACTGCTCTCCAGCAAACTGATCAAGAGGAAAACAGAGACGGGAGAAAAAATACACAGCACAATTAATTAAAAAAAAAAAAAAGTGTATGTGGACGCAACATGAGCACTCGAAATTTTAAAAAAAAGCAAATAACTTTTACTTTTCTGAGTCAGATTCGGCATGAAAGCTTCGACAGGAAGTAACACTAAGCTAGTCGCGTGAAACGCAAAACAATAAATTAAGAGGGGTTAAGTAAAAAAGTGGAGATACAAAGCAATCGATCGCTTTGTATTTGAAAGCTTATCTAATTACAAATACAGTAAAAACAACAAAAACAAAAAGCAAAGAAACCATACAGCCCTGTATTTACACATTTATGCACACACATGCGTACAGTAGGGTCAAAAGCTGCTACAATAACACAACATGTTATCTGGAAGTCATTCACCAATAAAACACACATATAGGCATTTTATCATAGGCCACACAACAATAACAGAAAATATGTCAAATCACCTGCAGTAAATTAAAATGATTAAAAGTCACAGGATTTACAGGATCAAACAAACAAAAGACTAATAATTTGATACCAGTTAACTAAACTAATCTGTATTGGAAGTTACACAAAATTAAAAAGCTGCCACTTTTAACTTGATAAATTTCACTCAAAGACAACACATGTACACTGCATGGAGTTATAGAGTCATAATGTTGGAAGAAATAGACCCTGTTACCCACTTTGGATACAAATCAGTCAGAAACACTGCCGGGGAATGCAGAAAGGGTCAAAGGTCAAAGCAACCAGCCTCTAAAACAATCTGACAGCATGCATCGTTAGGACTGTAACACACTCGGATTAGGTTAGGGGGAAAGGGGGAAAGGCGGCAGTTCAGCGGAGCACATAGTTTCCACTAGTGTTTGGCAAACACAGCGGCACACCCACTAACCATGTTTTGGGGTTGTTTTGGAGTAGGTTCACATAGAGGCCAATGAGTACATGTTCGTCAGCAAGTCTATCGGCAACATCGAGGTTGTAGTTCAACCTGGAACAGTGCAGGGTTTCACAAAACACAAGACATTACGTTACACAGGTGACAACGGGGTTGAGTGGGGACGGGAAAGAGTGAGGGAGGAAGGGAGAGGACACGACAAAAGAAAAGAGGAGGAGAACAGCTGAAAAGCAGCCATTCATGGGTGACCAGAGCGAAACAAGGCCATATTATGTTTGGGAGAGACACTGCCGATGAAGGCTAAGAGTAGACTGAGGGCATGCCAAGCAAAAAACAAAAACAAAAAACAATTAGATAAATACTCTACAGGTACTTAGTCATCTATTAGTAAAACTATCAAAAGTCTATTTATTGCTTAAACATTCACGTTAAGTCAGGTGTGCATGGCCCCTTTATAGAGGCCACCCACCAGGATTGCACACATCTCTAATGTAGTGACCATGCGGTTTAAACAATATTTTCAATAGCAGCTTCTTTTATTAGCATTTACAAGTACATGTATGTTATAATGTCAGAAGAAAGCAGTGATTACAAGGGCAGCATCGTATGCAGGAATGCCCAGCCCTGTCCTTCAGCTCATCCCAAACCAGCAGAGAGATGTAAACTCTCACGTGGGTCTATCCTGGAGCCTCCCCCTCTATGGACACGTCCCATCTAGGAGACACCCAGAAGGCATCTTATTTATATGCCCAAACCTCCACAGCCGTCTCCTTTCAATGTGGAGTAACATGGACTCTACTGTGAGTCCCTCCTGAATGATTGAGCCTTTCACCCCATCGCTAAAAGAGAGCCCAGACACCCTTGAAATGGAAAAAACCCCCCCCCCAAAAACAACCCCAAACCCAAAGGCTACCACATAATTATCATGGATGTTCACTAGCCAGTACAGCATACTGACCAGACCTAGCTCGGACGTACGATATACTGTATGTGATGGAAATCAGCTGTTAATGTTTAGGACAGCTGACGTGATCTAAATGAAACACCATTCATTTATTGTTAAAAATAAAATCCTTTTATTTTTTAAATTACCTTTATTGGGCAATTTATAGTTAATTAGTGAAGTATTAAAAGAAAGAAAACCATGAGATCAAACAACGCTCCGAGTGAAGTTCCAGATATATGCATGGATATATTAAGAATTTATTAGCACAACCCTCGATGGCAATTGTTCCCAGTGGCCATGCATGGTACTGCAACAACAACACCACCACCACCTTTTTTGGAGATCAGAAATGAGACACCTCATACACTACCCTCCTTGCTCTTTAACATGCCATAACAACACACCTCCCTGAACTACAGGTACATTGTTCTCATTGTTGTGCCCCCACCCTGCCTCCCCCCTTTCTCATTTCTCACGTCTCTCATTAACACATGGGGGTCTGCCCGACGCTGCCAGTCCTCAACCGCAGCCTCAGATCTGTTCTTCTCCCAGGATGTGGCCCCTGCTAGTGAATTATTTATTATGACATTTCACCGTATATTGTCCATGCTTCTAAACCTGTAAAGTCATACATTTATTAACAATAATCCTTGCTGTCTTTAGTTGTAGTCAGCTACCAAACTTCTAAACAGGCCCTGTAGCATATGGGATTATCAGCCTGTTCAACGGCGACTTCAGTGTCAGTTATGAAAGCGGGCAGTGTGCCCAAGAGGAATGCTTTCATCTCTCAAGTGCAGGTACAGAAGTGCACAAATTCCTCTCACTTGAAAAATCAACTAAACTACATCTCCTAAAACAACATTATTACCGACCGAGGAAGCGCCTTAATCCCACTTTGTCTAAAACGAATATACCTACTCACATACACCGTAAACAATGAACCTGGGAATATATAGCATAGCATATGAGCTGACTGATGGTAACATTCAAAGAAAATGGCAGTTAGTGTTTCCCATATCTGTGTGAATGAAGAGATTATAATAGGCACTCTAAACGAAGCGCCAATGATCTTCATGATGCATGCTTCATCTAGCGTCTTTGAAACAGCCCCTAGAGAATAACAGTGTACAGCCTTCTATAAGAAACCCGGCTTGCTAATAGTTTCCTCAGGATGATAAGCACTCTAGTTAATGCGTATGATTATTATCTATATTAGTTTGCGCATGCATTCGCGCTACAAAGGCATTCTCATATGCACACCTATGCCACTTACCCTCTCCCTTTCAGCAGATGTGGAGCAGCCCCAGTCAGGGGCTTTCTCTGCCCAACAACATTATTCTTGCTGTAAGGCAAGCCATTTACATTCAGCTCGAGAAAACACATTAAATGGTGATGCACAAATCTTCACACATGCACCCACACCATCAAAGACTTCAGGAAAATAAAGACCGCGTGGGTCATGGAGTTCACGGGGCGCAGGGTCTTTAGGGAGCACGACAGATTGAAAAGATCTGTTGTGAAATCCAGGGCACCCGTTGTCAGCTGGGATGTACTCACTTTTTGGTGGAGTAAGGGTTCCCTGATGTAGGCATGGAGTGGGAGAATGAGTAGTCATTGGTGATGTTCACTGGTCTTGGTGGCCTGGACAGTAAACACGTGTTAGATTTTAATTTGATCTGACAGAAAAGCTAAAGAGACAGAAAACACCAGTTAGTCTTTCATTCTTGAGGATTTTGCTCAACTGCATAATCTCTGAATTTCCACTTGAGTGGTTTATACAGTATGATATGTAGGAGAACACGCAAGAATGAATGAATGAATGAATGAATGAATGAATGAATCTGGGAATTAACAAACAAAACAGTGTTTGGGACACGTCACAAGTGGGGAATGTGAGTGGATGAGTCTGACTGTACACGATTAGCACAATACAAAGGAATCAATCTACAGTAACAATCAAGTATGATTCATATTAATCAAAGCAAACTCACCACGTATCTCTATTGAGGAATGTAAAGAACAAAGAAAGGGATAAATACTTGATTACATTACAGCAGCACAGGAAGAGACTATAATACATCAAAAACAATGAAAAAAATAAGAATGAAAACTAAATTGGGCATCCACAGAAGACAGTGCCCCAAATCTACTGAGTTTATAGCATAATTCAGTGCAGTGAAGAAAGTGAAGAAAAAGTGAGTTTTTAAATAACTGAAAGTAGCGATGCCAAAGTACAGTGTACATATAAACCTGCTGGTTTGTAGATTAGATTATAGGTCAGGCTCATAAAATTGCATCCATGTACAGAATCCCATTTTGTTTCATGCATGCATGAAAATTTGCACACTTCCGGTCACCTCTACAAATTAAAAAACAAAAACAAAAACCCTCACACCTTATGTTAACGTCATTATTAGTGTTGTAAAATCTTTTTGATTTTACTTTTCTTTCTTCTTTTTCTGAGCCTGAATTAAAACTACACTCCGTTATTAATTATTGTCTCTTTAGACATGATGTGACTTATGTGCACCATTAAAACGACGGTAATGAACTTTTTTTGGTTGACATTTATTACCAAATTACAGTTTTTCTGATAAGTTAAAAGCAATTTTCTATTTACCTAGTTTGCTATATTAGATATTCATAAGTAAAACTATTAAAAAACTGTTTTTTCTAAAGAAAAACATGATCTTCCATTTAATATCGAGCAAAATCAAAGATCAAATTATATTTTAATCCTAGAATCTGTTTCTTAAACACCTTATGGCAGTCACACTGTATATGTTGAAGGCTTTTACTGTGAAAGGAAGGGACAGGAAGAATTTATTTCTTCAATTCTAAAATATATTAATAATCAAACTTTCGGATCTCATGTTATCTTTACCTCTTAAACTAGCATTGAAATCTATTACCCATCTGATTTTCTGTAAATATGTTGGCGGCATCATTCTGAAAATTTTGGGTCATTTGCAGGCTATAAAACTGGGACAATTAACATAACAATTAACTTTAATTGCAGGAATCATAAAAATGGAATAATCAGTGTGTTGTTTAGCTCTCAGCACCAGAAGTGACTTTATGTCTGTAAGATGGGCTTTAATAGGCAGCAGCAAAGTGCTTAAAAGTCTATGCTTTCATGCCTGATATTTGTTTCATTATTTATACGACGACACTAAACATCAAGGAAAAAGTAGCAGCAGCGCTGCAGATTACAAACAATCCCAAGGCTGTAATTAAGCCTGATTGATCAGTTGACCTAAGAGATTGACTGGAATCACTTCAGACCAAGGAAGCAGCTACAGGATCATTACCAGCTGAGGGATCAATTTAAAACATTTCAAGGTTTCAAACTGGCACTGAATGCTCTGAATGCACATTCCTCAGTTTCAGTGTTATAAAGGAAAAAAAAAAAGGGAGCGAGAGCAGATGAACTTACACAATATGAGCTAGGTTGAGAGGTTTATCTGGCATTTCAGGAAACAAGGGGTGAAGAGGCTCTCTGCTGGATGCACAGCTCAATGACTTACTGAGGGCGTGGGATAACTTCTTAGCGGGGGATTTCTGGGTGATACACAGAAGCAAGGTGACGGTTGTGAGGATGAGAGGATGCTCATTTCTTTTTCAAAGCACACGGTAAATCACCACGGTAACACTGTCACCTGGACTGAATCTTCAGATTCCTCATGTTGTAGCGAAGCAGAACAAAAATAGCCACAATGACTGGTCCAGTGCAGACACACCTCCCCTAGCCTCCTCCCCCCTTTCCTCCCTTCCTTACCCATGACGTATACTCCTTCATTTGGTGCTGGTTGCTATGGGAACCGCTGGCATGCCCCCTCCAGAAGCAGTCCTGACAGAGCTGGTAATTATGACATTGCTGGCAGCGGTAGCGGAAGCCCATCATACTCTCAGTATGGCAGTAGGAGCACTCGACCGGGTGAAACACTGCAGGGAGGAGAGGAGGAGCCAGACACAGACACACACACACACACACACACACACACACACACGAAGGCAGATGCATAAGCGCACACACACACACCAGATGTGACTGTAAACCCAGATATTTTGCACATTGCAGAGAGCTGATAATAAATTTTCATTAATTTAAGGACAGATGTGCTGGGATATCTTGCACCCCCCCCCCCCCCCCCATTTTGAGAAAATAAACACAAAGCAGCACAGCATTGAGCTCTATATGTGCACATACACTAGTGTTTCTTCTGCTCGTGATGATGAGTGCATCACAGATATACACACTCATACACAGGGTGTAAGGTCCCAGTGGGTCATCTTTACTGGAGGTGTGTCTGTGATGGCGGTGACTGAAAGACCATGATGCAAAGCCGAACTTCCCCCGCTTGCGCTCCAGCTAAATATTCTTCAGCGCGCCTTACCGTTCTCCACGTTGGCGAGGCGGTGCATTAGCGGCAGCCACACCAGACACTGAGGGGGCGGGTCTGACATCAACGTATCGAGGAATGTGTTGAGGGAGACCTTTTTCTATTGACGTGCAGCGCAGAGAAGAGTGAGAGTCACCCACACCGTCAATGCTAAAGCAATCACACACTTACTGACATCAAAATGCTGCGGGCGCCAAACCCTCACCTGCTGCGCAAAGCACGTTCTCGCAGCTTGCTCGGTGTAACCAAACGAGGGTCCCTCGAAAACCGCCATGGGCAATTTAAGAGCCTCCCTCAGAAACTGGTCAAATTGCGAGTGCACCATTATTCCAGCAGAATCTGATATGAGTGAAAAAATATCTGGAAACAACGCAGAGGCATTACACAAATTAATCAAACTAATTGTTGGCTGCCACCACAGTCGGCTAATTATAGCATTACACAATACAATTATCCCACTTATTTGTGAAAACAAATCAAAGTGCAGCAGTTATACAGATCCATTCTAACTATACACCAACCCTCCTTTTTACCCCCCCTTTTTTTTTTTTTACAAGCTGCTGCCCCCAGAGATTTATACATTGTGTAATAAACCCTATCCTTCACATACAGTAATGAATAATGACTGCTCCCGGCCATGAAGAGCCAGGGCAGTGCTAGTGCTGCTGCTACTTGTTTTAAAACCAGAGCAGACAGAAAAAAAAACAGGTCCTAATAATTTTACATTACTTAGAATAGGAGGAATTCGCTGATTTATTACTGGCAACATAGGCAATTAGAATTTCATTTTTCACGATTAAAAGTAAGATAAAGATTTGTTGTGTTTCTTACATCTTAATTTATCCAGAATTTTCCCACCACAGATGGTTGCGAGGGCCATTTTCACAACAAAGATAGATGTCTTGCCGTGGCCCTCCCTAAAAGACAAAAGAAAAAAACGAAAACATTAAGCTCATGTATTCTTTTAAAAGGAGCTGTGAAGATGTAGGCTGCGTAGTGTTCCTGCTATAATCGCATGAAATCAGCTGTGTTTGTAAAAAGCATGTGCATGAGTCAGCCTACAAACTTATCCGCTCTACATCCGCGTGTTGTGACATTAGAAGGGGAAAAGAGTCTGGATTTTCACGGTCACATTTCAAGCCGCATCAACTCACGTCAAAACCTCCGAGGTGAAAGTACACAACCAGCAGCCGGCTCGTCACGTGACGCGTTTACTCACGGGTCATAGGCTGCCAGCAGGAAGTTGAGCAGCAGGCTGATGGACTGTTCCACGTTTATCTGATGCGTGGTGGGCATGCGCTTGTTCAGCTGGTAGAAGATAGTGGACAGCACAACTTCTAGACGAGCCACGGAAAGCTCAGCGTTGAGGTCTATGGCGTTGAGGCCGTTCTCCCGGAAAGCCTCGATGACGTTCCAAATGTCGACCAAATGCACTGAAAACAGGAAGACGTCAACGTAAGCCTTTTTGGCTCGGCCACGTGCAACATCTCAAAAAATCAATACATAAAAATTCATACGCACAGTTGCATTTCTTCTGCACAAATCTGAGTTTGCAGGCTGTTCTGTACGTCGACAGTCGTATAGAATCCAAATCCTGAGCCCCTGTAGGAACATCACTCTTTAGTCCTCAAATGACCAAATATGTGCCACTGATACAAGTGATAGTGATTTTTATTTTATTTTTTACTAAATTACAGTTTTAGGCTTTATTGTAATTTCCCACTTCTTATCACTGCATTTTAAAGTTCTGCAGTGAACCGTAGCTTAGATACTTAGTGCCTAAAATGACTATGAAAACAGCTCAAGTTATAGAGATGAGTCGGGGTAACTCCTTTTTACATGAAAATGACTGAACACCATAATTACCTTTGAACATTTTGTCAATAAAAGAAAGAGCACATGCATGATAGACACAAATGGAGCCATTAAAAAAAAAAAGTATTCCTGTACAAATTATAACAGGGGGGAAAAGGAACAGGAAAACTTGTTCAGTCATTTCAGTTGTTAAAACAGGTTGGTCACTTGAGAGTTAATACTGAAAATGGAATACAAACTGTTAAATATTATATATTTAAATATGCCATTGAGAAAACAAGATATGACTAAAAAGAAAGTACTCTCTGTCAACCAGGCTATCATAAAATTGATCTAGTCCTTAAAAGCTTAATTTTTAGTATAAACGAACCACCTCTAGCAGCAACAACATGAAGCAGTCATTTTCTGCATGGCTTTATCAGTCTCTCACATCGCTATGAAGAGATTTTGATGTCTGGGCAAAGACAGATGCCTTACATTTGACTCTTTACACAGAGGATTTCATGGTCGACTCAATGACTACAAGGTGTCCCGGTCCTGTGGGTGTAAAACAAGCCCAAATCGTCACCCCTGCAACACCGTGCCTGACAGCAGGTATGAGGTGTTTGTGCTGACATGCTGTGTTTGGTTTCTACCAAATATGATTCTGTACATTCTGGCCACACATTGCCACTTTGCTAATTGCATTTAACATGCTAACTGAGGCCTGCAGAGTTGAGATGTAGCCCTTGGGTTCTTTGGATTCTCTTATCATTGCAGTCTTACCTTGGGGGTGAATTTGTTAGGCTGTCCACTGTCTTGAATATTTTCCACTTCTGAATAATATTTCAAAATGTGGAAAGATGATTTGAAAGCTGGTTGGAAAAAGCCTTATAACCCTTCCCTGAATGATGGGCACCAACATTTGCTTGTATATCATCATCGCTGATGTCTTCCCTCCTTGCCATTGTGTAACACACACCTGAACGCTCCAGCGCAACAAGCTGCCAAAACTTATGATTAATAGAGGTGCTCACATTTGCTGATGATCAATTAATCAAATGCATTTGATTAGCAGCACCTGGCTCCTACTTAATTCTACAATCCTCTTAATTCCTATGAAAGCAGTAAAGATGTATTTAGGTTTTCTGCTTCTGCATTTTGGCTTTTTTTTTTGCTAAATAAATAATGACAGTGTAATATATCATGTTTTGTAGTTTATCTCACGTTGCATTTACCTAGTTTCAAGACCTAAGAGCCAGATTATTTTTTATTATGTCCGGTGTGTCTCACAGTGAGAAAGTTCTGGGTTTAAACTGCAACTCTAAACTGGTTTGAGCTGCGAATGTGGATATTTTCACTTTTAAGGACAAGATAAACCCCACCATTCATCCAATGTCCACAAAGCAGCTCTAAACACGATGAATGGGAATACTTACCGGATGAAAGGATGGAACTAATCAAAAACTTGAACAATAAATGTTTTTTGTGAAAATATTTTATATGAAACAGTGTTATATTAATGAGCTGTATTTCAATAAATTCAAATTAGCGCCTTCACACTGTGTGAACAGACAGCATGAGGTCATATTGCAGGCCTGTGTGTATAAAAATCAATGTGGTTGACACTTGATCTTTATGATATTTGCTGTACATGAAACTTACAGAGAGACAGGGAGAGAGAGAGAAAGAAATTGCCAGTTTTACGGTCATTGAGTTAAACAGTCCAGCAAAGATCACAGTGAGCTGCGGCCCTGAGCACTTACTCATCTCCACCAACAGTTGCCTTCTATCTGCCATGGTGTCAACGCTCTGCCCGCAGTCTTCAATCATTCTGATCAAGAGGAGAGAAAACAACGTCAGAACCCGAGTGCCTCAGCATTAGCAGTCGCAACCTCAGGGTGCTCTTCCTTAAGCTTAACATCAACATTAGACACACATCGTTATGACTCAGCGATAATGGCAGTAGATTAAACTCTTGACTTTTAAAGCAATGACTCCTAACCTTGATACAAACGCAGCTTCTCTGTTCTGGTTATCCAAAGTTTAATCAGTTGTGGATATCCTGATAATTCAGCTAAAAGTTGGCTAAGTCTTTCCCCTGACTTTTTCCAAACAAGGGGACAGATTTACTAAATGAGCACATGAGCACAATTCTTTGCAAGGAATTGCTTGATATCATTAATTTTGATAACAAGCATGACTTATTTCTTGCACTTTTTTCAGCATTAAATATCGATGCAATTAGCAGAAAACTGCATATCCCAAATATTAATAAATATTTGCACACCCAGTTTTAATATTCTCCTCGCAGAAATGCATATGCACCAAGGTCAGTAGCAAAAATCCCACCTCTTTCAACTTAAAATATCCAAAAAAGTCTGCTTTAGATTGCAGGAAGGATGACAGAGATGCAACAAAATTAAACTTTCACCCGTGACATGAAGGTTTTGGCGCTTTCTCAAGGTTAAGCACATGTTATAATTCTTGAGTTTGCTAGCTTACTACGACAGCAGAAGATTTCTCGTGCACTTCACCATAAAACTGCTAAGCATTGCTTCCAATTTACCAGAGATAATAACAGCATTAAGACGGCTACTTTATTTTGGTATATTAAGGACAGACAGCAACTGACAGGAGCTCATCAACCTGTTGATGACATCCAAATTTGGTACAGGACATTAATATTATTAATATTTAGTCTGGTGAAGTTTTAACGTGGTTAGCCAGTTATTCACTTCAGATATGCCAACAGCAACACAGATCAACAGTGTTTAGTGTATTTATCACAGTTCCCTCATTTTTTGTGTTTGGAAAGGCTAGTAAAAGGTCACTGCTCTTTAATTTCCCTACATAAAGAGAAATTAACAGATAAAAATGATGCCATGCAAAACTCACAAGAGCTGTCGGTGTGTAAACTTCTTAAAAAACAAAACAAAACAAAACATCAAAGGGAGCCAAAAGGGGCCCACGGCTTATTGTGCCCCATCATCCCACTGCAGGACAATCCGGCCGTGATAACATCATACTATGCTCCAAATTTGAGAGTATTCATATTTGGTAAACTGCAACCTGAATGCAGCGCAGTGCGGTGGTTATCAAAATATTTTTAAGTTGGACAAGGAGAGGAGTTTGAAAGGGGCAGAGCTGCAGAGAGAGAATGCTCACAGCATGCCTCGCTGCACACTGTCCGAGGCAATCTAATACACCTAGTCATGTGGTTTTGTTGCTATGGCAGCAAAGATCCTAGCCGCTTCACTCGTTAAAACACACACTCATACACACACACACACACACACACACGCACATATAACACCTCCCACTGCAGACGAGCAAAGTTTGTAGAGAAAAGTTTTTCACCAGTAAATATCTTTTATGAGATAACGGTCGGCGGGCTGATACTTGAGCGCACAGTGACACTTCTTGGGCGAGTGGCTTGAAGACGCTTTTTCTGTGAGACAGTCATTCAGGCATGCTTTTTCAAATTACTCTGACAGTAATTGGTAGACCCAAATATTATGCTGCAGATATGCGTGGTGCAGAAATTAGAATTCACCTAGTGTTAAAAAGCAGACAACACCACAGTTTTCTGGCCCCCCACCTCCTGCTTGCCTTCCTCCGATTCTTGCCAGTGCAGTCAGTCAGTTATGGAGCACTAGGAATGTTTGAAATCCACTTCAAGAGGGGAGAGATTAAGCTAATAAGTTAACTTGGAATTATAGGATAAAGTGCAGTATTTCAGTAAATTACTTCACAATAGAGCACAGATCAAAACGGCCACAGAGGAATTTCAACGCTGCCCTCTAATAAGACAAATAATAAATCTCATCAGTTTAAAGAGAATGATGAATACAACCACAGCGCTTTTAGATGCAATTTAATGTCAGGCCACTGCCAGCAGCCACAAGTCCAATGTCATCATGAAAGCAATGGATATTGAATCCCATTTATCACTTCCAGACTAAGCAAATATAAAAGTGTACAAATATACAGCATTGTCTAGATTAAAACTGATACCCTTTGCCACATCACATTCAAACACATCCAGAGTGCCAGCTACGTGACCTTCTGCGGTCTGTTTTCATCCTTGGAAATAACTGAGATTGATACAATCTATTGCCAGAGCTGATATTAAACCAGTGCAGGGGAAGGGAATGACATGATCAACCTTACCTTTCATAAAGCACCATGTTTGTATCCCTTTCCCCCCCCTTTCCTGAGCAGAGTTATTACAAAGCCAGGTCGCCCTTTCTCCTAAAACAACAGTCCATGACACAAACTCCTTTCAAACAAAATGGGCCCATACGGGCGGGCCTATCCGAACACATCTGAAACTAGAAACTGTGACTCCGAATAGAGCATTTGCTGTCGCTATCTTTAACTACAAATGAGAAGGTGCAACATTCTTCTACAGCTTTGCCGGCTCTCTAGTTGCAGACCCCCACAAAACATGGTGCCCGACATCTGGCCCTGGCAAACATTACTCACTCTCTGTGGCACTGCCACACTGGAAGTATTAGAAAATAACTGCCCTTAAAAGAGCAAATCATCTTTTACCACTAACAGTCCAGAGTTAGCGTGACTCATTCCTGCAAGACTCTTGGCCGCGTTTAGCCCTGCCACTCTCTATCCCCCACCCCCTTCCTTTTTTACACTGCACAGCATTTCTGCTGGACAAATATCAGACCAAAACAAGCCTTATTAGTAAGTTATTTACATTTTTGATTCTATTTCTGCAGCAGCTCGATTAAGAAAAAAACCAAAAAAAAAACCTGAGGAGAGTGCTGTTAATTTATGTCCTCCGTGTACTTGGACCAGGCTGACAAGCAACAATTCCAAACACAAGCACTTACTAGAGTTACAGTCCAATCTGTGTCGCTGGCTCGGGACAGTACATCGCAGCTGTTACCACTGATTGGCCAGAGTTATTTTTATATCACGAGACTGAACTACATTGGCATCCAAATCCCATCTCCAGACAGGAATTAAAAAATAAAACAAGAGGGAAAAGCTGCACTGCTGACTAAAGGTAATCAGCTGTTCTGCTCTGGTGTAGTAAAGGTAGTGAGACGAGTTCTCCTCATGCCTGGTACCAGCTGGTGATGTCTGCCGGTAGGGCTCTCTGTCACCTGCTGATGATCACCATGGTTTCAGCTGTAAAAAGGGGAAGAACTTTGCTACCCCGACGTTAAAAGAGTGCAGACACTGATTTATGGGTAGCAAGTGTCCCAGTGAGTTCTTTGCATGAATTAAGAAGCTTGAATTCTGTAATGTCACAAGAAAACAAACAAGTGGAATAAGTTTGCATGGTTGCCTGTCTAACTATGCAATGTGAAAGCCAACATGGAAACACAAATTTGCACCGAGGAGAAATGCACCTCTGGGTATGGACTCAGTGCCCTGTGGAAGTTAGGGCAGCATTACTAAAATCCTACAAAAGGTAGCAGGACATTGGGGGGTGGGGTGGCAACAGGCACCCTGTGGTACACGCTCAGCCCTCATGCATCACCTGTCATACTCGAAACACCTGTGTGGACATGAGACAAAAGGTCTCACTATTGTAGGAACATCTACCCCCACCCCTTCCTTCCCATTATCCGCGTTTCACTACCTGCACATCTCCCGTTTTAAATCACCAAAAACTTGCCAAACTAATTTCACCCGGTGGGGCAAAGTGGGTTAAGCTCGCTCCTCTCGTTGCCCGTCAGCCTCCCTCCTCCAGCGACTGCAGCAGCAGCACTTTGCACAACACTTACCAGAATTTATTTCGAGGCATGCCATGCAACATCACTGTTTTTCCATCCGCGAATCCGTCGTCGTGTCCCGGGGCGCGATCACGGTTTCTTTGGTGTAGGCTGGTGCATCGCTGCACGTAAGCGGCCGTGCTCGAGCCGCTCTCCGGCACCTCCGAAAAAAAGCTTGTGTTGTGGAAGAAAATGTTTTTCAGGCAGCGCACACTGGCTGATCGGAACAAGGCAGCTTCTGCCTCCAATATGTGGCCTCCGCGATGACGTAATGCGGAATCTCTTCACTTGCGTCAGCGTGGCAGCAAAAATGTTAAAGTTTGATACAACAAAATGTTTTAAAAAGATGCTAAAAACAAAAAGGAGCAGCTTATGGTGCATATTAACGTGGTGTTATATACACGCATACATTAAGTCGTTTGCAAGTTGCGGCATCATGTGGCTTAAAGAAGATGACGTCATGCAGATGAAACAAGTGCAAAGCTAATAAAACCAAGAGTGGACAAATAGTTGCGTTAATGGTGACCGAAGTGCAATAATATATCTATAGGTAGAACACCTTTGACTATTATTTTTAATCTGTTTTTGTAACATGCCTTCTTTTCATCATTTGTTTGTTGTTTACTTTAGCGTTTATCTTTTCAGTTGTTCTGATTGTACTGATTGTGTCGCACTCTAGTTTTTAATGTTTATATGCGCTTTCATGTTAAATTTCTTTAAATGTAAATGGAAGAAGATTGTGAGCTATTCAGGGCAGAGATTATGTGAATCATAACGAAAACCTCATTATAAAATATTAACAAAAGGAAAACCTAAATAAAGACACTACCCTGCCATTACACCACACACACACACACACACACACACACACACACACAATAAAAAAAAAACGATTAAAAAAACAACAATAAAATATTACACTGTTAAAGATTACATTTTTGAACATAAGTGTAGAGTTTTAGAAAGTCCTAAAATGTTTATTCATCGTTAAAACAACCGAACACATTTTAAGAGAGACATGATATGGTAACAGCATAGCAGCAGTGATGCTAATTCAGTGCGTTTCAGTTTTACTTTTATATAGTACAATATTACATACATGGCTTCACAGGCATAACAAACGTTATCAGATTTGATATCATCTTTGAACAGTTTCTTTTAAAACAGATTTGCCTGTTAGTTTATAAATTCAGTGGCTTATGTTTTAATGGTCACATATTTTATATGAAATTTCAAAATAACTCTCCAAAGTGCGTTCCAAGATGGCTGCTGAGTGGTGTTTAAAAGTATCGCTTTCGGTGGGATTCTTGGAAAATAGGTTACTGAAGTAGGGTTGCTGTGTCTATAACCGCCTAAAAACATAAAAAAAATACAATTTGAATTTTAAATTAATCCCACCTTTGAGAAAAATAATGTGTTTTAAAAAAATAAAAAAGTACCTAATTTCACATGCAGCTAAACAGCTGCTGCTCTTGAATGTAACTCGCCCTTCCCGAGCGTACAGGCCCCCTTGTTGCTAAGCAACCTTCGAAGAAGATTGACAGCAACTTTAGTTGATTCATTCGAAGAAAACTTTAAAGAAGGGTCAAGTTGTATTTGTTGCTGGTCAGCTGCGAGGTGTTTAATTCAGAAGAGCAGTATCACAGTTTAAGACAGTTCTCTGATGGCTGCCAGCCAGAAGCGTATTAATACAAGTAAGTTGATAGCCATTCATTTTTCCGCTTTCACTTTGTGCCATGACAACGACCTCCCCTAGCTCATTAATTTGTCATTAGCTCAGTTAATTAAACGTTAACTTAACGTTAGCTAAAAGAGCGGCATCCGGAGATGAGTGAAGGTATCAACTTGCAGTTAGCGCAACTTTGACCCAAAGTTCAACGACAGGAATTAAATCTATTATAACAGAAATATTTAGCTACCAATTATATTTTTTTGTTTTTTGGAGCTAAAGATCCAGGTTTAGATTAGACAATGAAGGTTAACTGATGTCTCTCCCGCTTTTACAGTGCGCTGAAAAGTTGCTTTAGAGTCAGCGATGTGTTCTTTTTAATACATTTTGGGGAAGTTGCAGCAATGCCGGACGTGGAACCCCTCAGATTCCCATCCAGGGAAGGACGACCAAGTCAACAAGGTGAGAAGAGAAGCGATGCACCTGCAAATAAATCCACTTTAACTCTACACATTCTCTGTTACAACAAGCAGTCTAAATTAATAACGTTGTGGATGTGTTTTTTTTTAGGCTAACACCTTGTTTAAATGTAGAGGCTTGTTATGTGTTAGGCAGTCTTCCAGGCAGTGCTTAAGCATCTGCACCACTCAGAGCTATTTAAATGCTGAGTAAATGTAATGATATTTAATGATGTTGAAGAAATGTCACTATCTAACATCATTGGCAAAAATGGCACTGCAAGTGAGGCTCACATGGGCCTCCTCTATGGCTATAATACACCCTGCCAGTATGATTTAGAGCTAATTCAGCCCACCACTGACATATTGCCTTAGCACCTTCCTATCCAACTTCAGAGTGTATTATTCATCTCAGCTGTTCAGCAGCAGATGGTCTTCTTTTTAGTTTTTCCCTTTTTTCCCCCAGTCTCTTTACTTAGTCTGAGCTACTTCACTCAGAAGCTGTTCTGGAAGCATCATGATAAGATAACTGGTCTCAGTCACGTGGAAAAGGTTGCAGATGTCACTGTCTCAGTCTTTTTGTTGTTGAGACGAGTTTGCAAACCCCTCGAGGGCATACACTTTCTCCTGTGAAGCATAGGTAAGGTTGGTCAGTGTCCGTGTTACCTTACTTAATAGACGTCTTTGGATTTTCTTGCTGTTTTTGGCTTTTAATAACAAAAATGTATTTTATGCTTGACTAAATTAAACCCCAATTAAAAAAATATTTCCTCTGGTGGACGGCTAATACTGTCAGGGTTTGGCTTTGTTGTGCTTTGGATTCTTGTTTAGTATTTATTGAGATTTTGGTTCTTGTTTTGATTAGACCCTTGTTTTTGTAATATGTTTATTCGCTCTCTGTGTTCTATTGTTTTTCCTCTCACTCCTCATTGTTATTATTATCATTATCATTATTTTTGATTACTATTGAAGGTTTGCCTTTTCACTGGGTCTTACATCATGCTTTTGGGTCTTCTCTACACCATACAACCTGACTGAAGCCAATTTTCTCTTTATACATAGGAAAAACCCTGGGGGCATTTGTTGTTGCATATGGGCTTCACCTGTTTATCACATCTAAAGGACTGGAACCACAATCCAGCTATGACTTTCAGCCTACATTGGTGCTTGTGTACCCCGAAGGTTAACAAGAAAAGGTCTGCTATAGCTCACCTGTTTGACTGGGTGACCCACGTGCTAAAAGCCTGCAGGGGCCTGGGTTTAAGTCTGCCCTGCACCACTCCCCCTTGCTCTCAACCCTACTTTCCTGTTTGAGCTTTACTAACATTAAAAAAAATTAAAGGATAAGAAGAAAAGATCTAACAGGTTCTCTCAGATCAAGGAGAGCTCAGAAGATGTCTTGGTCTGCTCAGACTTGATCTAAGTGATACAAACTAATGGATGAGACCAACCAGTGGAGATTTTAACTCCTCCCCCAAAAGTGGGACCCTGTGAGTTTTTGTCCATGGCATCACTGTACTCCCCTTTTCCCCCTCTTCTCTTTCCACTCTTTACTCACTGACTGGTCACAGCATCTTCCTAAGAATGGTTATCCTTGGAATCTCATCCCGTTAAAAGCGAGTTCTTACTCCCCCCTGTCACCAAGTGCTTGCTGATAGGGGATCATCTGATCACTCTAATTGGCTCTAAAGCCATTTTACACAACCGTTGCTATGAACTGGCGCTATATAAATAAAGTTGGACTGAATAACATGTGCTCATTGTTGCATAATTACAGAGTCAAAGAGCCTTGGGCAGTAAACCAGTTGTTGTGGTCATGAAAAATGTTTTGTGCTGAGAAAATGCTTTAGGTTTTAAAAGTAAAGAGAGCGTGCTTTCAAAAAAGGCTAACGAATACTTTTCACTTCAAAGTGCAGTAAATGGGATGACTGCCTTTAATACAACACACAGGTTGCACACAGTTGGCCTTTACTGAGATCAAGATTATTTAATACAAATACTCACAGACTCTGAAAGAATAGTGTATTCAATAGGCTTAAAAAAGAAAAGAAACTTTCACTTTTATTTAAGCAGATTTGTTTGAAATGTTTTTCAGATTAAAAATAAGTAAATAATTGTGAACTAAACTGGGACAGTCTGGAATTGGAAGTGAATTTGGACTTCTGTGGAGATGTAAAGGAAAAGTAAAGGGAAAAGGCTGTGCAGAAAACCAAAGCAGCAGACATCACAGTCACTGTTTTATTTCAGTTATATTGTTTTAAAAATGGGATGAACTGGTGCCACAGTTCTTTGAATTAAGGGCATCTTGTTGTCTATTGTCTCTTCATATAATCCTAGACTAACTTGATAATGTTAAAGTTTGGTATCTTACTGACTCTTTGGTCTTCTAATGCCTTCTGCTGATGCACTGAACTCAGCCAGGAGAAAATAAGATATAAATAAGAATATAAACGTTTACAACTCAATGCACGGTATACCAAAAATGAATGAATGTTTCCTAGAAAGTGTAACTCGTTTTTTTTCTGTGACTGCTAATTAATCACTGATTAAAACTAAGCCCCAGCGTCACAGAAACATTCGAGCCTACACTGTACTGTTGTAATAGACACCAGGATACATTTTTACATATAGTGTAGTCAAGTGAATTTACTGTATGTTTGGAATGAATTTGTAGTAACGCTGTATGTTAAGAGGCAGTGTGCAGGCTAATTTTTTAAAAACAGCATCACTTTAGTCTTTATTCATCTGAACTAGCTTATCAAAAGACTTTCTTTAATACTTGTGCAGGTTCGTAAACTGCACCGCTTTGTGACAGCCAGATGGCGTCCTTTCACCACCAAGATTTGCACCCTTTGGTTTGTGTTGAGACACTGAAAGGACTTCTCTGTTCTCTCACTGATGCTCCCAGTATTTTGCAGTCTGTAAAACCAGAATCAAAGTGCAAGTAAAGAAGCACACAACAGCTTTCACAGCCAAATAAATTTTATTAATTACTTTTCCAAAATTAATTCATTCATTTGAGCGAGTGTTTGCTTCAAATAAACAGAGTCTATTCATAAAGAAAAAGAGATAAACTGTGTTGTAGCTATTTAATATTTAATATATAGTGTATGGATTGTAGATGTGGTTGGCCTTTTACTGACCGTATGCTGTTTTATCTGTCTCAAGATCAAGTAGATCTTCAAGCTGTTTGCTCTGGTAGACGTCGCACCTGTGCTTTGCTCAACAGTCCTTCACCATGGGTCAACAGCATTATCTACCATATCCAAGAGATTAAGATGACAGTGGAAAACAGGTGTCAGCAGGTAAAATAATGGCATTGAGTGGTCCAACAGATGGGAGATTGTAACACAAATATCCTGATAGGTGTTAAAAGAAACTGAAAGACGCATTTTCCCTTTTAATTTGTGGCAGTCTGGAAGATATCAATCACAAGCTAAATACAGCAAAACTTTAAGGTGAAGTATTTCATTATTTTTTAATATGAAATGAAATATGAAATGAAATGAAGTATGAAATGTGACATGAGGTTAACTTGTTTTGTCAGATTTCAATCCAGAGACTCAGATTCTGACTCTGTGATGTCTACAGATTTGTATGTTGAAGGCTTTGCAATTTGTGCAAGAGGTAAACGTGTAGATTAGATAGCTTTGGGAATCTGACTTTACAAATTTATTGTTGTATTGTTTGTGTAGTTGAAATATAAGTTTCCTATCCCATAGAAAGTTGTCCATTATCTCCACTACTGAAGAAAATAAATGATGTCCTCAGCGAGGTTGTGTATCTGATTGAGCGGCTGGAGGCTGATCGGCAGCATGCAGAGGAAGCCCTGCTTAAAGAGAAAAAAAGGAAGAGGTTTTTGGAGAGCAAAGTGGACAGTATTTCACTGTGGAGGCAAAAAGAGCATGCTTATGTTGTGCAGAAAGGTCAGTGACCATGAGGTGTCACATCCTCATCGAACTGCTTGCTGCTTCTTGTGATGTAGCCGATTTTTTTTTTCTTCTTAAACTCACTGAGTAAGCTTTTTAATTAATTTTTGACTATTACACTTTTAGAACATGAGGCTTGCATTAGAGATATCACTGAATTAAAGTGGCAGCTGAAAGTGGAAAGAGAGGAACTTGACCAAGCCCGAGAGAAACTGTCACACACCGAGGGGTTGAATCAGCGCCTACACAAGGACATCAGTTTTGCCAAAAAACAAGTTCCAATTGTGAAGGAAAAAATCGACCTCCAGAAAGACCTCGTAAATGAGATTGACGCTAAACAAGCGGAGGTAGGCTGTAATAGGATTTATTTGTAATTTCAAACAAACATCTGCACATTTTCAATATGCAATATTGGTAGAAGATTAAGATTCGTGGAGTTATTTCCCAAGAATTCTACAAACGTGTTGTTAACACAGCACAAATATGTGAAAGTACAAAATCCAAGCAAGATTAATGTGCTTTTATGTTACACTTCAGAATGAAAAATAACAACTGAGTTGCATTTTGGGTGATTTTATTGATCGTGTTTAGTCACTGGAACTTGGGTTTGCAACTGTAGTTTACAGGTGTGGAAGGGTAAAGTTTTTTTCATTCATTTTGACTACTACAGTATAAGAGCACTTGTCATATTCTGGGTGTTCATGTAAAATCTAAAAAGTTGCACCATGATTCTAGTTTTTGTAGCTCACTTTCAGTAGCCTGTGAGTTCTTCTGTATTTCTATTTGTGATTCACAAATAGGGAAACGCTCTGGGTTGCATGCTTGTTGATGTATTTATCCACTTTCTATATAAAATGAAATTTTAATTTGTTA
Source organism: Maylandia zebra (assembly GCF_041146795.1). NCBI lineage: Eukaryota > Metazoa > Chordata > Actinopteri > Cichliformes > Cichlidae > Maylandia > Maylandia zebra. The sequence goes on from NC_135184.1 coordinate 16,555,314, forward strand.
GTGATATTCATGATCCTCAAAGAGTGAATTGTGTTCATTTACAGTGGGGCAAAAAAGTATTTAGTCAGCCACCGATTGTGCAAGTTCCCCCACTTAAAATGATGACAGAGGTCAGTAATTTGCACCAGAGGTACACTTCAACTGTGAGAGACAGAATGTGAAAAAAAAATCCATGAATCCACATGGTAGGATTTGTAAAGAATTTATTCGTAAATCAGGGTGGAAAATAAGTATTTGGTCAATAACAAAAATACAACTCAATACTTTGTAACATAACCTTTGTTGGCAATAACAGAGGTCAAACGTTTACTATAGGTCTTTACCAGGTTTGCACACACAGTAGCTGGTATTTTGGCCCATTCCTCCATGCAGATCTTCTCGAGAGCAGTGATGTTTTGGGGCTGTCGCTGAGCAACACGGACTTTCAACTCCCGCCACAGATTTTCTATGGGGTTGAGGTCTGGAGACTGGCTAGGCCACTCCAGGACTTTCAAATGCTTCTTACGGAGCCACTCCTTTGTTGCCCGGGCGGTGTGTTTTGGATCATTGTCATGTTGGAAGACCCAGCCTCGTTTCATCTTCAAAGTTCTCACTGATGGAAGGAGGTTTTGGCTCAAAATCTCACGATACATGGCCCCATTCATTCTGTCCTTAACACGGATCAGTCGTCCTGTCCCCTTGGCAGAAAAACAGCCCCATAGCATGATGTTTCCACCCCCATGCTTCACAGTAGGTATGGTGTTCTTGGGATGCAACTCAGTATTCTTCTTCCTCCAAACACGACGAGTTGAGTTTATACCAAAAAGTTCTACTTTGGTTTCATCTGACCACATGACATTCTCCCAATCCTCTGCTGTATCATCCATGTGCTCTCTGGCAAACTTCAGACGGGCCTGGACATGCACTGGCTTCAGCAGCGGAACACGTCTGGCACTGCGGGATTTGATTCCCTGCCGTTGTAGTGTGTTACTGATGGTGACCTTTGTTACTTTGGTCCCAGCTCTCTGCAGGTCATTCACCAGGTCCCCCCGTGTGGTTCTGGGATCTTTGCTCACCGTTCTCATGATCATTTTGACCCCACGGGATGAGATCTTGCGTGGAGCCCCAGATCGAGGGAGATTATCAGTGGTCTTGTATGTCTTCCATTTTCTGATGATTGCTCCCACAGTTGATTTTTTCACACCAAGCTGCTTGCCTATTGTAGATTCACTCTTCCCAGTCTGGTGCAGGTCTACAATACTTTTCCTGGTGTCCTTCGAAAGCTCTTTGGTCTTGGCCATGGCGGAGTTTGGAGTCTGACTGTTTGAGGCTGTGGACAGGTGTCTTTTATACAGATGATGAGTTCAAACAGGTGCCATTCATACAGGTAACGAGTGGGGGACAGAAAAGCTTCTTACAGAAGACGTTACAGGTCTGTGAGAGCCAGAGATTTTCCTTGTTTGAGGTGACCAAATACTTATTTTCCACCCTGATTTACGAATAAATTCTTTACAAATCCTACCATGTGGATTCATGGATTTTTTTTTTTCACATTCTGTCTCTCACAGTTGAAGTGTACCTCTGGTGCAAATTACTGACCTCTGTCATCATTTTAAGTGGGGGAACTTGCACAATCGGTGGCTGACTAAATACTTTTTTGCCCCACTGTACATTTTCCACTTGCCACTTTCTATAGTTTATGATTGAATTAAACAGTGCGACCAAATTCAACCTAATCTGTGCTTAAAGCCTAGTGCTTATGTGCAGATGTGCTTTTACTTTGTGCAGAAAGGAAATGATTGGATGACAAAAAGTTTCAATATGTAAACACCCTTCTAAGCGTGCAGTCAGGCTTTTAGCAGTGGATCCTGTTGGTAAAAGACTCACAGTATGATTTCATAACAGTTTCATGTTTTCTTTTATTGTATATAAATGTGTAAAATTCGTCATGAAACATATTTCTGAAAAATACTAATCCCATGACTCACACTCTTCTTTAGGCTAATGACGTTCGCTCAAAAATACAGCATGATCTCCTGTTAGCCCAGAATAGGTTTAAAAACATGGAGCTGGCTGCTAAAAAAGAGAAGATATCAGCAGACCAAGAGCTACTGGCACTGAAGAATACTCTGGCAAAAAAACTGTGAGTATCCACTGAAACACACTAGAAACACATTAGAATAGATCTTCAATTAAGTCTTCATTTCAAAGTCACTTTTATTCTTGTAGTTTTAACCTTTTTCATAGAATGTAATTATCTTTCTATGATTTTATTTTATTTTTTTTAATGTTTATTATGGGCGTCTGTCTGAGAAGTTGAGAATACTTTATGGGATACCCCAGGGTTCTGTTTGGTCCTAAATGTTTTCTCCCAGGGCTATTTGCTGATGATACCAAACTTTCCAGCTAAATATTTAAATGACTATAAATAATATATAAATATTTAAAAAATATCTTCGATTTGAGGCTAAAAGATCTTCATCTTTGTTTTGTACATACATAAATTCTTTTCATGGGAAAATAATATTGATGTCCTGATACACTAAAATAATTATATAATACTTATACACATATATAGAATCATATATAACTGATTTCTTTGAATGAGGGCATATTCCTAGACAAAATAGTGTTTTATTTTTTTTCCAGGGAAAGTTTAAATCAGTTGAAGATGATGGATGATGGTCTACATGATGAAATAAAGGATGCTGAAAAGACCATTGCTCTTGCAGAAGAGAAGTGTGCACTTATAACTCAGTGTATCCCTGAGATGATGGAGCTAGAGAAAACTGAAACCGACACAGTAAGTCACACAGTCCATATTTATACTAATTATTAGCACTTAGGAGTAATGATATTAATGTTTTTCCCCCTGTTGTTTGTTGAACCTTTTTTATAGATTGCACAGTTAAATGTTCAAATTGAGGGTGAAATACATACGAATAAGAAGTTACAAGAAAAACTAATTTCCCTGCAAGAAGATATTGCGAAAACTGTAAGTAGAACCACAAAAATGTTACAAAGTCACGAATACTCTGCAGATCTCCTCATCATTTAAGAGGCCCTATTGCTACCTATGTTTGTCACAATGGCTCACTTGGTAAGACTGTATGCAGTGTTAGCCACAGAATTATCTGCGTTGTCCCCAAACCCTAGCATAAAAAATGAATCTAAAAACTGAAATCAGTGAAAGTGGAAGAAAATGGACAGTGCAAAGTTTATAGTCTAAGAAGTTTGAAATCGGTTAAAATTCTGAGTTCCCCAAGCTTTTGAGGCTCTACCAGTAAGGAAGGTGCATGATTTTCCTTTTTACAGTATAAGCTAATATCACCAAACCTAAAAAAAGCCACCAGCTCCTTTATAGCCATTCCTATAGAAGTTATGTGCATGTTTTTCCATAAATGTAATTATCCTTCAGAGTCAATGAGCAATGACTGTTACAGAGTGATACGTCTTATATATTCCCAGTAGAAAAGCAGGAAAAGCAGTTTCCTTTAACACATTCAGACAAACTCTTCCAGAATCTTTGTCGCTTTGTACTCTGCCATTAAAAATGAGTAGTGTGCTCCTTTTTTTCTCTGCAATTGAAACAAATATCAAGAACATTTCACTTAAAACCATGAGTATAAAACAAGTTTGCGTTAACACTGGTCCATGAAGTTCGTCTTTCTATGTTATCCACAGAAACTGAATGGGGAAGCAGAAGTCTCCCGCATAGAAGAACAACTTGAATCAAAACGCAAAACTTTTGCAGCTCTCCGTAAAGAAAACATGCAGTATGAACAGAGTGTGGAAAACTACAAGACAAAAATTTTGGAGAGGTACCATGGAAAAGCCAGAACATGCATCACCTTTTCATAAATATCATTACTGTGTACAGTAGTCCTTGTGTGTGTATGACGTTACTTCACTGGGTGATTTTTGTTAGCGAGAAAGCAGTGAAGCAGATGTGTGAGGAGAGGAAACAGATGCTCCAGAAAATCAGTGACAATGACGAGAAGTGGGAAAGGGCCGAGGAAGAAGTGACCCAAGTTGTATCCCGGCACAGTGTCATTCAGGCTGAGCTCGAAGAACAAGAGCAGCTAACCTTCGCAGAGAAAGAGAGGGCCAGGGTCAGTGGCAACATATGTATAATGCTCATGGGTTACAGTGTAAAATGTGAGACCACATCCTCTTTGTATGCTCTTTCTGTGCTCTACAGACAGAGATTGAAAACCTGAGGAAAGACCTGACAGGTCAGAGGACTACCCTGGAACAACTTAAGGTATATTTATGAGGTGTTTCAGAAGTAAAGTTTAGTCAGTTTGATCGACTTTGTGCATTCCCATTTCCTGGTGTTGTTTACACCTGTTGAGGTCAGTGTGATGACATTCTGGCTTTCATGTTTCTATTCCATCAGACTCAGTGTGCAGATCTCGATGAGCAACTTAAACAACAGCAAAGGAAATCAATGCTGACGAATCAGCAACTTCAGAAAGAATTTGAAGATGCATCCTCAGTGACAAAAGCCCTGGAGACAAAAATGGAGGTAGCAGAATAACTTTATAATAGTTGAGGAACATTTCAAAAGTTTAAGCAGGTACATTTGTAACTATTCTTTTTTTAAAATAGGAAATTAAAAAAATGATAGACAATTTGGAAAGGATTTCATGTGAACACAGGAAGACATTAATCAACCTTAAGAATGAGAAAGACCTCCAATGCGATCATCTGAAAGCTGCTCAGGTAAGAAGGACAAAGGTGCATGATGCAGGTTGCTAAGTCAGGTTTACTCTGTAAAGCTCATTGAGGCCAAAGCTAGTCATGGCTATGTATCAAAACAATCTCTTTCTTTCAACAAAATAGGGTTTAGACTTTTGTAAATTCATGCAACTCTTTGTTTACAGGATTTACACAGCGCTGCTATACAGAAATATGATGACACTGTGGGAAGGATCAGTAACCTTATGAATAAAAGTGAGGAATACCGGGATGCTTCAGATAAAATGGAAAAAATAGCTGAAAACATCCCAGAAGTCATAGCAGAACTTCAGTAAGTTGTGCTAGGTGTAATAGCTTAGAGTGAGGAAAGGAAGAAAAAAGGCTAATATACAACCTCCTTAGTACTTTGACTTAAATGCTCAAAAATTGTGCCACCTTTAAAAAAAAAAAACATAATTATTGCAATTATTTAGCTTTATGTGATTTGATGTGTTTGATTTCTCCTTCCAGGAGTGTTTTTGATGTGCTGGAGTTCAGAAACAAATCAGCTGCTCTCATTATGAGCACCTTGCAGTTTGATATTAATAACTGCCAACAACGAACACAGCGATCCATGCAGACACACACCGCTCATGTTACAGCAAGAAAAAAGCAAATGGAAGACACCAAGGTAAAAAAAAAAAAAGAAAAAAGAAAAATGTTTTTCTCAATAACTCTCTGTTAATACATGACTTTTGTGTCAAATACTGTGAAATCAGAGACAAGCTGTAGAAAACATCTCATTGCTTATTTGTTTATGGATTAGTGTCAGCACATTGCTTGTCACAATACTTCCCTTAAGATACAGAGAAAAGAGCTGTGTGCAATTAAAATTACAAGCCACGGTCAATCTCGTTTAAGTGCTTTTTCCGCAAATGACAACTCACTGTTGTTATAGTCTTTTGTCTGGACGAATTTGATGATGCATGTCGTGGTGAGATGCGGTGTTCTTTTTTTGTTACCTGTAGGCCAACATTTTCAAGAGCAGTTTGAATGTAAGCCCGCAGTTCACTACATCAAATAAGCATATAATCTGGACCTTGCTATATTTATGTCTGAAAATAAAATGTGACTCTGCTGTGCACAAAATGGCAAGCATTTGAACACTCCTTTGTAAGAGAAACCCCTATTTATTGTAAGGTTTTCATCTGCAGGATTATCAGCCCCAGCCAGAGCCTCTTTGCTGATGGGGGTTTCACATGGCTTATCTAATGTGAAATCGCCATGTGGTATATAGTTTCATTAAACGGTGATCAAGAATGCATTAGTTCAAAACAAGAAAAGGCAATGGAGCTTAAGCCGCCATGCATCCAAGTGCAGCAACTTTAAAGAAGTTGTTGGCGTGAGACAATTTAAGAATTAGAAGTCTTCCTCATAGACACAACTCCCATTAGCCAGATAAAAGTTAGTCATGCAAAAAAGGGTTTAGTCTTTTTCACTTGACAAAATAAGATGATATAACAACAATACTTCTCACTAAATAAAAAGATCAGAGACAAGACTGAGGTTCTAAGGAAATTGGTCACTAATCATTGGGACCAATATGAAACATGCATAATGTGTACAGTGGCAAAACATCACGGGGCGCGTGTGCATTCAGAAATCACAGTGCATGAAGCAGAATGATAGAAACCTTTATAAATGAGATTTTATTTAAAAATATGTGACCCCATCCCCCCCTGTTCTTCAGAAACCGATGCAGGTTAGTATAACTAAAAGCTGCTGGAAGCATATGTGGTTGTTTTTCAGTATGTGGTTGTTGCACACGCAGGGTACATCAAGCTGAAATAGGTTAACTGGTTAGAAATCTGTGGTGATCTCTATTCAAAGCACACTGCACACACATGGAAGGCACCTATTTTTTTGATTTGATCAGGGCTTGTCGTCTGTCGAGGATAAAGTAAACAATGCAAACTGCCGACGCTATCAGTTTCTTATGGGCAATGAAGTGTAATTTGTTCCATTTACACTTCACAACAGCATCAGATGGGCTTTGTCAGTGCTGCATGGAGTAATTAAACCTGAAATCAATAGCAGGCATTTGTCATGTTTACAGCCCCTCTTTCTGCTGGGTTAAACTCATCACTTTAGTGCTGTTCTGTTTTACTGCAGAGACACACTTCATTATGTCTGCAGGTAGAGTTGAGATATTCACACCCTTATCCAGTACTCAGGAAACATTGTTCAAATGAAAAAGGGACATGCAGAGAGACGCATCCTCACTGTGATTTATTTGCTTGATTTCCCAGAAAAGCGTACGGCGCTGTATGGCCACTGTTTATGTCGCCTTATTTAACAACACAATTACAAACTGCCTATCGTACTATATACACACACACACGAAGCAGGTCAGTGGTGCAGCTTCTAAATGGTCAGCAGGGGCTTACTGTACAGCACTCAAAGTGCTCTATATTATATCTTGCTTCACTATATTTATATATAATCTTTTTTTCTGTAGAGCTGTGAGAGTCTCTTAAACAAGAATCAGTGTAATTATTCAGTATCTATTTTGTATATGTAATGATGCTGCCAGTTCTCCTACAAGCAATCTGATGAACTAGCCCTACCGATACTTTGCATTTTTGTAAATTACTGTCAACAGTTGGAGGTGAAACACCATATTGGTGTCGGTGTTGATACCACCCTTATGAGTCAGTATAAGTATCACCCACTATGTAACTGCTAAAGTTTTATTGGTTAGTTTCACTATAATCTGTGGTTAAGTTGTTACATCAAAATAATTCCTGACTCCCACTGGAGTAAGGTATGCAGACTTAAGAAAACAAACAAACAAAGAAACTAGTATTGGGCAAGTATCCAATACTGACACACTTAATCTGAATCAATGTTTTAGATGGCAAAATGTTGACGATGTAGTGCAGGTATGTCACAGTAGTTATAATACTGGTCTGCAGTATACTGTATGCTAATTTTGGGTGATTTTACATAGTTACTGTAAACACTTAATATTTGATCCTAAACTTATTTTCTCATGCTCTTTCAGGAAGCACTTAAAATTGCGCTAAAGGAAAACAAACAGCTGGCAAGCCGGTATGAAGACCTTAGGAAGATTCTCATGGAGGCCAAACAGGAGTCTGTGTCTGCACTGAGTGAGAAAAACAGCGCACATAAATCTTTTCATTACTCCACACAGGTACATTTTATATAACCTTGCTATCTGTTCCCCTCCTTCTTCTGTTATTGTTGTTTCATGACCTAAGACCTTTGCCTTATGTTCCTTCATGTTTTATTTGGTGGTATTCTACTTTGCACCAGACACCACTTCTTTGCATATAGGCAGTCATTTTAAGGTTTTAGTTTGGCAACCAGTAAGGAGGTTACTGCAGCAGTCTAATAATGAGATAACTCGAGTGGAGGAGGATGATGGATGTGACATAATGTAATGATAGTTTTTCCAGCAAGGGGAGTAAAGCAAGAGGTTGATGGTACATGTAAATACTATAACTTCAACATTTCCCTGATTATAGTTTTGTAAGGTGGCCAGAGGTGAAAAATCTTATCATCGTCGTGTTACAAATTTGCCCTGCTCACCGCAGTAATTGGTGAAGGATCAGCAGCAAACACGGGTCAGGATCAGACAGTGCTAAAATAGCACTGGAGGTCTGACTAGTTGAGGGAGACAACTCAGCAGCATTTTACTGTTTAATCTTTATAGATTTTGACACTATTTAACTAGAATAGAATTACACATGACAAGCATAACACCAGGGAGAAGCCACACTGTTCCTGCAATGAAAAATACATATTATTTGTTCCAAAAATGACTAATACCTTTACTTGAGCAATTCCTCATCTAACTGCATGAATGTTATCAAGTGAAAAATGCATGCAAAAATAAAATCCTGTGGACAGGATTTTCCACGCTCATGATCAAAGCCTGATTTTCTTTTACTCCGGATTCAGCCTTCACCATTTTTGTTTGTTTCAACTCCACACTTGTACAACAGCAGCCTCTCGGCTAGTGTTTTATGGCTAAATTTAGTTGTTTTTCTTTGTTATTATTTTGGTATAACAAGCTCATAATCAGCAATGTTTCTGAAATGTAGATGTCGGCCTAACACATTTAATCATTTAATCTGATTTATACAGACACATTCAAATGCATTTCCTTCCTGTTTTAAATTTCCAATTATCTGTATAATGCTTGCATATTGTGTCCCAGTTAGTACATATGTTACACAATGTGAGTGCTCTTAATTGATTCGTTTATAACTGGAGGCAACAAGGTAAATGCATTTAACATTGTCAGGATCATTTGAGAGATCAGTACATTAGTGCAAGTGAGTGAGATGCCAGTCATTTGTGTTTTTCAGAGTCCATAATCTCTTTTATTAAATTTAACTGAGGGGCACAATGAAACTCATCTCTAAGGTATCACTGAAATATAGTTAGGTATGGAAACTGTGGGCAGTGACACGGTTTTCATCATTTTCAAACCCTAACCCTAAGCATAAATACTACTTTAACTGTCATGGAGGAATTTATATACAAAGTTTCACCTTTCAGTACTTTTAAAGTAATTGAATAGATGTGCAATATTCTTTGGTTATTTCTTCACAAATTAAGCAGATAAAGGTTTTGGGTAGCCTGTGAAGCAACAATATGTAGTCAAAGGTCTCTTTGTCTCTGAGTACAAGTAAAACAGCCCACTCTTAGGTTGCAAAATAAATTGATCACAGTGTTACTGAGAACACTGAGATTGGCCAGATAAACTGGTTTGGTAAATTCTGAGGAAAAGAAAATACCGTTTAGGAAAAAACGAACAAAGAAAAACAACAGAAGAACATTCATCAGGAGGTAGTTATATAGTTTTCCAAGTCTACCATAAAGAGAAGGGCAAGGGCAAATAAAGACTGTTCACCACAAGGTGAAAGCTATTAATCAGCCTCAAGAATACAAAAGGCTATATTATACTTAGCCAAAATAAATAAATAAAAGCCAGAGCAGTTCTGCAGCAACATTCACTGGACAGATGAAACCAAGATTAACCTGTACCAGAATATTGTAATGGAACGCTTGGGATAGTTTGTGATCCAGTCATAAAATATCACCTGTAAAACACACTGGAGGCAGTGTGACATATGTGCATGCACGATTTCCAGTAGCACTGGGTCACCAGTGTTTGCTGATGACGTCACTGAAACTAAAAGTATCTGGATTCATTCTAAAGTGGACAGAGCTAAATCCCCCTCAGATTTAGCCAAGTACTGCAGAGCTGGCTTTACAGTGCTTCACAGTAGAGACAGACAGTGATCCAAAGTATACTAAGAAAGCAGCCCAGCAGCTTCTGAAGGTAACTCACTTGACCTCTACTTTGTGGAGCTGCATGTTACTCCCTGAAAACAAAGTAAAAATTTGAAGCCTGGCAAAAAAAAAAAAAAAGAAAGAAAAGAAAAAAGTCAGAGTTCAGGCAGTTAATTCATACCAAAGGAGATAAATGTTATTAACAATTATTGAAACCAAAATGTATTTATGTTGATTTGTTAAATTGCAATTAGCCCTTAAAATATGGGACTATATATATATATATATATATATATAAAAGGACATTTCTCAGCCTTTAAGGTAGAACTTGAACCTTGAAGTAAAGCTTAGAGTCTGTGTTTTATTGAGTCATTTTTAGTCTACTGCGGTGGTGTATTTGGGCAAAATAGTGAAAATTGTGCCACTATCCAAACATTTTGGGATCTAGCAGTATAATGCTGACAGCAGGCATCACTTGAAGTAGTTCAAGTGGCAAACCTAAAACAATCTTCACTTGGTGTTCAGGACAGCTGCTACATAGCAGAACATGTCTTAATATGCTGAGATATGCGGACAAATATAAAAGATTACCGCTAATATGAAGTTATTCCCCACGACATTGTCCATCCAAAGCCATACATGTAAAAACATGCTAAAACAAAGAAAGTTAAAGTGCAAAATATTGTAATTTTTCACTTTCCCCCCTCCGCAGTCACATGGTAAAATGCAGGTTTATAATCATTATTAAGCTCATAAGCTGCTTTTTACTATATTTCATTGGACAAAGCACTTAGTGTTAATCTTATTTCTGTATATAGAGTGAATTGGTAACAACTACCTGCCTTTAATAGTAGTCAGCAGTGGAATATAAGTTACTATTCCATTTTATTTTACATATATATATATATATATATATATATATATATATATATATATATATATATATATATATATATATATATATATATATATATATATATATATATATATATATATAATTTATAGTCGTTTAATACTACAGGGCCATTACCTAGATGAGCACTTTGTCCTAAGAGTTAGACCTGGCCTTTGTTTGTAATGAATTATGGATTGAATTTGTTTTCCTTAACTAAATGATCACCGTTCTTTTAGCGTAATGTTGATTCTTTCTTTTTTTATTATTGAATTAATAATATAACAATAATAAAAGAGTCTGTATTCATTAAATTTATTGCCATTGTCAATCAAGACAGGTTAAAGCCTAAATTGGAGAAATTATTAGGCATATAAATGTGTAACTTTCTGAGCTAAATAATCATATTGCTTTAACACCAGTACAGAAGCAAAAATATTCTAGATTTTAACTATTACAGTCAGTCTCACAACACAAAATAAAGCACATATGTGGTATGAAAAGTGAATTATATTTATTAACTGACTAATGAAGACTCATTTAATTAATCTAATATTAGAGTTGGTAGTTTTTCTTTTAAAGACAGAAATTTCGTCATGTCAAATGTATTTACATCAGAATGCTCATGAAAAAGTGTAAAGACATTCAAGTATTCCTAATTTGCAGTTGTATATTAAAAGATACATGATTAATTAACATCTTATAGCATGTCCCAGCATCTCTGTTATCAATATCCTTTTGAATCTACTGTACAAGTAAGCACAGCGTTGTTTATGTAGAGGCTTTCAGCTCCTGGGTTTTAACAGGGTACACCATAAAGAGCATTCTTGTTATTGTCTTTTCTTCAGGAGCTGATGACTGAGCTAATTCGCTTTAGTTTTCAATGCACTGGGGAACACATTGCCAAGCAATGATAAGCTTTGTAGGAAGAGTAGAGAGATGGAGGGGGAAGAAAAGCAATGGCATCTATCAGAATTTAAACCTCTTTGCTTGAAACTGTGTTCAAATAATAAAGCAAGCAGCATGTCTTTCCAAGAGACTAGGAATAATTTCTGGTTTCAGTGGGGGGTTCATGACTCTGTGTGTATGTGTAAAATATGTCTTGAGGGGATTGGTATAAAGTTAAACTGGGTGAAGTAGAAATATTTTACTCATCAGCTTTGCAGTCACAGAGTTTGCCTCGGCTAGAACAAAACTGCTGAAGCATTTAGAGAAAATTAACCCCCCATCCTGGCAGCCAGATGTGACTGGATTCTGATGAGTGCACACGAGTGGGCAGAGAAACCAAGAGACTGTGAAATTCCTGTCAGGCCCGTGTACTGCAGAATGGGCTATTGACTGCTTTCTCTATTCCCCTCCATCATTCTTCTTGAACACTGCCATTAATTTCCTCTCCTGCCTTACCAATTCCTTTTCTCTGCCTTCTCTCCCCCTAGCTCTCTTTGTTGCAGAAGAGGATGCACAAAGCTTTGGTGAAATACTTCAAACAACGCAGCCTCTACAGCCAGGCTGAACTGGACCGGTGCCAGGCTCTTTCTCAAGAGACCGACTGGAAAATAAAAACAGCCCAGGTATTTGTACATATACATGTAAAACAGGCTGGAAAACTGCACCGACTGTCACCATTCATTTAAATGGCAAATCCTTTTATTCAACTTTCATCCCGGTCTAGGTATTCTACCGGATGGCAGCATATTCTTTTGCATACTACAGTAACTCCATGTTATGCTTGGCATTGTTTGAGCCTCATCCGGCTAGTCAGTTGCCTTGTGTCTTCTTTGACAAGCAAGAGCAGCCAGGCAAACATCCACCAAGGCTTTGTGCGTCACTGCTATGGCGGAGTTTAAGACACCACTCTTACAATGCAGTCTGTACATTTACTTATCAGATCACAGACTGATGTGATGGATGATGTGCGTGTGCTACGGTGCCTTCTGGGTGACCCTGTGTCTAAGGCTAGCTCTGCCTCTCTTTTTTGTCTGTATACATGTGTTGTCACATTGCATTAAGATTCGAGCCCGTTTTTGTTTTTTCTTTCTTTTTCTTTTTTTACACTTTGCATCTAATTCAGAGTTCATTACAACACATGGAAGATGTCCATGCCTTACAGCTTTTTTGTGAATAGTATAACCTTCTGTCTGTCTCGCCGAAGAGTTGGAGCATATTCTGCAAGGTTGAAAAGTAAGGATCTTCAATTAGAGGATAATCGGTGTCTAATCTGTGCTGTGATGTGCGATGAGGTCAAAGCGGACAGAGGGACAGTGATGAATCTTTATGAAATGTCCTGTCCAGTATTACTGCAGAGCCAGGTGGCATGCAACCATAGTATGAACTACTTCCACTTTTTCACTTCCTTTTTACTTAGGCAGTAGGATATCCTAAATCCCTCGACAGCCATATTTGGCAGTTGCAAGCTGTTGTTTTTGTGTAAAATTCTTATTTTGTTTTTGTCACTTAATTTGATCCAACAACAAATTTAGCAGATACGCTGCAGGCAAAATACGCTCTGATTTTGATTGGAGGCTTTCCAGGAGGATACCTAGTAAAGTGCTATCAGGTGGTTTCCTTCTCAGTTTCTCCTCCTCTGACTGCTTGGCATATATTTTTTTTCTTCTTTTCGATGGGTTCTGGTCCAGACATTACTGGAAGCAGCCATGTCTCAGCGGCCCAGCCTCAAAAGGCCCCAGCAGATCACAGCTCAAGGCAGGGAGGAATGGGGCACAGGGGGAGGAGCTATCAGAGAGCTGCAGAGTGTGAAGGACAAAAGAGCTGGTGTATTCAAGCGCACCACACCGTCACCCGTCACAGCTCAGCACAGGGTCCATCAGAGCAGGCAGCACTCACTTTAAACAGGCTCCTGATGAAGAGTCCAGATCAGGCTCTATCCTCCAAAAAGTACACATGGAACAAAAAAACAAAATAAAGACCTTTTGAGCTCAACTTTAAATGCCTTATGAGATTACGAGCAGGCATAATCACTTCACCTATCCAAATATTAAAACCTTCACAATTCCTATAACACAATTAGTATTTCTGACAGGGTCAAAGTTTATCAATATCAACTGGCAGTTTAATAGAAATAAAGGAATCAATAAAACTGACATTGGTTGTAACTGCAGTGAAACCAGGCTGAATCCTGATGAGGCCTGTGCTAATCCATCATGTCCACTTAACCCCACGAGCAGAACATAAGAGAGGTCAGGTTAACGCTTTCACAGTTATAGTGCTGGAATAAGAAGCCAAATGGCAGTTTGTTCAAAAGTAGCTTGAGGGAAGGGAGGCCAAGGAACCCTAGGGTGGGTGTGTAGGAGTGGGTGGGGGAGGGGGGTGTTGTAGGAGTAGGGAGGGTGGGGTGGCGGGCTGTCATCCTGTTACACTCCTGCCAGAACTGGCAGTTCAGCTTTGTGTTCTGCGAGTTTACACTGGGGATGGCATAATTGACAATGGCTAACAGCAGAGAGCAGTGCAGAGCCTTGTTGAATGGCCAGTAATGATTGGAGCAGACGCCCACTGCCCCAGTCCCAGGGGACAGTAATCCAAGATCCTGTTTCTGATATAATTGTTAGTCAGAGAATTTCTGCATGGCTAGGCTGGTTCAGATTCCCAAGCTGGTTGACAGTGCCAGGCAGTTTAATAGAAAAACTGGATGCTGAGGTTTTTAAAACAGAAGAGCACTGAACCTGGACGCGGTTCACCAGGAGCCTCTTGTTCTCCTTCCTGACGAAAAATAAGAACAAGACGGTAACTTTACTCTCGCAGCTGCAGACACGTCAACTGTGTGCGCAGGAGACACATGAAACGAAGATGCTTTATTGGTGCCTTTCTACAAAAGCAGCATTTTCCTAATTAGCCTGTTTTCATTTATTCTGTTTGTGCCTTATTTCAACAGGAGGAGATGTCAGAGGAAAGCGAACTTATCTCAGCCTTCCTACAATCCTTGACAGATGACTCTACTACTGCTGATGATGCTACGGGGTGAACAAACAAGCCAATCCAGATGCCGCTGGATCCAATGAGTAGATGCCTTCAGTTCAAATAGCAGTGTAATTGGACATTCACCTGTACCAGACAACTTACTTACCCTAGCACGCTTCACTATTCCCCCCTCTTTACTTGCAGCAAATCCATAACAATGAAACAGGTGACTTTCATGCTGCTGTCAGGACTGATCTAATTTTAGCTGGGTGAATGATTGCAATTGGCTTTGCCTCATCAGATAATTAATCTATGTCACCATTAATTGGAAAAGAGAATAATTACAGGCAGTGTTGACAGAAATTCTACGCTTCTCCAGATCCCAAGATCTAATTACAACTAGTGAAACCCCATGACCTTAACTAGCACTTAGTACACCTTGGCCACCTTGACCATGCCCATGCGAAGCCCGTCGTCTCTCCAAAGAATCTATTTTTTGTTATTGCAGCCCACACTCTTCTGCTCTCTTCACTCACTGAAAGCTGTCTCCCTCAATCACTTTTCAATATTCAATCTTAATTTTGTGGAAGTTTAGCATTTTCAATGAGCTGGAGATGAATGATTAATGAATAAATTTAAATGCTTCATTTTGTCCATGGATCATTAGTTAAGTCCTTTGTGGGAAGGACCTGAGAAAGGAGTGAAAATTATTGAGACATTAGCCTGGAGCAATCCAGGGGTAAATAGTGTGCACAAAAGGATGTTGTGTGTGCACTATCCACTGGCTTTCTAAAGAACCCTGGGGAAACACTGTTTTCAATTTGGAATCTTAACTGAATCACATTTAGTACTTGTAGAAAATTGATTTTTCTTTCATCATGTTTAAACAATGTCATACTAGTGGTAAACAACACAAAGTCTGCTCTGTATAAATGCTAAAGTGCGAAATCCCTAGATATTTATCATTTCCACAAGAATGAAAAGAAGTTAAAAAACAAACAATGTTTATATATTAATCTAAATTGTACAAATTATGCTTATGCTCATTAGAATTTTAGTAGCGTCAAGGTTAATGCTGTTAGACTACTCCTTGGAAAATATGTTACCCTTTCCTTCTGAGTTGATAGAGATGCTGTTGTTTTGTTGATAACAACAGATGCCTTCCATACTAGAGGAGACAGAAGGGGGCAGTATGGACACAACAACCTTAGCAAATAACTGACTGAAACATGTCTCAGTATCATGTTATAACACTAAGCATAACATCTCAAACTAAGACGGCTTGAAAAAAACAAAATAAAACAAGTAAAAATATATATATTTAAATCAAACTGACACATTATCTCTCATGTGGGGAAAAAAGAAGATTTTTTCAGATATTTGGTAAAGTTTCTTTACATAGGTTTTTGGGCCAACTGTATACTATAGAACAAACATTCAGCATGACACTAACTTGGTCGACTGCTCGCAAAGCCACGACGCCACTAGCTCCCTAAAAGCATCTTGAGGAGAAAAATGTTCAGTCCGTCTCATATTCTGTACTGACTATATGGCAATTTCTCAAATGAAGGTGCCTCTCCAGCACATTTATCTGCTCTCCTTGCATCTAATCAATCCCTTAAATAAATGAAAGTGAGCCACAACTAGATGTCATCACATCTATCTGCGGGCGTGCCTCAAAGTGCACACACCTTAATGCTGCTACTCTAAAGAGGATGGACTGTGGAAATACTAATGGGGGGGTGTACTTGACAGCTGAGGGGCATTACATGCTTGTTTCAGTATGATGAGGATAAAACATACAGCACATGCCTCACTGTGCTGTTGCATACTCTGATACCTCAAAGCTGGTTTGGAATATTTTTTTGTACTTTTGTATCAAGGCATATTTTGCAAGAGGCATGTTGAGAAAATCTGATTTACAGGCAGCATGATTCTCAATTTCTGCCTGGCGCCACCGTGCAGACGATGGGCCCGTTTCATTTGGATTCACTTCAGTAATCACTTCTGATCACTGGAGTGAAGCCGAGTGAATCAGAGCAATGTTCTGTCTTCTTAAGCTAACCAAAATTCTGCTCTGAGATCTTTTTAAAACCAGGAAAACTGAGGCGTCCTCTCAAACCGTCCTCTCTTTGTTCATGAGAAAGTGGAGAGTTGAGCCATGGAGCCGATGGAGTCGAGGAAAGAATGTGAGTTGAGAAAGGTGCTACTGTGTCTAAAATATCAATGAGGGAGATGCTGCCAAGTTTTGGAGCACACGAGAGGAAATAGGTTTTCGGTAGTATAACATGAAGTGCACCCTGGTACACCCTATTTGGTCAGTGCTGATAACACTGTAATCTGGGAAGATTTTCTTTTATATTACTATATAATCGTCTGATTTTTATTCATCTGACTTGAGTGTGTGTTCCTTTAAAGTTTAGGTAACTACAGCATCTGTCATTCAGTCATACAGTACCGCTTAACAATACACTGGAACAGTGTGATTGCCCAGGTGAGTCTTTAATGTGGAGCTCAGCAGAAAAACATGACAAACAAATTCATCAGTATAACAATACATGTTCCTCGCGTTTCCACACTCATTTGATTTCAAAGATATTTATCTTAAGAGGATAATAATTTGTGAAAGTCTCTGACATTTGTGGCTAGCTAGCATGATAATAAATCCATGGCTTGGAACATTTTTTAGTTAATTAGAGTCAATCAATCCAAACTTTGCTCACTTACCGGTGTGAAACCGGAGTATAATGAGCAGAAATCAGCATGGTGATTGGAAAACACAAATTACAGCTGTTAAAGAGAAACTCATCCACTTTTCTTCTGTTGATGCAAATGCCTGCTGCGAGGATTTAAAATTAGCACGGCATTCCTTTAATGGATGTTGAGGCAAAGTGCTCCTCTATAATTAAAAAACCTGTTAATATCCTCGTAGGCTAAAATAAGAGGGGTTAGTATGATTGTGTGACACATCTTTAAAAGGACACATTGGTCAGTTGGCTATTACACAAAACAAAACTGTATCTGCTTTTATTTAGTTTTATTTAAATCATGGAACCAGTTTGCCTAACACTACTTAGATTCACTGTATGCTGTGTATATATTAAGGTGCTTTTTCCTCTCATGTTTATCCGCATTATGAGCAAATGAAGTAACCCTACATAATGGTGTGTGACCATACCAGTGAGATGGTCAGCACTGCTGCCTCAGTAAGATCATGTAGCATGTTAATGAACTTCGCTGACATATGGGACAGTCTTTGCTATTAAAGGCTGTGTATATCTCTATGTTCAGGGCTACATTCATATATTCCTGACATATTCCACGCACCTTTCATTCATGGTGTAATGATGTGAATAATGACCTGCTGATATTAACAGTACCATCTGATCTAGGGTCCCAGACAGTAACATGACATAACCTCCCGGCTGCTTGTGTCCACGATATATATATATGACCTCACCGCTGGATGTAATTTCTTTTCAAGAGCTCTTGGAAAGGGAGAGCTTATGTTGTTGAGCTCATGTCGTCAAGGCTGGTAACAGCAGCTTGCCATTGTATTAATTATTGTCAGGGAATCCAAGGGGTGTAGATAATACAGAATGCACTGGTTGGTCCCATTTGTTTCACTTGTCAGTGGAGTGAATAATTGGGAGTGCTGACCATATTAGACACAGAGAATTTCTAAAAGATACGACTCAAACTGTTGCAACACAAAAGTACTGCTTGGAAATTAAAAAGCTTAATGTGTGAGAATTTCAAATCAGTATGGAATAATTTACCAGCTTCTCATTGCCAAAGGAATTTACTGAAGTTTAACTCTGACAGCAGTCATTCTGATACACAATGAAACGGCTCCGATTGTGAGAGAAACCGTTTACTCCGTCCTACTTTTTTTTTTGTTTTGTTTGTCCAAGAATTAAGTTTCTTTTGGTGAACGGCAAAAAACGTTAAGTGTCAGATATTTTGCACCCTGACTTCATTCTTCAAAGGTTTGAGAACATTGATACAATTCTAGTAGAAGAGGGGTTGCTAATACAATGGGGCTCATCTTGCAATTCTCCCAAGGAATAACTATCAGTCCTGC
The DNA here is from genome assembly GCF_041146795.1 of Maylandia zebra. Classification (NCBI taxonomy): domain Eukaryota; kingdom Metazoa; phylum Chordata; class Actinopteri; order Cichliformes; family Cichlidae; genus Maylandia; species Maylandia zebra. Next base: position 16,574,189 of record NC_135184.1, read on the forward strand.
TACAGCAGCTTCAGCGTCCCTAGGTGACCGCGCCACTGAGCCCGTGTTCGCTCCATCGCACCCCACTCCACGCCTGCTGCCACCCTGAAGGTAGATGCATCACGCTGGGGAGACTGCACAACAGCAGCCCCCTCTCCTCCAGCCCCCAAACCTTCTCCACGGCACAGTGGCCTCCTGCGGCCCCTATACACAACTTTGGGTCTCCATTACAGCCCCGGTCCCAGCAGCCCAGACTCTCCCTCAGGTGAGTCTCCATACCACCTCCGTGTGTCGTCCCACCTGAACTGCACAACTGGTATCCTTTTGTCATTTGAGAATGCCACAACACACACACATATTGTGCACACGCACACACACACACACACACACACACACACACACACACACACACACACACACACACACACACACACACACACACTCTCTCCTGTGCTCACTCTGGAGGGGACACCGCCTGTTCCTTTCTGCTCACCTCCCGGCTGCCGACTGACTCTCTGAGCCGTGTCTGTGGTGGCTACGCCATGTGTGGGGATCTAGGGGTTTAAAACAGCAGGCCTCCCAATACTCCCTGAATGGCAAATATAAGTGCTTCCAATTTATTACACAGTGGACGTTTTATGAATCATCTCTGACTAACTTTGATCTGAAATGACAAGCATGTGCTAATCAGTCCTGATATCCAAAAAAAGTGCTAAAAAAAACAGGAAACAGAAAACGGGATGGGTTGAGATTTTACAATTAATCGAAATAAACTGAACCTGCTAGTACAAATATTGCACTTTTGATGACCCTTTCTTCAATTTGTACAATTATAACAACTACCTCTGATTAAGCAGCCTGTTCCTTTAATGCCAATGCTACATTTTTTTTTTAGAACTAATCTCTCTATAGTATAGTATACGGTTTGGTTTCCAAATCCAAAAATGGTGCAAAATAATTCCACACAACTGTAAACTCTTCCAAGATTGGAGAGGGAGGCATAAAGAGAGCCCTGCTTGTGTTCATACATACAGTTAACTGGAACTAAGGGGGGATCTTTAAATGTAACTTCTAAGAGCCTTGTAATGAGTATTTACTGTAACATGCAGTTTGCATTAATTTTGTCTCACCAAAGTGTTTCTGAAGAGGCTCCCCGCAGCATTTTCAGCTTTCCTCCTTTTAATATATTTTTTATCATTAAAAAGGGGCTTTAAACTGCAGCACTTTTGCTAAAACACAAATTACAACTTTCACTTTATAGGTTGCCATACCACACCACACTTAGTTAACAAAATATTTTACAAACAAGATGATATCACCCTCTCCATGATATTAATATGATATGTTCTCTGATCTGTAAACAGCTGGTTATCTTGCTTTTCCACGATAAGAGAAAGTGCTGAGGATTTACGCTTGGTGAGCACATTTGGGCTGAATCTTTCACACGTCACAAATTGCAGATGGGAAGCAGTGATCTTGAACAGCCGATCACATTTCCGTGACCATCTGACACCTTCCATTTAGGAAAATAATACTTTCTATCTTAGCATACCCCTCTGCAACAGCCAGCAAAAGGAATTATGCCTGGTAGACTTTGCTATTCACAACTTTGGAGCTTCTCCTGTTGTTTTGTTTCATTGCACTGATTAGATTAAATGTTCGCTCTTTAATCAGTTACCCAAGGCCACGATAATGCTGACAGTTTGTGTTTTGCTTCATTTTTATGTGTTGTAATGGGCACAAAATTATGCTGAAGAAAACAATAAGGAAGCATGATATAATGCAAGCATTACATATGAAGATGCGTAGTATCTGGGGGTAAAATCAGGGGCTTATTCACTGAACAGAGTAGATGGTCAGTGGCTGGGAGCTTTGTCTGCTCTTAAAAGCTTATATTATGAGTATACTGCAGTATTTAAATCTGATCTAACTGCGGTTATTTACACTAACACCCCTCCTTTTTTCATAACATTGAAGACAAAAAAAAAAAAAGACTTTTTACCCATAGAGGTAGATATGCTATCTGAGTAATATGACAGAAAGAAATGAGTCGGGTTAACTGGTACAGAGAGTTGTAAATCACTGTAGTGTGATTCTTTGTCTCAAAGGGTTTAATTAGTCTAGAAATTCTTCTCTTATCTGATGACCCCCCCCCCCCCCCCCTCCTTCTGCACACTGCAACAACTTACAACCATAAACGCCCTGCAATCTGAAGACCAGTGGCCTCAGGAGACTGAGTTGCTACAAAGAGCTGAAAGAGTTGGAAATGGTCATTTTATTGCGTTAGAATAGCTCGCTCGAGACTTGGGTAATGTAGTGCTAACTGTGTGCTGGTAAAGATAACAATATGTGACTCCAAAGTGAAATACAGTGAATTACTGTAGTGCTGTGCAGTGTCAAGACCTCTGGAAATGAGGTAACGAAATAATCGTGGTAAACAGTAAAACAAAGTGCTTTCATAGTGGTTTCAAACCGCTAATTAATATTAGAGTAGTATAGTTTTCCTTCGGTGACGATGATTATTTGAGATGCAGCGCACAATCTAATCAGTCATCACCGCAGAGTTCATGTAGAATGAATTTCCTCGGCATAACTACAAGTTGGGGATTAGCAGGCTGTGTGCTTGTCAAACACTTGAACATCAAAACAGCATTGTGGTGCCTTCTTATTATAAATGCTACCAATGTATGGTCCGCTATTGCTTGACGGTAGCATGGCGGTGCTCTCTTTCATAGTATATGAACAAAGCCATTTATCCCTATCTGTCATTTCTTAAGTTGTGAAGTACCTGTCACTTCTGGTCCCATGGGAGTCCTACATGTAAGTGTATTTACTCTAATTGAGCTCTTTATGTAATTGACAGTTTATTCTGGCCTAATAAATCCTTTCTAACGGTTTCTGATTAGCTGTGTGAGCATTTTGTTTGCTTTTTGAGGTGATTATATCACCTTATATTCATGTGATGGGGGTAAATGAAGGAATCCTAATTTTGAGATGAGATGTTTCTGAGTTTTTGAAAGCTCTCGTTGTTGTTGAACTGTATGCAGCTATACCAAAGTGATTTGACAGATTAATAATTTAGCAATGGAACTACTTAGTGCCTCACAGCTGTTAGTTTGTTGTGGTGGTGACAGAGTGTTTGGTGCAATCCATAAGTTCATATGAGCATTCCCAACCAGGAGTTTTACTATGTGATTCATCAAGCCACTTCCTTTAGTGGATTCACTTTGATCTTATACTCTTGGAGGATCTCTGGGGGCAAAAATGCAGGTGTATGGATATAAATACTCCAGCAGAACTACTGTGCACTAATGGACACTGTATTAGGTTACAGCCCTTTGTGTTTTCAAGCCTTATGTTTTTAACAATGAACTGATCAGACATGGTAATAATGAATGAAAACAATATATATGTTCTTTATTTGTGCTTGTTGTTTTTTTTTTTAACTTTATGTCCCTTCTGTACATGTGTGGCATTTCATAATGCTGCTTCAGTGTCACACTAAAATGTAGAAAAAAGGAGGGTATTATCTGCTTTTAATTAAACATGATAAAAGTCTGCACAGTTGTCTGTACATTGAGGTGGGTGCTGTTTATTATACAGATGTATAACTTCAGTTTGTGTAGAGCACCTTCTTTTGAAGGACTAGTAGGAGCAGAATGAGATGAGGGGTTATTTTGGCGATGGAGATTAAGGCAGGGGCTTTTTGTCATTTGTGCGAGACAAGCCATTCATCCATCCAGTTCACAGCCAAAAAAAGGCTGGTCCCAGAAATTAGCAGTTTCAGCTCAGCAGCAAAGTCGTCGGGCTGTGAAGGCAGAGAGAAATTGACTAATTAGCAATGCGCACTAAAACTTGACGGTTCTCTCTATAACAGCGAGGGAAAGACTCGGTTTTTCTCCCCCTTTCTCTTTTCTTTCTTCCATAGATGTTTGAAATCGCAGTCATTTACGCTCGACAGTTTTTACAATAGCCTTGAGCCATAATTTTGCGAGTCTCTCCAGCATCCATACCCCTGCATGGTCTCTCTCCACCGGCCATGCACGACCGTTTCTCTCCCCAACCGTGGATTTCCTATTACTCTCGTTACGACTCACTGAGCCCCAGGCCCAAGGATAATGATGTGTTGTTTCTTGGTAGCATAATTTGTCACACGTATATTTCTTCTTCTTCTTCTCTTGCAGAAAGCACAGCTCCCTCTCACACACTCACACACTTCTTGTTAATTCAGAAGAACAAATGATCAACGTCAACAAATAACCCGAAATAGTGACTTTATGAGTTGGAATCAATGGTTATTTTGAGACGCCATAGACTTTAAAGGAAAAAGGACATTTCTTAAAAGGAGAACAAAGGAAAATTCAAGTGAGATTATTGGGAACCCGAAGCTTACTTTCCTTTTTTTTGGTCAAGAGCTGAAGTCAGGTAAGTTTGGCTCCTTCTCAGGCAAGCTGCTCACATCATTTAGTTGTGACAGGCGCTTTTAGAGAATCTGGCGACAACGGTTACGGCACGCTTGTGTCAAGTTTACACACATTACGCACATGGAAATAGCTTTTGTAACAGTCTAAGTATGAAAAAGATATGCACATCCCATTTAACTTTAGCGAAAGCTGCATTTCAGTGAATATTTTGTCGATACTCACGTCCGCTTAACTCAGGTAGGCTAAAAAAGCAAAACGCACCCGTACCGCTGCTGACGGCTCGGAGACAAACTAATTGCTTTTGTATGACTCCGTAAATCTGTGCGATGTGTAATGTCCTCATTGTGGGGGTGTGCAGCAAGGCAGGAGAAGGGATAAGTGTTGGCTGAATGCTGCATGTTATCCGTCCACCGTAGCGGCTGCCTCTTTTTTCCTTATCCGACAACTTCAGCCGCGTTACCGAGGGGGGAAAGCGCCGCAGCATCTCCGTATCCTCCGATTTTTTTTCTTTTCTTTTTTTTTTTTTTTGTTTTGACAGCGCCCTTCAAACATCAGCCTCCATTTAAAACCATCCGCTTCTTGAGTTAAGAATGAATAAGAGTGGCACGCTATGGGAACTACTACGTTTTTGTTTGTTGCTTTACGACCAGAGCTCAAAGTTGAAGGCGAATGAAGCCGTGCTGGATGTAGATTGTCGCCGGCTGGCGTGGCATGACGGCTCTTCCCCGCTGGATGGACGGGCGATCTGTTCAATAACTTATTCGAGAAATCGTTTTCTGCTGTAATAGTTGACTGATAGCGATGTATAGGCAACGTGTGTTGTGGAAATAAATGACCTGAGGTAAATGGCTTGCATGGTTTATTTGTTGCCTAGGTGGCGTTCACATTCAGGAAGTCATGTCCAGATCGGGTGATAGAACATCCACCTTTGACCCAACACACAGTGACACCCTGCTGCATGGGCTCAATCTCTTGTGGCGAAAGCAGCTTTTCTGTGATGTGACTCTGACAGCCCAGGGACAGCAGTTCCACTGCCACAAAGCTGTGTTGGCATCTTGCTCCCAGTATTTCAGATCCCTCTTTTCCTCCCATAATGTAATCAACAATGAAGGAAGCAAAGGGGACCAGGGCAGCAGTGGGACCCCTTCATCCTCTCCTGATGACAAGCTGGTGACCACCAGCACCAGGCCCATAAATAACCTAGTGCTCCAGGGCTGCTCCTCCATTGGACTACGATTAGTGCTGGAGTACCTGTATACTGCCAATGTTACTCTTTCCCTGGACACAGTGGAAGAGGTGCTGTCAGTCAGCAAGATCCTCAATATCCCCCAGATTACCAAGCTTAGTGTGCAGTTCCTTAATGACCAGATCTCTGTGCAGAACTACAAGCAGATCTGCAAGATTGCTGCACTCCATGGACTGGATGAGACCAAGAAGCTGGCCAACAAGTACCTGGTGGAGGATGTGCTGCTGTTGAACTTTGAGGAGATGTGTGCCATGCTAGATGCTCTGCCACCCCCAGTGGAGTCAGAGCTGGCTCTCTTCCAGATGTCAGTCCTCTGGCTGGAGCATGACCGGGAGACTCGCATGCACTATGCGCCGGACCTTATGAAGAGGCTACGCTTTGCCCTTATACCTGCCCCAGAGTTGGTGGAGAGAGTTCAGTCTGTTGACTTCATGAGGAGTGACCCTGTGTGCCAGAAACTACTCCTGGATGCCATGAACTACCACCTGATGCCCTTCAGGCAGCACTGCAGGCAGACCATGGCCAGCAGGTGAGAACGAGACAGATAAACACTCAGACATAAATTCACACAATCACACCACAGAGCTGTTTGAGACTGGGCAGTGGGTAATTAAATGCCTCCCACTTGTTAAATTTGAACAAATTACAGACACAAGCATTATGCACTTGCTCATGTATTGATCCCACCGCCTGTTTAATGTAGAGCATGTAGGTGGTCGGTGTAGACCATGTAGGCAGTGTGGCATTTCAGGACTAGTTCATGAGGATTTTGGTGCTCCTGTAACATAATACCTGCTGCCAGAGGTCGTGATGCACTCTGTGCTCCACTGTATCCATCATTACAATGTTCCCTCCTGTTTTACAAAAGAAAACATGTCTTTATTTCCTCACACATCTGTGCAATTACTCTCTAATCAGTGTAGACAAGATTGCTACAATCTAGATAAAGGTTATGCATTTGATTTGTAGCAACTCTCTTGAATACAATTTGAAATGCTGTAATTGAATTGTGACCAGAATTAAATGGTAATTGCAAGATGCTTATGATCCAAGTACAGAGATGCCCTGTTACTGATATTAAAATGAAGACAAATATAATACATTCAAAATGTTTTGTTTTTTTTAAATTTGATTTGATGTTTAGAATTCCTTTTCATGAATTGGACAATGCTGCTTACATTCGTGTTGCATGCACGTGTCTCACTCACACAAAAACATGGCTTACATGTTTGTCCTGATCTGCACTTTTAGGGCTGGTTAGTACATGGCTATTGTCTCTTATGGTGACAACTGATCACAGTCAGACAGCTGAGACTTTTTTTTTTTTTTAATCGATAGTATCAATATTCAGTTGTTGTTGTTTTTTTATCACTACAGTTGTGAGCCTTGGGGAAAAACAACTAAAAAAAATTGTGACACAAGAGAATCTAAACTTTATGAAAACATTTGGAAATTACTGAAATAATCAGGACATAAAACCATTCTACAAGTACCTACTTGTACATTATCCCAATAATATATCTGATCCCACATATGGACCTAAACGAGCAAAGATTCAGGAATCCTCATAATTAGTTTCACATGCCACTGTTTCTCTCCCCTCAATTAATCACCATTATCTATGTCCAGGGGCTCATTTGCATATGAATAACCCTAAAACACTTCCGATTGGGCCAGCATGAGGGAGAATACACCGAGGCGACGGTGACTTACCCAAGCATAAAAAAGTAAAATATGGAAAAGGGAAAAAGGTGAATGTGTCTGAATCTAAAGGCCAGCTACTCTTAATGTTTTAGTGCATATTGTGATAAATTGGTAGATTTGTGTTGAAATCCATTAGGAGCCAGATAATGGTCATTGATGTGCAGTAAAGTGCACGGCTTTGAGGTTATATATCATATACAAACAGCAGGAAATTTCCAACAATTGGCTAAGGCATGTCACATGAATCACTGTAGCCAATGAAATGGAGACATTGTATAGGCAGGTTTATGTTCTCAATTGTGCTTTTAGCCTCCAGCATGGCACCCTACAGGACTGTCCTCGCTTCACAGCTAATTGAAAAGATATCTTTAGAGTGCAATAACGATCCAATAACACATCAAAACGATTGAGCAATTTTTATTAATCACAATAAATGTGGTCGCATATTTCCTGATTAGCAATCTTGAGTTTAGTAGAAGTACTTGGATAAGAAGCAGTTATTCATCTAGCTGTGCATTTATTCTTTATTTTATTCACAGATTAATTCATTCATACAATCAGCATCAGCAAAGTGAAAAATAAAAATACTCCAGGGAAGCTCTGTTAATATCGTCGTAGTAAATCAAGGAATTAAAGGTTGAAGCTGTGCTTGTGTTTTTGTGTTTGCATGTTTTATTCCAGGCCTTAATATGTCTTTTATTGCATGTTATTGAACACTTGTCCGCACACCCACACTTTTGACATTGCAGAATCCGTTCCAATAAGAGGATGCTGTTACTGGTGGGTGGTTTGCCTCCTGGACCTGATCGTCTCCCCAGTAATTTGGTCCAGTACTATGACGATGAGAAAAAGACATGGAAGATCCTCACAAGTGAGTAGAAAGGCTGCGATTTAAAAAAATTTATATATTTTTTTACATTTATTTATTTATTTATTACCTGAGGCATCCCGTGTTACTGGCTTTTATGATGAGAAATAGTTGTTCCTTTGGATGACTTTAACACTGGTTAATTTTCACCAAAAATGAGGGACAAGAGTTCCCTAAATCCTTCAGGTAATAATGTGTCACTATCACTTTTAATATAAGTTTTTAATCAGAGCGTGACTTCACAGCACTGTGGAGCGTCATGCATGCTTTCCCTTGTTTTTTTGCTGATATGTGCTGGCAGGATGCACGATGAGATTTACTTGAATCTAATGATCTATTGTGGCTGAGACAGAACGTTAAGGAGTGACATCTTTTCCCAATTACTTTTAAATGCAGCGTGATTACTCGTTCATATTGATCAACTCATAACACTGAATTAACCCACACATGGTAATACACGACGTGGCAGTTTAGCCTGTTGACCTGGTGTCGCTGTTGATATTGGGTTTACTTAAGGTGAATAAATAGCACAGAGGGGTTAGTGGAACACTGCAGCTTAAATGTTGATGTCAACCATTCTTAGGTAACAGGGACAACAATGGAAACAAAAGCAAAAATTGATTTTATCTCATTTTATCTTATTTTTTAATATTATAATGAAGGCAAATTGTGATAATTTCCTAGAAAACCTTTGTGAGATTTCAAACACATCCCTGCTGCACTCTCCGCTGTAGAGTGCACTATGCTCTTCTCTCTCTCTCTCTCTGTCTTCCCTGACCTTTTTAAGGCTCACTACTATATTGTTGCCATATTGCAAAGGTCAAAAAAAGAGCTAATGAGAGACCGCGTTTCTCCTTTGCCCCATCATTGCTGGACATATTGAGTTTTTGTCCTGTGTTTTGGTTGCAGTCATATCTCAGGATCACCTATCCATTCATATATATTAGCTATAGGTCTGCTTTCTGTCAGCTCGGCCCTGTGCAGTTTATGTTCTCCCTTTATGATTCAAATTTGAATAAATCTGGTTTTATGCTTTTGCTGTCGGGTCTTAAAATCACCAGCAGTCTCCGACATGGTTTCTTCCTCTGCTCAAATCATAACATTTCCTGGCAGCAGTGTGATGTTTTAGCTCATGTTTGTCCAAACCTATTAGAGCTTTTTTTTTTTTTTTTTTTTTTTTTTTTTTTTTAAACTGAAGGAGCCTTGCATACACAACAGCCTGAAGCTCGCTGTTTATGTTGTTGTTGTTGTTGTTGTTGTTGTTGTTTTTGTCATTAAACTCTCACTCACTGGTACAAACTGCACCAGGCAAAAGGTCAATAGGGATTTCCATCACTCAGAACTAAAAAAGTTAACACTCAAATGGTCCGTGGCCAAGTGGAAGGACAAAACTGCAAAATCATCCCCTTAACACATCAGTGACCACCTGATGTAGCCTCCTCACAATGGATGTGGAATAGAAGATTATTAACATTCAATCATAACTTTTCAATGAGCCGAAACCTGAGAGGGACAGCCTTTGATTAAGACATTCATCAACACAATTTGGGAAGAATCTGATCTCTTTCAGTGTATCTGATGTACACACTGCTCGGTGATTCCAGTGTAAAGTTTGCCATCTAGTGTACCCACAGCAGCGTGGACCAATGCAAGACAAAGGCAGGCACAGATTCAGCCACAATGCTAGGTTGTTCTTTTCTTCTTCTTTAAACCAACCTAATATTAAAATCTGGATCTCCATGCTGCATGTATGGTGTCCATGCAGCATGGCCTAGAACAAAGGAATTCAGCTCAGTGGGATGCAATTGTAGCGGTGTTAAAGGCACATCAGAGATGGAGCAGCAGTGGTGCATTAGCTGTGGAGTCATTCAACCGACCCTGACTGTGCCTCTATGCAGAGGTTTCTGACTCCCTCTAGTGAGCCCTAGAGCTCACTGTAGACCGGAGTGATGGCGTCCATCTCATAGAGGACGTGCTCATCCTGCCCTCCTATGGCTTTTCACACTCTTGGGTTAGTGGACAATTTGGGTTAAAAGGGCACAAATAGGTTAATCGGATTCACTTTCTCAGGTATAAATACTTTAGAAGGAAAAATAATTAATGCATTTATTTTTCAGTGCACAAGATTAGCATAGTAATTCCAGTTATTATACCCTGCTACTGTAATTATCTCACCGTTCACCTACAGTATATCCCAAATGTCCCAAAACCCACCGCAGTACTCTAGATACTGTGGTCTGTGACATATTGTAAAGCAATAATCTTCTTCTCACATGGGTACGAGATGATTTTTAGTATGAGTACAAGTCACTAGACATCAAATAAAAAGCCGCCCATCCATGTCCTATATACTGCTGACTGAATGATAATGTAAATAGCATGTAAGGGAATTTGGCAGTCGTATGGCACTCGTCTTTGAGGTGCACTGGAGGCAGGCAACCTAATCCCCTCGTTTGAGATAAAGCTGTGTTTAGTGTATGTAGTATTAGTTCCTATCTGAGACTTCCCTCCCATAGAGGACCGGCACATGTCAGCCAGCTAGAGTGAGATTGCAGAGAGAGGCCAATTGGAAAGAAATGAGATTCAAGGCTGTCTAATTTTGCAGCAACTGTGATCCATCAGACGGTGGGGAGGTGACAGTGGAAATGACTGATGGAGACAGACAGGTGGGCTTTAACATTTCACTGATTTGTGCTCAAAAAGCACCGGGCCTGAGATTTATTGAGTGAACATGATCATGTTCATTATGACTGTCACCTAAGACCATTTCTCTACATCTCAATGGGGTCACTTTAGCAAAAGAAGATGAAGGAGAGAAAGGGAGCACGAAAACATACACAAAAGAAAATCCTCCATGAGGGGTCCTGCTTCAGCTCTGGGATGTTTATGCTATACTGCGCTAACACACGACAAGGGGTATCATCCACCCAACATTTTACTTATTGGACAGTGTTGCTAAGCTAGTTTCTAAGAGTCGAATTCCCAAAATAGAAATTGGTGACCTATCCAGTTAAATAAATGCAAGGTTACAAGTAATAATTATCTGATTATTAAGCAATCTGTCAATTACTTTCTCAATCAACTAAATAATTATTTTATCTACAGAATGTTAAAAAATGTCCATCACATTTCCAAACCAATGATATTCAGTTTACTACCACTAAATACTTTTTTTCCTGTCCTTTAAAGTGCTGGAGGTTTTTATGGCATCGTTATTCGAAATAGCTGAAGTCACATTCCTGTGACTGGATGGTCCAGAGAATACAAAACAAAAAGAGCAGAAAAACCTCCGATTATTTATATATATATATATGAGTTTTATGATATAATTTAACATTTTGCCTCATGTGAAGAGAAAATAGCAAGAGCACATTCTCCGCCACAACCGGTGCATTATACTGCAACTGAAGCCTGACTGATTTATGAGCAGGTCAGTATTATCCACCAGTATTAACTATTGGCAGTTCTCCTAATAGTTGCATTTATAATGGCCAATAAATGGAAATTATAGAAAAAGGTAAAGAAGAGAAGGGAGAAACATCCTGTGGGCAACACCTGTTTGGAAAGTGAGAAACACAACAACTAGCTGATCTGAAGACAGCTGGGCAAAGCATGATAGAGTAAATAAAGACCCACACTAAAAAATATGTTAGGGAAATCTGTTTAGGTTTCATATGTCTGAAAAAAAATGCCGGTCAATATATCAGTATATTGGATTTTTAAAATCCCTAAATATCAGTATTGGTATCAATCGTAAAATCATATATTAGTCTGTCTGTAATCGCAAGTTTATAGAAAGTAATCCAGTGCAACTTTCTTTGCTCACCAGCTCTCCATCCAGACTTTTTTTTAAACTTCTGTTTGTGTTTTTTGTATCTTGCTCCAAACAAAGAACAAACAGTCTGTGTGAAATTTACTCTGACCACTCCTGTCAAATTACAGAACATTTAGCACTTTCATTATTTCCTATTCAAAAGTTAATATAATACTTCTTAGATGTTCAATAAACCTCTTTGGTCAGTGTCTCGGACAGTAATTGGTAGTAAGGCTTGACCTGTGGGTGTGGTGGAAACATTTAAGAATTAATTGAATTTATTTAAGGAGAGTGTAGATGCCATTTACTTTCCCCCTTTGAGTATAAGAGCGCAAACAGAGTTACACCAGATGTGTTGATCAAATTGAGGGTTGTGTTTGGGCTGGAGCCTATCCCAGCTGTTCCTGTTCAAGAAGCGGTGTACAGCTTGAACAGGTCGCCAGTCAATTGATGGCTGTGTTGATTCTGATTAAAAAACAAAAGTTGCACGTCAATCTATTTTCTATATGATTTTGAGACAAAAGAGGTTAAAAAGTTATCCAGATGCTACAAAGAGTGGCTTTTTTGTTCGTGGTTCAATGGCATAACTTTTACTGTTACATGGTTCTTATTTTAAATGACCTGACAGTTTTATTAAATGTGAGACTTATGGTAGTGCTTTCTAGACTGCAATGTGTCCTGAACAGAAAAGTATTGGCCTGTTTTTAATTCTCATATTTAATGATACAAAGTAATTGCTAACCACAGTGGATTTTTGAAACCACCAGCACAGTACACCTATAACAGCCAGGGCACACTCACAGGGTACTGTTTATATACAAATTTCTCTCCACATGTTTTTAAAACTGACTTTTTGACTTTTTGTCTGTCACCTAGTAATGCCTTACAACAGCGCACATCACTGCGTGGTGGAGGTGGAGAACTTCCTGCTGCTGCTAGGCGGAGAGGACCAGTGGAACCCCAATGGTACAGTCGCTGCTTTCCACTGATTTCACGCAGCAAATTTTTCATGTTCACTTAAACTGGAGTTTATGTAAGTTCAAGCCCATCAAGTTAATGTAACACTTTCAGATGGTTTGAAACACTCATCCTGCAGCCAGATCAGCTCTGAGTGGACAAACAACACTCCAATCAACACTTGTCAATAATTGGCACAGAAAAATTACTGTTGTTTATGATGAAATATTTGCAATGTAGAAGTGTTAAGAGGGCTTTTTGCAAAAAGGTGGCAACACAGTGCCATAGTAAGAAACAAAGACTGTAAATGATCAAAGATTCTTACTCTGCCTTTTTGTTCTTTCACCAGCTATCACAGTAATACAACAGCCAGGCAGATGTACACTGCACTTAGTGAAATTAGTTGTTTATTCAGTTTTGAGAGTAGGAATCAGCTTACTACAAATACACATCATGAGAGATGATTTGCAGTCTTTTGAATACAACATTACCAAGAGGTGATCTCTCTGTGCTTAGAAAACATGACTTCAGTCAGCTCTTGTTAGCTCAAACAGCAGCAAAAAGGCAAATCATCACGTGTGGGCGGTGATTAATGAAGACTGGGGAGAGTTGCATTTGTGAATTTTATTGGTACACAACAAACAACATTAGAAAAGATGTGGCCAATAAGAACTGATCATTACATTAGCATGTCTAAACTGTACAAAAAGAAGCTTTATTTTGAGCTAAGTTATTTGTATTCTACTGTTCTGTTTTGCAGGAAAGCACAGCACTAATTTTGTCAGCCGCTACGATCCCAGATTCAACAGTTGGATACAGTTGCCTCCAATGCAGGAGAGGTAAGCCTTTTTTTGTCCTCAGAAATGTTGACATCAGTACTAGCTTCTGTTTACTCAGCTTCAGTAACCCATTTTCTCTCATCCATCTCTCATTACCGTGTTTTGTATATTTCTCAGAATCTCACCACTCATTGCATCACCTAATAAGAAACGGAAACCTTTATGACCTTAGTGAAGTTCACAAGTTTTGGCATTCATGAAGATGCTACTTGGATTCTAGTTGTAATTTGTGAGATCCAACAACTTCACAAGTCTTCTGTTCAGCTGTGATAGCAGATGTGTAGTTCTCTTGGGAAATGGTGTTTAGAAAACCTAAAAATATAAACATCCACATAAGATTAAAAAAAAATGCTACTACTCTTACCTAGGTGTACAAAACCAGCCAACAGAAGAATAAAGTAATGCTCATTGGGCTGTAAACAGACGTATGTGCTGTTTTTTTTTGGTTCAAAATCCTTTTACAAGGTATTACATCATGCAGAAGTAAGCAAGCCCATTACACAGGCATGAAAACAGATGCTCACAGCCTAGAAGCTTGTACATGCTTAACTTATCTCTCGTCTTATGATGTTTTTTTTGTTTTTTTAAGAATGATTTGCACCTTAGACAGAAGCTGGAAAAAACTAAAAAACAACAGTAGTGATTCTCATCATAGGTTTAATGATGTTGTCTGGTTAATGCGTCCTCCTCAGGAGAGCCAGCTTCTTTGCCTGTCGCCTGGATAAGCACCTGTACGTGATTGGTGGCAGGAACGAGGCGGGCTACCTCTCCAGCGTGGAATCCTACAACCTGGAGACAAATGAGTGGAACTACGTGTCGTCTCTGCCACAGCCTCTGGCTGCCCATGCAGGAGCGGTGCACAATGGCAAGATCTACATATCAGGTCAGTTACAGGAGCTGTACACGAGTCGCATGTATTATTATTATTACGCCTTATTATTATGCAAAAAGGGGCGCTACATGGAGGGAACTGTACAAAAAGACACATTGTGTTTATGGCACATAGAGGTAAACACATCCATTTAATTACACCACAAAGAAAAACCAACTCCACTCCACAAAAATGATTAAAATCAATGCATCAGGACTGATTGTTCAGTTGGAGCTTGAGGTGAGCTTATAGAGACTAAAGTAGGCTTGAGTTTTAAAAAAAAGAGAGAGAAAGAGAGAGTGAACCTCTTCTTAGTAACAGCACAGCCCCAGATTACCATCCAATATTACCTCAGACTCCCTCAAGAGATATGTTCATGTAAGTAGCAGAGTTTCTGAAGCCCTGTAAAGAGGCTTGAATGTATACATCAGTTCTTCTTCAAAGAAATGGCCACAGAAATAGTTCAAATTTGTAATGCTTTTTATTAGATATATTTCAATATAACTTTGGTTTGTATAATTCTTCTACTTGCTGACACCAGAAAGTCATATATTAGATTTTAGTGATACGTCAGTGAACCACTCATCACCTCCCTGCAGGAAAATCCGGAAGTGAAACCCTCCTCTTTTACAAACTGACTCTAACCAAAGTTTTCTTGAAGAGCCAAAAACGTTTTTCTTTTCCAGTTATTTACTGTATATCTGGGGATAGTACTACATTTGGATCCAGTATGTCCACGTGCCACGTGCTGTAGCTCCACAGAGTATTAATGACACACTGCTGTGTTTACCTGCTGCAGGAGGCGTGCACAATGGCGAGTATGTCTCCTGGCTTTACTGCTACGACCCTATAATGGATGTGTGGGCGAGGAAACAAGATATGAACACAAAGCGTGCCATTCATGCTCTGGCTGGGATGAATGACCGCCTGTATGCTATTGGTGGAAACCATTTGAAAGGTAAGCACTCGAGCTTTTCAGACAACGAACAGAAAGCAGGTCAAGATTGATACTTTTTTGAAAAGTACGTGTGAAAATCATGTTGCCATTGTGAGCAGGCAGTGACCTTAATTACCCTGTGCAACACTGTAGCCTCCATTTCTCGCACTCTTTAGTATTCATAGTACAAAATGTGAAAAAGAACAAAAACGTGTGCTGTTCATTTGCATTTTTTCAGGAAAACTGAATGTGGTCATGGGAATTATGACAAGCTCAGCTTGTGTCTCTTTGAATCCTCTCTTTAGCTACGCTCTTTCGTTAAAACACTGTTAAACAGATGTGTTCAGTTGGCTCTTCATTGCTGCAAATTCAGCTCATAAAAAACCTGCACGTGCCTCTGAGTATGACTGTGTCCATATCCAAACTCGTGTTTCCTCACGCTCACCGTAGGAGCGAATCTGTGCACATCGATGGCTGTCTTGCTGGTTTGTGTCTGTGAGTTGGTGGTGAAGGAAGAAACCTTGAGATGTAGTGAAACTGTGAGGGAGGTGGAACCGAATGCGGCAGATGGAGGAACAACAAAAATTTGTCTCTATCAGCAAATAGACAAAAAAAAAAGTAACATGTCTGCAAAAGTTTAACTAAAGGGGAAACCCATCAACTGGACACAAGGAACATACTGGACACACTGGCGAGAACAGAATAAAGATTCAAACCATGAGAAGCAAAATAAAGCCTAACGCCTAAAGCATTATGTTGAGAAAGAGAACGGCTGTGGTCAAATATCAAATTGCGCAAATTCTTTAAATACTAAATATAAATGCTTCAAAGCTTCCTTTATTACCTCCTTTAGCACAGGATAAACTGAACCATCCTTTAGTAAAGGAAAGAACGTAATGCCATATAGTGCCACATAGTGAAGGACTGTAATAAAATTTGCTTTTTGTCAAGGCGTCGCTTTAAATCAAAACTTTAACTATATTAACGTTTTTTTTTTAAAGATTATTATAGTTCTGTTTGCCTTAGTTATGCTCACTGTTGTATTGACAGGCTTTAGCAGTCAATCTTTTTTTTTTTGGGTCAGCTGGGATAGGCTAAGTGAAGGATAGAATGAATTGACTGAATGAATAGTTTCAAGAAAAAGGAGGAAAGGAGTTACACTGGACCATCTCCCCAGCAGGAAAAAATAAGAAAAGATTTCTCTCATTTCGTAGGATATAGAGCGTGCTCTTTTTTTCTTTAAAATTCATATCTTTTTAGTGAAATAATATTTTTTCAGCGGTGATTCCTGTAAGAGCACAATGGGGTCGTTTCAATATGGCACACATCTGCCGTCATGTTGTTAACCAGCCTTGTGTCAGTGCATTCACGTGGTGGTTTGTGTGGATTTCATTTACAGTGGTACTGTAGCGCAAGCACATGAAACCAAAACTGTCTGAAACCTGATTGGTCCACAGGAATGTTTGACTTTAGTGTTTTCGGTCTAGTTTTCTTTTTGTGATGTGATGGTGAGTTCAGGTTTTATGCTATTGTTAAGGGTACTGAGTTTTTTTAGTTCATTTAATAAAAAAATAATGGTATACTCATAAATTAGATTATGAGTACAACATTATTATTACACACCAATTAGATAGATTAGTAATTAATTAATACAACAAACTCATGCATTTTAAGAAACTTAGAAAATAATCTCTTAGAAGTACACAGGAGCCAGCACCAGTTTGTGGAATCCGCCATGTTGCTTCGCCATCTTGAATGCATTTATTCCTGATATTGTCGCAATTATTTACTGCCTACAGATTAGACATGCGATTCTAAAACTTAAAATTCAGTTTAATTCAACTGAATCCGCTAAGTGTAGAGCAATGTTACACAAATTTCAAAGACAATTTCACTTGACAGCTGCTAACAGTGGGTAACAGAGGCTAATGGCAGCTAATAGCGGCAAAAAACAGAACTTACTGACAAGAGCAGTCCAGGATATCCTCAGCAGCTCACCTCACAATCACTGTCTTCGGTCAAAAGTGAGCTTCACTGACTCATCGGCTTGTATCGGACTCCTTTCACAAAGCTTTACAGTCAAGGTTAATATCAGACTGATAGCCTACCCAGATAGCTAAAAGAATTACTTTGCTAGCTGGGTGAATGGTAACTAAAATATCCCAAAACATTTAATGTAAGTATTGATATTATTAAAATATATTAAAATATAGTGTGTGCAAAACTGGTAATACAAACATGGTGGCCAGCCACAGCTGTTATGGGGTATAGTCCAAATTTAATGTTTTTGATCTCTCCTGTCTAAAACATGTTTGTCCTAAAGCGGCCACCGTAGCTGCCTGTCTTTGCTTCCTGCTGTCTTGTGTTGAGTGCCTTCTGTGTTCCTCTGCCTCTGTTATCACATTCAGTGTGAGTCTTCTTGTGTTGGCGTTAGTTATTTGTCTTTTGGGTTATTTCCTGTATTTCTTTGATATATTGTTTTCTTTCTTTGTTGGATTGCTAGTTGGATCGGGGTGATTGTGGCTCAGGAGGTGGAGTGGGTTGTCTTTTAATCAAATGGTTGGTTGTTTAATCTCCGGCTCCTGCAGTCTGCGTGCCAGAGTGTCTTTGGGCAAGACACTTGCACCTGATGAATCCATTGGATTGTGATTCTGTGTGATAGATAGAAAGTCCTTAAGGGCGTGGAATAAGTTATGCTCCCATGTTCACCACGTGTCCTGCCCTCTGTGTCACTGTGGATTTGTGCTTTTCTTTGGGTTTCTGTTCCTTTTAGATTTTGTTTAACTTTTGGGAAAAATAAACACTTGCCTTTTATTTCTAACATCTGCACACCTTTTTCACCCTACCTCTACTGTAACCTAAACCTACGATGACAGGGTATCTTATCTTATCTTATCTCTGTCATGTAGGTTTCTCCCATCTAGATGTAATGTTGGTTGAGTGTTACGACCCAAAAGCTGACCAGTGGAATATCCTCCAGACACCCATCCTGGAGGGTCGCAGCGGTCCAGGCTGTGCCGTTTTGGATGACAGCATTTATCTTGTGGGAGGCTACAGCTGGAGCATGGTATTTAATGTAGTACATATATGTCTTTATCTATCTATCTATCTATCTATCTATCTATCTATCTATCTATATATATATCTATATATATATATATATATATATATATTAGGGGTGCAACGATACTCGTATCGATATTGAACCGTTCGATACAGTGCTTTCGGTTCGGTACGCATATGTATGAACAATACAAAATTTTTAATTTATTTTATCAACTTTCCTTCTGACGATGCTGTCTGTGTTGAGCGCTCAATGAATCTGTGCTCGACAGTGCAGCCTAGGCGGAGTAGTCGAACGCAGATTCACTGAGCGCAGGGCAAGCTAGCGAGACAGAAGTTAAGCTCTCCTTGCAACATGGCAAATTGAACCTCCCCCACCCTCATTGAGATCTGGCGTTTGGAACTATTTTGGTTTTTATGTGAAGTATGACCCTGAAGGTAAGCGCGTCATGGACAAAAGTAAAACAGTATGTCGGATGTGCCACGCAATGCTCAATTTGTGGGAACTAGTGCGTTAGCACAGTTAGCTTGTTAAGGTGTTGACGCTGTCAAGCCCCATGCACGGGGCAATCCGTGGTAACTCGTTAACGGAGATTTGCCCCGTTATGGCGTTAATGTCATTTTAACAAGATTAACGCTGACAGCACTAGTGGGAACACAACAAATATGACTGCACATTTACGCGGACATCATCCTGGTGCAAAGACAAGTGGAAGCAGGCAAAAACAACAAGCACGCATGCTACAAACTTTACCCGAGTCATTTAGACAGCCGTTAGCACATGATTCTCCTTATGGGACCTGATATGTTTAATATGCTGCTGAGAAAATACCCCAGAAGAAGCGTATAGTATAGCTTTTATTTTGGAAAGAGCCATTTCTCTGTAATAAAGTCTCTTTTCCAAAGATGAGTGATTTCTCTATCAGATAGATTTTTTTTTTATCATTATTTTGTTGTTTCAGCGACATTAAGTTTAAAAACTGCACTTTTGAGTTAAAAAAAAAAAAAAAAAAAAAAAAAAAAATATATATATATATATATATATATATATATATATATATATATATATATATATATAATAAATGACAAATTAAAAAGGTATGAAAATTTTTTTGTATCGAAAAAAATATCGAACCGTGACACCAAAGTATCGTTGCACCCCTAATAAATATATATATATGTATATATATGTGTGTGTGTGTGTGTGTGTGTGTGTGTGTGTGTATATATTAGGGGTGCAACGATACACAAAATTCACGGTTCGGTTCGGTTCGATACTTTGGTGTCACGGTTCGATATTTTTTCGATACAAAAAAAATGTTCATGCCTTTTTAATTTGTCATTTATTAAAATTATAAACATATAGTTTAACTCAAAAGTACAGTTTTTAAATTTAACCCTAACCCTTGTGCGTGTTTTTTATTTTGACAGCGAATGCGCACCTGCGGACCACTTATGTGCAGCCCTGGTTATTTAGCTCGTCATATTGCAGCCACAGAAATTCTTTTGTCCATGAAACCATAAAGCTGCACTTTCTTTTTGCCTTATAGTCTGATTTGTCATAACTTCTCCGTTT